>NC_134569.1:245384441-245705941 GCF_050947875.1 Dermacentor variabilis
GAAGTCGTAATTGTAATAACATTGGCGCCCGTGCAGCAGGGAGGCAGGTGGCGTTTTCCGTTTTTCTAATATGGTGGGGAGATCATCGTCACTAAGACGCAATTCAATTTTCGTTTTCGTTCAGGGCTGCCCACAGCCAAAATACTGCGGGCCATAGTACCTACGACCATTTTTGTGAAGTTGTTGGGCAAGATATGAATGTCGGCCTTCAATTTTGCGAATGCTATGTTGTCGCTAAAGGTGGTAATTAAAACTTTACAAAAAATTTTTTTTTACTTGTGACGTGGCCGTATTTGCCACGATGCCGCATTTGTATTGGTTGCCAAGCCTTACAGTCTGAGAAGATGTGCACATGCGCTTATCAAATGTTATCAGTGCAGCACACTGTGTTATTTGGCGCAGAAAGAACAGCGTGTATTGGCCTCGAGCTCCACCACTGGAAATGCTGGCGCCACCGTCGGCGTGACGTGCTATTAGCGATCACGTGGACATAGCGGCCGCGTCGGCTGCTTCGGGAGCGCCGAAGCGAGCTGGAAACGAAAGTTTAAGCATGTTTAAGTTCTCTCGTACGCTGCGGTCCTCATTTAGTGGCGAGATTTTCCCGCTTCGAGTGTCTCCTTTACAACGATTGAAAGCACTAGAATAGGTAGTGGCTGCCTTTGAAGGTGCGCAACATGGTAGGCACTGCTCGGTGCCGCAGTGCCGGACGTAAGCAACGGAGCCCGGTGTCAGCCTTATTCATACGTAGCCGCAGGACAAGAAGCTGCGTGAACCTTGGCTCGCGAAACATAAAACCGGCAAACAGTCATCGGCTACAACTCGGGTATGCAGCAAGCACAGTCGCGAGGAAGATTTCTACAACGGCGCCGGGTCTGCAATGTTCGAAAAACGCGCACTGAGACGCTCGTCCGAGTCCGCTGCCCGACTAATGTCATGACGGTTTGGCCTATCAACTTGTCGATGCTATAGATACTGCTAAGTTCACGGGAGTGGACAGGGAGCGATAAGAAGCACATTAAAAAAAAGGCATAGCATATGGTCATGTTTGTGTTATGAATTAATGCACTGGATTACAAAAAAAGAAGCAGCGGGAAATCGCACGCTGAGAACAACGGTAAACATATAGTGCGACGCAACTCGAGAAATAATATTGAAACGTCCAAGAATTTAGAAGAAAAAAACAAGATTGAATCGTCGCGACGGCACATCACAGTTCTCCGTAGGCGTCGAAGTGTCTACAATGAAATTATTTTTGAACAGCTCAGATAGCGCCCACGCAACAATGGTTGCTTGTATACTGTCATATGCTCATATTCTGCGGCCTAAAGCTCATGGCACGGTGCGAAAACGCGCACGCGGCGAAAGCGAAACAGTGCGCGGACAAGCATGCAGACGCGCAGTCGGTCGCTGCGAAGCTGTGCGATGGCTGCATTGAGGCTTCATTCTATTACGCTCCATTTAGATATACAAACACTATAAGAACATATTTCACATTGTTTGGTCTCAGCGTTTGCCTGCGTTTCACGCAAGAAGCCGGTTCGGGAGTCTACATCCCGGCGACCGCGCACAGTGGCGTTCACTGTACGTGTTCGGTAAAGATATAGCGTCTGTAAACGATCCTGAGCTTTCAGTTTGCCCAAGATTATTATTTAGACAGTAAAAAACTTCTCTCGTTTCGAAAGTACTTAAGGAAATTTTCGGGAGAGCTCCCGCGTGGTGTTTTCAGTGAGCGCTGACAATAAAGCCTATGAGGAGCGCGCCGCGTGATCCCTCATACTACGCCAGCGAGGCGCTTCCGATATATGGCAACTCCGTAACTCCTCGCCGCCAATACCTGCTGCATTCGCGATCTCTGGGAAAGAAAGCGAAGAAGAGGGGGACCCGGGGAACGTGCGCGGTATCCAAGGCGGCTGTACTGGTGCTGAAACCCGGAAATTGTCGATATCCTCGCCTTCCTCGACTAAAACCGTGGGAGAGGGGGGGAGGAGTGACAGAAGACCTATGGGCCCCGGGTACCAGACGACCTAGTTGCGCCACTGCGATCAGCAACTGCTGGCGAAAGGCAGGCCTTTTAAATGCTGCACCTACGCCACAAGACTGCGAGGACACAGAGGAGCTCAACCCATAACTGTGAAATGAGCTTACCGAGAAGCTCCCCGTCGACACCGCGGTGACCTTCGATGATTACACTGACAGCGACAGCGCGGTGGCTACATCCGCGGTGCTCACCAACGAAGCCACCGTGAAGAAAGCGTGTGAGCAAGAAGATTGCGGTAGAGACGAAGACGATGCCGACACTGGATCAACACACGAAGAGGAAGAGACTGTTTCCGGCTCGGATGCTGTAGTTTTTCTAGAAAAGACGCGATTATTCCTCGTGCGCTGCAAAGATGTCCCCAATGACGCTCAGAGGAAGGTCGAGGATGTGGAAGAATTTGTCCTGCAGCGCTTGCTGTCTGCTGGCTAGAAGAAGACTTCTTCAAGCAATAAATTGTAGTTAAGCTGTGCCCAGCGCTCTAGTTTATTATTTGCGTACGAGTGCGCGTCTGCTGCAAAGGTACGTAATTTTCGTTGTTGTGTTACGTTACTGACGTGAAAATATTGGCTTTCAGTGCTACGATAATTCAAATTAACGAATTAAATTAGGCGGTCCCGCGAAGTTCGTTGTCACACGATTCTACTATACTTCCTGTAACATTGAAGGGTCTCGAAATGATCATTTGCAAGAGAATTACGTCATTTTGTGACAAACATAGCATCCTTTCAAATATGCAGTCTGGTTTCCGGTATGGAATGTCTACAAAGCTTGCGTTGCTGGCACAAAAAAGAAATAATTTTACTTAACTTTGAAAACAAAATATTAGCTCTAGGTGTATTCGTTCACTTTTCCAAGGCTTTCGATTCGATTAACTATAGAACTCTATTTTCAAAATTAATCCATTATGGCTTTCGCGGTATTCCCCTTAAACTTTTGAAATCATATCTTAAGCACAGAAAACAGGGCATTGCAATCGGATCAAAACATTCATCAACCAGGGAAATAACACAAGGCGTTCCACAAGGAAGTGTACTTGGACCGATTTTATTTCTTATTTATATTAATGACATAACCAATATTAGTGAACAGGCGCAATTTATCGTCTATGTGGATAATACTGGCCTTTTTTCACTTCACTTGATGTTCTGCAACTTACAAATATGGCAAAGAAGACTTTGAGCGTGGAGTAATTAAAATTAATTAAGAGTGGAGTAATCTAAACTCATGGGCAATTAATACGAATAAAACTAAGGCTGTGTTGTTTACGCCACGACAGATAAGGTAAACAGAAAGAACAGAATTAGTTGATAATGTAAAAACATGACGTGTTATTTTTAACAAACATTTAATTTGGGATGCAGGCGTTGAGCGTATTGAGTCCACTTTGGCGACAGCGTGTGGAACGATCTGTCCATTACGACACATACAGCCCTCTAACGTAAAACTGATGTTATATACCAGTCTCTTGCTTTCACATGTTAGCTGTTGTAATATAGTGTGGGGTACGACGTCGCAAGCAACATACGAAGATTAAAAACATTACAAAAGCGGCATGCTTTTAACCCACCGTTTGATGCACATACACTCGAGATATTTCGTGCTATTAATGTGCTCCCTATTGAATGTTTTTATGAGTATAACCTAGTCTTAAAAATAAAAAAAATATTTTAAGTGTAACAACAAGGCTTTTATCAATTTGTGCAACTTAGTCAAATCAAAAGAAGCGTCATATGAATTCATAAAACAGAACCAGTGGGTGTTACCTTTCACAAGAACTAATTACGGTTTTAGGCGATTTCGGTACCAGGTACCCGAGAATATTAAAGGTAATAGACGCTTCCCATAACGAACTAAACGCCATTACGAGAAAGGCACTGCAATAAATCTGATTTATAATGGTCAAATTGTGCAAATTTTACGGTTTGCAAATTTTTACCACGTTATTTCGATTTTCCATCGTTCCACATTTTTTTTTATAAAGTTCCGATTAATGTATCCGTCACATTCTGAGTAAAATTGTTGGTAATATTTTTAAGCTACATTTTTCAGGTGTTGCTTGTGATTTGTCCATGATTTCCCCCCCCCCCTTTTTTGTTATATATGTGTGTCTACATGTACAGATGCAAATATGTATAGGTGCTGGGTTGGTTTAGACAGGTATATGAGTATATATATATATATATATATATATATATATATATATATATATATATATATATATATATATATATATATATATATATATATATATATATATATATATAGTGAAATAGATGCGCGTATGAAGCGGGTTATTGACGTTTTGGCCGGGGTCCGGCCTTCATTAGAATTATTCAGATTTATCAGATCATCAGATTTATTCTGATGAAGGCCCGACCCCGGCCGAAACGTCAATAAACCGCTTCATACGCGCGTCTACTTCACTGTGAATATTTACCAGGACCCAGAACTGCTTTTTTCCTGGTATATATATATATATATATATATATATATATATATATATATATATATATATATATATATATATATATATATATATATATATATCGATGTTATATGTTCTGATGTGAATATGAATGTATGTATAATATGAATGCGTTTTGTACATATGTAACATATTATATTTGTGAAAATACTGCAACTGTTTGTCAAAGAAAGGGGACAGGAACCTCGTCACGCTGCGATTGTGCAGCTTTTTGTTGCTGCCCTTGCATTTTCTCTTGCTGTAAAAACGAAAAGGCGAAATGCAGTTGAAAAAGGTTGAATTAATACTGCGTTAGGTGATAAGATTGCCGTTGCATTTCTATACTTGAAAAAAAAAAGCATTTGATACGGTTAATCATATAATATTAATGCATAAGCTGTATACTTATGGTTTTAAGCGGAGAATATCGGATCTGCTAAATAGTTATCTTTCGGAGTGGAAGCAGTATGTTGTAATTAATAATTTCATGTCAGCCTCACATAGTGTTTCGATGGGCGTTCCACAAGGCTCAGTCTTTGGGCCCGTTTTCTCCTTCCTATACGTCTACGATCTTCCATCGGTGTTAACGTGCTCCAAAGCTTTATTATACGCGGATAATAAAGCTTTATTTTTGTTCGGTACATTATTGAAGAACTGTAGGGAAAAATAAATCAAGAACTCGGTCATGTGTCGAAGTGGTTCACGCAGAATCAGCTTGCACTTAACATCGACAAAACCAGGTTTGTAGTCTTCCATTCCAGGAGGAAGGAAACGAATTGTGATTTCCTGTCTATATTTTTGAATAATGACCAGTTGAGCAGAGTACGCCGCTATTAGTACGTAGGTGTTTGGTTTGAATCTTATATGCATTGGGAAATATCAAATTGGCAAGGTATGTTCCAAATTGGTGTATGGTTGTCAAGTATTGTTAAAAGCCCGTCAAAGTGTTGACCCTCAAGTTTAACGGATAAATTACTTTGCTTTAAACACAGTGACTTTTATTATTGCATAGAGTCTTGGTGCAGTACGTATAAAACCAATGTACAACCTGTCATTGGTCTTCAAAAATGGGCGCCACGAATATTTACTTTTCTAAACACACTGATCCTAGTAAACCTCTGTGTCAAATGCTTGTCGTTATGCCGTTCAAGTGAGGCGTGTAAAGTAAACGTTGCTCAGCTAGTTATTGCAATTATACGTTTTAATAATCCGCTAATTATCACAATAGGTAAATTCCCGGCACGAAACACGAGGGCAGCTACTAAAAACTGTATTAACTTGCCACCTTGTCACAATGTATACGGACAGGCTCGTGGAGTTCAACGGTGCACTCCCATTCCGTGTATGGACTAGCCAAAACTTAGTACAATACTTAAAAAACTTCTTTCATGAATGGCCACAGGATCTTTCCCCTTGTATCCCCTGATGTCATAACATAGTATTTTGTTTATCCTGTATTTTCCCTGTAAAGTGCTTTAATAACGTGCGTTTAAGTTGTCTCGTACATTAAGTACGCTGTTCTTCTTATGTCTATTTTGTTATTGGACCCCCAACAAGCCGCCGAGGATATGGGTTCAAACAGTATTGTGTATTGTGTCTATGGAATGAATTAAATAAACAGATAAAGAAAAACCGAATTTTCTATCAGCTGCCACTAATATCACCATCACCGAGCCAATTCAAGCGCTTGGAGGCAGTACACAGAAAGGCACTTCGCTTGGCGATGGAAATTCCTCAAGCGGCTTCAAACAAGAAGGTTAGTAATGAAGCAGAGTATCTTCCACTCCATATATTTATTGTCATTGGATAAATCGCTGCGTACCGCAAGAAGGTCAAACTACCGAAGTCGCGGAAAGTGTAGCATCTACACTGCGGCCGTGTTTTAAGCTTGTGATACTCAAGCTTGCACGCAAAAAACGCAGCGTTTGGAGCACGACTCACCGTCCGTAGTAGCTTAGAGAGGCCGTGAGCACTGAAAATGTCTACTTTGGAGCGACAACCACAGTTATAACTTTCTAGCCCCCTTGGTCCCGGCGTGGTGCAAGTAACAATGACCCTACGGAAATTAAAACGTAAGGAAAAGCCGCTATACACGGCCCACGGTGCGCTGGGTGCCTGTTCGCCATTGTGATAGTCTTCCTACGCCAGGCACGAAATCGTGCATAAAGCTCGCACTTCTTCTCTTTAGACCCGTCCGGCTCAGTGAGGGTTTCGCCAGTCCGCGCGGCGGTCAGCCAGCGGAGCAGCTTTGCCGTGCGCCACATGAGCGCCGGAAACAAAAGCGTGAGGTGAGACGGAAACCGTGGGAAGGCAGTGAAGAGGCACCGGCTATACTTGGCCACGCGTACGACGACCGTCCGCCACGGTGCACATGTCGGCACCGAAGAGCGCAACGATGGATGTGCCGCTTCGTGGTGAATGTGGTTACTCGAGAAGGAAAAGGCAAACAAGACCGCGTGCACTACTCCTCGTTTTTGTGCTTTCTTCTTGCATTGTGATTTTGTTTCGCTTTGTGAAAGTCATAGAGCTGACCGTCGCCGGAAATCAGGAAGAGACAAAACGCGTGGCTAAAAAAGACACGCAGCTAATTGGGCAATGCGATGGGACGAGTTTACGCAGAGTGCATGACCCTAGACACTCGGCAAGCCTTGTCCAGTTAGATATGTGCGGGACGGATTGTGAGTATACGTAGAATAGGAAAACAAAATATTCACATGTGAGCGGCTTTTTTTACACATTGATCAGCAGGCCTCTACATGCGAGTAAATTGCCCGTCTTCAAGGACATTCCTCAACGAAGACGCATTATATTTCATTGGGTGTGCCGATGGTAGGAGGCGGGTTGCATAGTTTACTTTGATTAGCTCATTGAAAAAACGGTATTTTGATGGTGACGTGAGAACAAACGTCCCCCTAATCATTGTGGTGGATAACGTTTTGACTGCGGCCGATTTCCTCGGTATTCATGTTAGTATACCTTTCGTTCGGTAAGAGTGCTTATCGCGATAGCAATTCAAAGGACACACGAGGCTCGTGTCCGCCGTCGCGGTTGTCGGGCTGTCAAGGTAGGGGAGGGTTAGGGCGTCTCCAGAAACGCCGGCGACGCATATTGCATTTGGCTGCCCAACCGGCCCAGCCAGGTAGACGCATCTGCTCTCGAGACCCGTCACGCTAGCTTAGTGGCTGTAACGTTAATTAAGCTGCTGAGCTCGAGGACGTGGTTTTAGTCCTTGTTGCGGCGTCGTCATTTCAATGGGTGCAAAATACAAGAGCGCTCGTATTGTCAGATTTAGGGTCACGTTAACGAAACCGAATGGGTCAAAATTAATCCTCAGTCCTTCACTACGACGTGCCTCATAATCATACGGTGGATATGGCGCAAGGAACCCCACAGGTTAGTTCTTATTTTTGACTCCGCGCAATCTCGTTTGAAGTGAAGATAGGCCAGCATTCCGCCTTCCACTGCTGGTATGATTATTCTGGACGCACACACTATCGATTCTACTGATACGCTGTGTAGATACAACACCGCAACGAACAGCAAGCGTCAACCTGGAGCTGTGTTTCTTTAACTGTGAGGCGGGAAACACCAATGGTTTTCCGTCGGTTTCGTCTCGGGCTCCCATGGAGGTCGCGACACCTCCAACCTTGCTAACAGCACTGCTCGTAGCGTTCTGAAATGTTTGGTATAGCAGCCGGGTCTCAATACTTCGGGCGCACTGCCTATTTTACACTTAAGCTCACTTTGCCTCTAGCGCAAGACTACCTCAAAGCGCAAGACAACCTTCGAAGCCTGCTAGACTTAAAGCCCTTGTTACCACCGTCTAACATTCGTGTACTTCAAGACCTTTACGACGAAGTCCAGGTGGGTGTACGTGGCCTCAATGCTCTTGGAGCGGGTGAAACTGATTAATGTACGATGCTGTTAGAGATGCTGCTAAGAGTCTTGTCATCGGACTTGGTTTAAGGTTCTAAGAGTTTCATAACCCATAGACGGCGTCGGTAGCCGTACCTTCGACGACAGCAGTCTACGTTGCAGGGAATAGCATGATAGCACTTGAGAGGGAACTACAAGAGCTGCTCAAGTTCTTCAATGACCAACTCAAATGCCAAGAACCTGTGGCTGAACCTATGACAGTGAGAAAAGCTTATGTCACAGGAGAACCGATACAAGTTTCAAAGTATTGGCAGCAGCGCATCGAGCCCAGTGCAGTGTCTCGGCAGAATACCGTGGAAAGCCTTCAGGGTTGCTTGCTCTGCGAATCCACCAGTCCTCGCACTCAGGCCTGTGACTGCAATGACGTGGTGCAGCAACTAAGAAAGAGATACTCACGAAAGTCGGTCGGTGTTTTCGGTGCCTGAAGGAGGATCGCACGGCGATAGATTGTAGAGGATTATAAAGATGAAGGAACTGTTCTAGGAGGCAGGTTACATCGGTGTACGCTTCAGATGTTCTGAGCAACGAAAATGTAAACTCTGCACCAGTCAGCCTTGTATCGCAACAGACAGGGTGCGCAGTGTTGCTGCAGACTTTGATAGCTCAAGTTGGTGGCGAACGCTTGTAGAAACGGTGCCGAGTCTTCTTCGATGACGTAAGCCAGCGTAGATTTATAACTTCAGAGGGATACGGAGCTTTATGCTGCGAATTCTTGCAAGTGGAAACTTAAACGGTAGGGGTATTTGGAGGTCGGAAAAGAGAGAGGACCTTGAGAGCGCGTTTGTGCGTTTAATTGTTGACAAGAGAAATAAGGCGATGGCAATTGAAGTTAGGGAGATAGACAAGATAAGAAGTGAGCGTATTCCGACACCAAATGAAGGTGCAATCAATGAGATCCAAAAATCTGCTTGAACACCACGGCTGTACCATTACAAAGCGATCGTATCTAAGTTGTGATCCTAATAAGATCTGAGCATTACTGGAATTGCGTTACTGGTTATTTAAAGACAGCGAACGAACAGGCCAACCGTAGAGATGCGCTTAGGCTGGAATATGCAGGGAGCACTAGGGAAGCAAAATACTGCAAATCACTGTACCATCGTCACTGTATTGAGAACTGAGGTCGAGATTCGCATTTGTAGTGTTTTGAGTGTCTTTAAGCCAGAGAATATCTACACTACTGATAGCGAGAGGATCTATTCGACTCGGAAGCTTTTGCAGAGGACGACTAAGACGTTCAAGAACACAGATACGACATTTTTAAGAACCCTACAGGAGGTCAGCTACAGATGTGACTTTCTAGATAACAGGAACAAGTCGTCCGCGGAGGAGGAGGAGGACAATGTGATTCCGTCAAATTTATTTATTTATTTATTTATTTAATAAATATACCTTACAGGCTAGGAGGAGCATTAGATAGGGGGGTACAGAAAAATGACAATAATTTAGGCAAAAAGGGAACTACATACTAGGGGAAACAAGAAATTTTGTACATGGGAAAAAGGGGACACTGGTAAACATTAAGAAAAATACAAAGTCAAGGGAATACAATAGAAAACAAAGTCGAAAAATGATACTAAGGTGAATACAATACAAAGTCGCGAGACAGTCAAGCGAACGTGGGAATTTCTAAATGTTCACTAAATTTGGCAGGATCGTTTAATGAAACCATATTATTTGGAAGGCTATCCCATAGTGCGATGGCGCGCGGTAATGCAGATTTATTGAATGACTGTGTGCGGCCAAAAATGCGCCTGAAACTTAGACGATTGTGAAGTCGAGTAGATGTCAGAATTTCAAGCGACAAGCGGCTGAACCACAAGTTATAGTAGCATTTAAGAAAGAGGCATAGAAGGGCAAAAGAGCGGCTGGAATCGAAGTCTGGAAGTGGTACATCTCGTTTAATTTGGGCATTGCTAGATTGACGACTGTAATTACAAAATTTTGGTAGGCCTGTTGACGAATGGTAGATGCGGAAAATGCAGATGACGACGTAAAAACCCTAAAGTTCTGTTAGCTTTACAAATCATTTCGCTTATTCAACCTTAAGGGCCCGAAGGCATTACATAAGGGGGGGGGGGGGGAGTATACTTCAATATTGCACAGCTTCATAAGAAAGCAGCATAAAAAATGCACATTGATTGTAATAGGTACAAAAAAAAGAGAAAATTACAAAAAAGAAGGAAAAGGAACATATAAACATCACCAACGAGGCGATAAATAAATATTAATAACACAAGTGGGGTATTTAGGTGGTTATATTAGCGTTCTCAAAATCGTTTAGTTTTTCGCGAAATGTTTTTCGGGCGCTGCACGAAAGAATATGATCCGGGAGTGCGTTCCAAAGTGTAACGGCATGGGGGAAGAATGAGCTGTTCATCGCCGTCGTCCGGCACTTTGTCGCCGCCAAGGGGCGAGTATGAAATAAACGGGATGATGTTGTGAACTGGCGTTTTATGAGGGCGTGTCCTCACTGGGTGAAGTAAAAGAAAGTGTGAAGAAGGCAAAGACGAGAAGTTACGCGCCGTGAAGCGAGCGATGGAAGAAACAAAGTTTGTTTTAAGGTGGTTACGCTGATATGTCTTGAATATTGTGACGTAATGAAGCGAGCAGCGCAGTTTTGTACGGCTTCTAAGTCATCGGTGAGATAAGCTTGTGAGGAATGCCAGATGGATGATGCGTACTGAAGTTTGAGTCACACGTACTTTAAATATGTTAGTTTTTTCGCGTCGCAAATATCCTACTGTGCGTGAAGCTTCTCAGCGAATCGTTTGGATATGTTTCACCCATGAAAGTGATGGCGTCATATGATCTCCTAGATATATGTAAGTACACGTGTGGTCAGTAGGAACAGAGTTAATGCGATAAGTGTGGTGTATGGTGGTGTTTGCGCGTGAAGGGCATTACTTTGCATGTAGTGAGGTTTAGAGGCATATGGGGGGGGGGGGCATTTTTCGCACCAAGAAGCGATAATGTCCAGGTCATGTTGTAGGGTGATTGTGTCGTTAGATGTATGAAGGGGGTTATAAAGAACGCAATCGTCTGCAAAAAGCCGCAGCTTCGTTGATATGTTAGTAGGAAGGTCATTTATGTAAATCAAAAACAATAAAAGAGATAAACATGCGCCTTGGGGAACACCGGAAGTTACACTGGTAAGGGTTGACTGAGAATTGTTAGCATAGGTAAACTGAACGCGTCCTGTTAAAAAACTTTCTATCCATTTGATAATCTTGGGCGGTTACCAAGGTAGGATAATTTTGCAAGGAGATGTTTGTGAGACACGCGATCAAAGGCCTTTGAAAAATCTAGGAATATCGCGTCAATTTGAAGGGGATCGTTCATCTGTTGTAGTAGGTCGTGCTTAAATTCGGCTTGTTGAGTTTCGCAAGGCAGAGATTTACGAAAAACATGTTGTAAAGGATTAAAAAAAACTGATTGATTGTAGGTAATCCATTAGGATAGATGCTCTAATGTGCTCAAGGAGCTTAGATGGTACACTGGTTAGAGAGATCGGACAGTAATTAGTAGGGTTATCGCACCTTCCTGCTTTAAAAATGGGAACTACCTTCGTTTTTTCCCATCGTCGGGCACTATTGCTGCGTTTAAAGATTGATTAAATATAAAGTGCGAAAATTTGGTAGAGAGTGATGGTGCTTTTCAGTAATTTGGTCTTTATGTCGTCGTAGCCAGCCTAGGATGATATTTTAAGAGAGCGAATTAGATTAGATATGTAATCCGTGCTTACTTGCACTTTAGCCATTATTTTTGCCGAAAAGCTAGGTAAAGGTTCCATAGTGCAGGGATTAGGGACGTGAAATAGCCAGGTGAAGAATTCATTTAGGGCTGCTGCGGAATTATTAGGGCTTATTAATTCGTCCTCTGAGTCAACGAGATTTATTTGGTTAGTTTATTTTTTCATGGAGATGACACGCCAGAATTTGTTTGGGTTTGAGCGAAGCATTGTAATCAGGTCAACAGAGAAGAACTTGTTTTTGGCCTCGGTAAGTGTTTTAATATATTCAGTCTCACAGAGGCGGTGTCATTCCCATGCTTCTGGACTATTTTTACTTTTGGCGGTTCTGTAAAGGCGTTTTTGCGGTTAAGAAGTGATTTTAAGTGTTTGTTAAATCATGGGTTATTTGAGGCTCACTTTATAATGACAGGCCGCCATTGGAATCTGAACCTGGCAACGTTTAACGTTAGAACGCTATCTAGTGAGGCGAGTCTAGCAGTGTTATTGGAGGAATTAGAGGGTAGTAAATGGGATATAATAGGGCTCAGTGAGGTTAGGAGGACAAAAGAAGCATATACAGTGCTAAAAAGCGGGCATGTACTGTGTTACCGGGGCTTAGCGGAGAGACGAGAACTAGGAGTCGGATTCCTGATTAATAAGGAAATAGCTGGTAACATACAGGAATTCTATAGCATTAACGAGAGGGTGGCAGGTCTTGTTGTGAAACTTAATAAGAGGTACAAATTGAAGGTGGTACAAGTCTATGCCCCTACATGCAGTATGATGACCAGGAAGTCGAAAGCTTTTATGAAGACGTGGAATCGGCGATGGGTAAAGTCAAAACAAAATACACTATACTGATGGGCGACTTCAATGCCAGGGTAGGCAAGAAGCAGGCTGGAGACAAGTCAGTGGGGGAATATGGCATAGGCTCTAGGAATAGCAGAGGAGAATTATTAGTAGAGTTTGCAGAACAGAATAATATGCGGATAATGAACACCTTTTTCCGCAAGCGGGTTAGACGAAAGTGGACGTGGAGGAGCCCGAATGGTGAGACTAGAAATGAAATCGACTTCATACTCTGCGCGAACCCTGGCATCATACAAGATGTAGACGTGCTCGGCAAGGTACGCTGCAGTGACCATAGGATGGTAAGAACTCGAATTAGCCTAGCCTTGAGGAGGGAACGGAAGAAACTGGTACACAAGAAGCCAATCAATGAGTTAGCGGTAAGAGGGAAACTAGAGGAATTCCGGATCAAGCTACAGAACAGGTATTCGGCTTTAACTCAGGAAGAGGACCTTAGTGTTGAAGCAATGAAAGACTATCTCATGGGCACCATTAAGGAGTGCGCAATAGAAGTCGGTGGTAACTCCGTTAGACAGGAAACCAGTAAGCTATCGCAGGAGACGAAAGATCTGATCAAGAAACGCCAATGTATGAAAGCCTCTAACCCTACAGCTAGAATAGAACTGGCAGAACTTTCTAAGTTAATCAACAAGCGTAAGACAGCGGACATCAGGAACTATAATATGGATAGAATTGAACAGGCTCTCAGGAACGGAGGAAGCCTAAAAACAGTGAAGAAGAAACTAGGAATAGGCAAGAATCAGATGTGTGCGTTAAGAGACAAAGCCGGCAATATCGTTACTAATATGGATGAGATAGTTCAAGTGGCTGAGGAGTTCTATAGAGATTTGTACAGTACCAGTGGCACCCACGACGATAGTGGAAGAGAGAATAGCCTAGAGGAATTCGAAATCCCACAGGTAACGCCAGAAGAAGTAAAGAAAGCCTTAGGAGCTATGCAAAGGGGGAAGGCAGCTGGGGAGGATCAGGTAACAGCAGATTTGTTGAAGGATGGTGGTCAGATTGTTCTAGAGAAACTGGCCGCCCTGTATACGCAATGCCTCATAACCTCGAGCGTACCGGAATCTTGGAAGAACGCTAACATAATCCTAATCCATAAGAAAGGGGACGCCAAAGACTTGAAAAATTATAGACCGATCAGCTTACTGTCCGTTGCCTACAAAGTATTTACTAAGGTAATCGGAAATAGAATCAGGAACACCTTAGACTTCTGTCAACCAAAGGACCAGGCAGGATTCCGTAAAGGCTACTCAACAATAGACCCTATTCACACTATCAATCAAGTGATAGAGAAATGTGCTGAATATAACCAACCCTTATATATAGCTTTCATTGATTACGAGAAAGCGTTTGATTCAGTCGAAACCTCAGCAGTCATGGAGGCATTACGGAATCAGGGTGTAGATGAGCCATATGTAAAGATACTGGAATATATCTATAGCGGCTCCACAGCCACCGTAGTCCTCCACAAAGAAAGCAACAAAATACCTATAAAGAAAGGCGTCAGACAGGGAGATACGATATCTCCAATGCTATTCACAGCATGTTTACAGGAGGTATTCAGAGGCCTGGAGTGGGAAGAATTAGGGATAAAAGTTGATGGAGAATACCTTAGCAACTTGCGATTCGCTGATGATATTGCCTTGCTTAGTAAATCAGGAGACCAATTGCAATGCATGCTCACTGACCTGGAGAGGCAAAGCAGAAGGGTGGGTCTGAAAATTAATCTGCAGAAAACTAAAGTATTGTTTAACAGGCTCGGAAGAGAACAGCAGTTTACGATAGGTAGCGAAGCACTGGAAGGGGTAAGGGAATACATTTACTTAGGGCACGTAGTGACCATGGATCCGGATCATGAGACTGAAATAACCAGAAGAATAAGAATGGGCTGGGGTGCGTTTGGCAGGCATTCTCAAATCATGAACAGCAGGTTGCCACTATCCCTCAAAAGGAAAGTATATAACAGCTGTGTGTTACCAGTACTCACATATGGGGCAGAAACCTGGAGGCTTACGAAAAGGGTTCTGCTGAAATTGAGGACGACGCAACGAGCTATGTAAAGAAGAATGGTGGGTGTGACGTTAAGGGATGAGAAAAGAGCAGATTGGGTGAGGCAACAAACGCGGGTAAACGACATCTTAGTTGAAATCAAGAAAAAGAAATGGGCATGGGCCGGACATGTAATGAGGAGGGAAGGTAACCGATGGTCACTAAGGGTTACGGACTGGATTCCAAGGGAAGCGATGCGTAGCAGGGGGCGGCAGAAAGTTAGGTGGGCGGATGACATTAAGACGTTTGCAGGGACAACATGGCCACAATTAGTACATAACCGGGGTAGTTTGAGAAGTATGGGAGAGGCCTTTGCCCTGCAGTGGGCGTAACTAGGCTGATGATGATGATGATGATGATGATGATGATGATGATGATAATGATTGTAGGGATATATTTGTTTTTTTGGCTCAGCAACGTGTTTTTATAGAGTTCCCAATTGGCATTCACAGAACGGGTTGCGTAGGACTTTTTAATGTGTTCGTAAAGCGAGTCAGTTCCTGATTGATTAGTTGAAAGTTTCCTCTATTATAGTCGGTGATTAATTTCTTCGTAGGTGATCTTCTTTTTTGTGGTATAGAGAGGGATACATGAAGAAGGTTGTGGTCGCTAACTCCGGGCAGTATTGTCACACTTTATATGTTATCAGGGCAGCTGGTGAGTAAAAGATCAATTGTGTTATCGCCTTTAGTGGGGCTGGTTATTGTTTGATGGAGGTTGAAGTCTAGCGTCAAGTCTAGGAATTGTTTGGATTCATTTAATGGCGATTGATTAGTTATGGAATGGAGGGCCCAATTGATGTGGGGGTAGTTAAAATCACCGAAAAGAAAAATAGGCGCATCGGGGAATTTATCTTTTATGTTTGTAAGGGAACTGCGAAGGTGATCACAAAAAAGCGGATGTCTGTCAGGTGGTCTATAGCAAATGCCCCTGTCTATAGCAAAAACCCATGTTAGTCCTAAATTGGAATCATGGCAGATGAGTGAGGATGATAGGTTGTTGTCCACTGCTATAAAGACGCCGCCTCCTCTTCTTTCCTTTTGGTCATGACGGTATAGCGTGAAATTCTGATTCAAGGGGAAAACTTCACAATCTTTGACGTTGTCAGTCAGTCATGTCTCGGTGAGAAGAATTAGGTCTGCGTCGATGTCTGTCATAAAACCGTGTAGCTGCTCACGTTTCGGAATTACACTTCTGATCTTCGTGAACCCAATGTTTACATTTACTGACAAAGATGAACGGTTGCTTGAACGACCTTTGTTGTTTAGTCTGTGTCATTCGGTGTATGTATTAGCCTTGTCACGTGACTGATGTGCGGAAAGTACTAATGCAGGGGGTTTTGCGCATTCTAGCACAGCATCGGCTGCAGTGTCATAAAAATATGACTCATTGCCTACGTGAAGTTTGTCAACGGAAAGTTTAAAGGCACATTTTTGTGGACGTATGAACTGGATTAATTTAGAGCGCGCGTGGCGAGTAGAGGGAGCGAAATCTTCTCTGATAGCGTAGTCAGTTCCTTTCAGTTGGCGGCCGCAAGCAAGAGTGTTTTCTTTAGTCTTGTAGTGATTTAGCTTTAGAATAATTGGTCTCTTCTTTTCGCTACCATATTTGTCTAAGCGGTGCGCACGTTCGATGGCGTTTCCGTCCAGTTGCAATTTCAAAGTGTCAGCGCAAAGTTTTAGGATCTTTTTTTCAGACTCTTGCCAAGTTTATTTTTCTGTGTCATCGAAACCATTGTTCCTGCGCATTCGATTGTTAGTGTCGTTGCTAGCCGCTGTCAGAACCGCGATGTCACGCCTGATTTGAATCGCCTCGTGGGCAGCTGGGTCGGGATTGGTTTTCGGGTGTGCGATTTCCAGTGCTGCTAGCTGGTCGCATTTCTGTGAGCATTTTTTCCTGTGTTAACTGAGCGGTTTTCAGGTCATTTAGTTCGGTCTGCATAGTATCTTGGCATTTTTTTAGTTTAGTTATCACAGCTAGGATTTCTTTGGTAGGACCGATGTAGAGCTCAGCTTTAGCGCATATCTTCTCGATGTGAGAGCTCCATGCAAGATTAGTACAAAAATAAACACCAAGATGTTTATAAGTAGAGCCACGAGAAACTACAGTCGAACAGATTTTGTAACGAAACTTAGGATATGATTTCATACGAGTGAAGGAAAGAACGCAGCACATAGATGCGTTAAGTGTCATTTGCCAACGGTCGCCCCACTGATTAACTAGGTGAAGGTCATTTAGTAAAGTTAGATAGTAATCATGACAGTTAATCGCTCTATAGATTAGGCAATTATCCCCGAAAAGTCGTATGAAGGAGGAAATATTGTTCGGCAAATCATTGATAAAAATTAGGAAAGGAAGAGGGCCTAACACACTGCCCTAGGGTACACCTGACGTTACTACTGATGTGGGGGAGCTAAAGGGTTTCACAGATACAAACGTTGCCGATTAGATAAGAAATGGGAAGCCAGGACAATGTTAATTCGTCAATCCTAAGAGCAGTTAATTTAGTTATTAGACGACAGTGAACAACTCTGTCAAAGGCTTTTGCATAGTATAGAAACACGCAATCCATTTTCCTATTATTCATGCCACATTGTAAATCATACGTAAATTCCTATAGCTGAGCATCACAAGAAAACGCTTTACTGAAACCATTTTGATTTTGAAACAAAAGTTGCTAGATTCAACATGGTTGGATATATAGGGTGCAATGATGTGCTCGAGAAGCTCGCAACAAATGCATGTTAGCAAAGTGAGGCGGTAGTTACGAGGTGAGTGTCTATTTCTATCTCTGAATTTCGGAATAATTTTGGCTTTCTTCCAGTCAGCAGGAAGAATACCTGGTGATAAAAACTGCTGAGAAATGTAGTACAAATCTGACGGGACATAGCTGACGCATTTTTAGAATCTTAGTATACATATTGTCAATGCCACACGATGTGGTCCACTTTAGATCGCGTATAAGCTTTGAAATGCCTTCAACACTTATATATATAGGGGGCATGAAGCAATAATCAAGGTCGGAGGCAACGGAGAAGTCTTTATTAGTGAACACAGAGCAAAAACTGAATTGAAAGCTGAAGCACAGTCAGAGCAGAGACAGGAACATTGCAGCGTTACCTAATGTAACGGTATTACTGTCACGATCAGGAGAGATAGCTCGCCAAAACATTCTAGGGTTAGTGTGCAAAAGAGAGGGCTTCAGATATTGCAAGACAGTAAAATTTTAAGCAATCTTTATATTTAGACCATGACGAGGGTCGTGATAGCCATTTAGTAGAAGCGTATAACCTTTTCTTTTTATTTCTTATTGATCTAAGTGATTTATTATACCATGGGTTATGTTTGTCATATATATAGCGACTAGTGCCACATATTTATCTGATAGAAGTGACATAATACTTTTGAATGAATTCCAATTTACTTCAGCAGAATTGTTGTGAATGATGGAAGAAATGTTTTCTGAAAGAAGACCTGAAATTCATCGTTAATTTGTTCGTAATTTGCCTTCTGATAATCCCTGATAACGTTACATTCAGCACGAGCGAACTTCAGTGGAATACCAGCTGAGAACTGCAGTAGGTTATGGACATTCAAGCCGCCAAGCTGCACGGCAGGGCTTGTGGTATATGGTTCTCTTATAAGAATGAGGTCAATATATTAGTGTCGCGAGTAGGCTAAAAACTATCTGGCAAGATTCACCTCTAAACACAGATCAATAAAATCATCTGAATGAGTGATCGATGAAGACAAGTGAGTCCAATTAATATGAGGGAAATGAAAATCTCCAACTAGATAGATTTTCTTAGTGGGAACTGTTCAAGGGCCCTGGAAGTACATTTAAGATGAGACAGGAACAGGCGGTCAGAGGCAGGTGGGCGATAACAAACGCCCATCAGTAACATCCCGTATAATGCAGGACAAGCCACCCAAATTACCTGAAGAGCAGTGCCAGTGTGAACAAGGAAAGACGGTATAGTTTTATTGATGGCACCAACACGCCGCCACCCTTCTTATGCGTACGAACGAAGATTTGCCTGCAATTAAGAGCGCAGGCATCACTAAGATCGACCACATTAATCTAGCCGACGTCGCGAAATCGCCCACTAGCGTCTGCAGAGGGACAGCGCTGACAAGGGACGATAACGACATGATTCCGCGAGCTTGGCTGAATCCATGAGATTGATTGAGCCGAGTGAGCGTGAGTCCATACGACTGTGAATTCGAGTTCGCGTGCGCAGGTATATTTTGAGACCAAAGAGCGAGTTCAACTGGCTATAATTTTGGTGAGTGCGATCTCAAGGCAGCCTGACTAAGTATATTTTTTTGATGAGTTGAGTTTGATTGGGACCTCATAATTGGGATTGTAATGAGTTTGAGTCCAATTAAGACATAAGCTAATATACATTTTGTGAGCGAGTCTGATTGTTCCGGTCACTTTATCATCTTGTAATAGCTGAAGCCTGTACAACGCCTGGGTGATCTTTGATCTGGAACCGCCCGCGGTATTCTGTCAACAGGCGGTGTGCTGCGCTCCCAATAGAATGCGACACGTCCATCCGAAGAGTTTTGCGGGCGCTTGGGGGCTGCGGGCAGAATTTACCTCACAGCAGGATTTGCAAAGCTCGACTTCCCTTCACGGAGGCCATCGACTATTCCACCCGCGTCTAACTGCACATAGCCTCTTGACCCACACTCTAAAAACAGAGTTTCGGGAACTCTCTTCGAGGGAGTATCTGCTCGTCCCATATTTAACTCTATTTTCGAGTAGATCGACTGCCTTTAATATAGAGTAGAGCAACTCCCCCTGACAGAGTTTTGTTGCTCCACCGCCAGAGAATGCTAGTACTTTTCCGCATAGTACCAATACTCTCCCCACAAGGGTAACAGTTCTACGCCAGACCGAGTGCTTCTGCTCCTCGAAACCGAGTGTTTCTACTCCCCCAAACAGGGTTCTTGTACTCCGAACAGAGGGAGTGTACTCCTTCTGAACAGTGTGCTAGTACTCTTCCCAACAGTGTGAAAGCGCTCACGATGTTGATCCATGGTCACGTAAGAAGGGGTTCGCAATACTTACATGTGGGGAATATTTGATTCCTTCCTAAGCAGCTCCTGCACTTATGCTTGGTGAATTGGATGTAATCTGTAGTCACCGAGTTACTCAAATGAACATTTTTTTTCTCTTAAAAGGTCAAAATCTTTATTGATCAGTCAAAAGACAAACTGAATAATAATTTTAGAAACATACTTACACGCACATAAAATCTGATTACAATGATGCCATGAATCTTGCAACAGTTCTTGCAATAAAACATTAGTATATTCTCGAAAGTTTCATCAGTATTGCAGTGTAAAAGTAAAATTTAGTATCCATTTCTCCATCTTTTCAGAAATAAAGTATACAATGGAAAGTTAAACAGAACAAACGTGCGCGACCTTACAAGGTATTGACACTACGATCGAAGAGAAATATGCGCCAAATCAGTACCCAGCAAACGCATTTATAGCACAAAACGCATGCACTTATATGCGAGAGGTTACCAGATGAGCTGCTAAGCATGGGGCTAGTAACTTAAACTGTGCAAGAAACTTTAACTTAAATTCTGGAAGAAAATTTTTTCTGCGATAATCTTAGACAGCAGCTCATTTGATAACGTCCTGTACAACGTATGGATGTTCCCGACTGAGAGTGCAGTGCAGTTAGAAATGTGTCCGAAATTCTCATGTGAGGCCGCAGGTCTAGCTATGGTTATCAATATTCCACATAAAGTAATTTATGTATGGGCTGCACCCCACTATTTCTAAGCGTGTCTTGTCGTGGTTCTGCCACAATATCCCACCCAGTCTCAAAGCAGTACAAAGGCGTATCGTATTTCCCATTCAGTTAGAGTCCTCGCGAAAGTAGTTTCCTGATGCTTTCGTTATTGATCCGTTACACTTTCTCACAAATATACAAGACTAAATTTGTGATATTATCTGCTGTGTAGCAAATGAGCGTGGAACTGCAAGGAGCACTGACACTAAAATTTTGCACATGAAATTGCATGCCATATATGGTAGCTTTTCATTCCGCGTTATGGCATGAACGCTACACTTCTGAGCGGCAGCTTGCACTATTACATGATCAAATTATTGTGACTAGTTGAAAATGAATTCTAACTAAAGCATAGCATGCCTTCAGATGGGAACCAAAAATCAGATGAGATATATATGATGCATGAAACGTGACATAAGCATAAATACAGACAGGGCAGTGCACGAAAAAGACAAAGAAGCAAATCATAAATTGGGAAAGGCACCATGCTGTTTTACATATCCCTGCCGTACCCGTGGATTTTGCATGCGGCTATGCATATATGCTTGCACTATAAACCAACTACCTGAAATTAAAGCTTTTTTGTTAGTGAAGTGGTTAAGGTACGCTAAAGTAAGAAAAATTATCGCGCTTCACAGAATCTTATCTTGGTCTCAAAAGAAGTATATGTGTCTGGGAAGACTAATACAGTGCCTCACTGTGCACTCTATCTTAAGTCCAGGAATTTACTATGCGCAAAAATGCTTTAGTTTTATTTTGCCCTGTAAAAATTATGTCTGCAGAAGCGAACAAACTACGGTGCTTTTGCTTGATTAACACTATATTCACATCCGCCAATTGATGACGAAGTGTTCCATGGAGGTGTTCTCAGTTCTTTGCATTGAAAACATCCCTGCGTCTACTCGCATACTTCGTTGGGAAGTAGATACAGTCACCCTCATCAAAATATCACATACCTGCCAGAAGCACTTATATGACTATTTCACAGGAGAAGCCACAATTTTAGGTGCCTCAAATTAATTTTTCAGTTGCAAGCGACTGTGTTGCTTCTAAGCATCGTGGTGTGAACCATGATGCAGACAGTTAAAGGCCTTGCTCCCGCTTCGGGAGCTGGGAGCGGACCTAATGAACTGGTTTCGTGAGCATGCAAGTGAACTTTGGCTCCTTAAACGTGGGGTACTCTGCCCCCAACGCATCCCCTTTCTGGAACCTAAGCGGAAGCCATACTTTTAAAATTAGGTGTAAAAAAATAGATAAAAAGGGAAGACATGAACATCTGTCTGCTTCATGTCAGCGTTTAAAATACAGGATGACACTGGTTTGTATTTGCACTCTTGCATTTACGTGCTCTTAAATTATGGGAGCGGCCAGCCAAGTATGAGCTTTTGCTTTTTATAGTGAACACAGGCAACGAGCTCATTGCAAGTGTGTCTAAGCAAATCTGCAATGTTATTGTGCCACTATTTTTTTGTCACATGAATGGTGAGCGGCAAGATAAAACGCGGTCACTTCTCGCAAAACTAATAAGCTTTTCTATACAACACATTTCTAAGTTTTCAATGGCAATTGCTCATATGTGTTTGTCTCCAGAAAGCATACTTAATCCTGACTTTCCCATCAGAGACATTACAAAAAATACGATGTGAAGGTGACGGTCTAGAGCACGTGAGAATTTTCCTCTTGGTGGGACATACAGTATTTTGAAAGTTTTGGCGACATTTGGTTAAATGCTACCCCAAATATACCCACATTCTAGTTTTCTTATGCAAATTGCATGGCAAAGTATTTTGATTCTTTGGAATGCGCTCCTCTGCAACACGTGCAGTCGTGCTGGGCTGGCTCTTTTTAACATACTTGTGTCCTTGCAGCTAATGTCTCGCGCTATGTAAGCCGGTGTCTGAAAAATATTGTGTGCACATGTCAACGCGAGGACATGGTGTAAAAACTTCCAGACAGTCAAGAAATAAGGTCCCTGCACTAAGAAAAAGTCTTAGCTCTGAGTTTGCCTACTGAAATGCAAGCGAAACATCTAAGTGACTGCAATAGTCAACTGCTAAACTAACTTCAATTTTTAGATTTAAAGAAAAAATAAATAACCAACGGTTTACCCTCATTCAGCACCAATGTTACAATACTCCTACTCATAAATAGAATATTGGTCTTTGTCATATGTCATAAGTCTGTCATAAGTATTGTGTGTCACAAACACCACTTGTGACACAAGCATGTGCCCAGCGTTTTCCCCGCACCATCTCTGGTTGTGCCACTGCTCAAGCCATGATTTGAAGATCGCATCTGCAAACATGTTGCTCAGTAGGGATGAAAATATGGTCCTCCAGTTCAATGGATATGACTGGACGTGCCTATAAGACTGGATGACAAGGCTTGTTATGGAAAGTTTAGCCACATATCTATACTAACAAGAAACAGTTCACGGCGGCCGTCACCTAAGCTTACTAAAAGGCATGGACTCATTTTCATTTACCAGGTGCGCAGTGGAGTTCATTTTTGACAGACTAGACTCCTGCTGAAGTTTTAAATCTGGCAATTTACATTGTTGAAGTTATGTTAAAATTGCTGTTAGACCACAGTCATTAGTTTTTATACCAGCTCTTTGTTTTGTGTATGACAGATGACTGGTAGCACAGAATTATTGCAACGTTTTATTTTGATACTTTATTTCTCCACTAAAATATTAAGGCAATAAGCACATTTTGACCTGCTATGCAGTAGCGAAAATTCACAGTTTACGCTTGTAACATCCCGAGGAAGGGTGATATAACTGTTCATATGACATAACTCTGAAGCGCGAGCTCATATTAGCACATGCACAGGCACGCCCCTACATATATAGTTCCACACAGTAGCCGTTATACTCAATGCCAACGCATAAATCGCCGCTTGATAATTCACTCAGTTCGTACACATAAGCACCCTCTCACATTCATACCGTGCTTGAAAAGTGCAACACGATACATAAAATCAAACATATAATCCCACCATTTCAATACATGAGCGACTACAGCTCAGTCATATTCAGCCTAAAATATGAAGTAATCATGCGTTTTCAGCACGTTCAAGATAACGCGCCCAACTAATCACTTGCAGCATGCAGCTGAATGCCTGCGGCAAAGTTTCTAACTAGCAATGGCCCTGCACGTTACTTAACTGGTCGCAGATTACCTATTTGCGAAAGACCCGTCAAGCGCGCGGCTTATTATAGCGAAAGCTGGCCGCCAGCAAAATGACGCTTTCTGTTATGTGACTACTTACTTCAAAAGCGTTCCGTACGCAGAAGACTGCCAAACTGAATAAATTCAAACACACCAAATGCACGCAAAGCACGCTCCGCATAGGCTGGGAATCATGGGCTGGTAAACAAACCATGTTGTGCGTTCCCTCGCCTCAGGTCTTATTGAATATGCCATTGTTCTGGAAGCGTTTCCAATTTTTAAAGCTGTTACGGATAGCAGCACGTGTCAAAATCACATGCAGTTATCGCGACGACTGGCTTTTTCGATTGACATCGAGATACACTGCTCGCTTGCCTAGTCCGTCGCCCATCTCGTCGGTTAAACGCCGCGACGACTTCCTGGCGATAACATGTCATAAACTCAGAATGTGCACCTAATTTAGGATTCACTTGCCGTGGAGAATTTGTTGTTATATCCAATGAATGACGAACGACTGTCCTGTTTTCACGGTGACGCGACATGGCTGACACACGGTCTCCTTTGGGTGGCCTTAAGTCCTGCTCGCTGGACGGATAATGTTTATCCGGTGCTGCGCTGTTCCGCGATGTTTTGCGCGCGTGGTGGGGCAACTCCGAGTAAAAAAGTAGAGCGCTGGCTCCGCTTCCCTTTGCAATGTGGCTGCCTGTTCTCTTGGAAGCAAAACGGTGTGCCCTTTGCTCAGCGTGCGTGAGTGATACATCGCCATGTTCGAGGCCTGCCTCCTACAGTTGAAGCAGGAGCTTACGCTACACTTTGTTCTCTATTACCGCAAGAGTAGAACGGGCATTTTACTCTCTCTCAGAAGGGCACTCCACTCGACATTTTCCGATAGTAAAACAATGCTTTGAAGAGTAAATGTGCTTCTTTGCTCCTACAATACCTTCCCTAGCTTTTAGAGTGCACCCTAAAACAGGACGCTAGACGAACATTTACTGTACACATACGTCATTCTTTCTGTCGAGGTTGGCACGCGCTACACTTTACTTTTCTGCTTCTACTCTCTTTCTTTCTCAGTACCCGCCTCTTCCAACACCGCGTTTGAGATGTCCACCAGTGTGTGAGAAAGTTACCGCGGTTCTTTGCTCGTTTCATAGCCACGTCCTCTTCCACCCTTTTCCAAAATCTATTCAGTAGCCCTCTAAAGGCGCGAAAATGAGTAAATAAGTTTAGACATATATATATATATATATATATATATATATATATATATATATATATATATATATATATATATATATATATATATATATATATATATATATATATATATATATATATATTGCTACGGCACAATATGTGCGATCACGAAAGGCGAGCAGTGTGAAGACGACGACGACGATTAGAAGCTAGCGCGGGCTGTTGCCTCTTGGCCAAGCGAAGCGTATTGCCTTGTAAATATACTTGTAAATAGCTTTTCGTCGGTGTCTTCCTACGTAACATATCTGCTGGAGGTGGACGTTCCCTGTACCTCGTCACGGAGCTTCGCAGTGGACGGTACGTCGAGCCTTCCTTCATGGCTCCCGGCGACGACAACCCGACTCCGCCGGCTCCGACACCTGCTGCCACTTCGACGACCTACATCACTCTCCCCGCTCCCCGTGATCCTGGCGTATTCTCAGGCAAAGATGGGGAATACGTCGATGACTGGATTAGCCTGTATGAACACGTCAGCCGCAATAACCGGTGAACCCTACTATTATGCTCGCCAACGTAGTCTTTTACCTCGGTGGCACACCTAGAGTTTGGTATCGCACGCACGAAGCTGAGCTCACCAGTTGGGATTCACTTAAGACACAGCTTCGAGACTTGTTCGGCGACCCCTACGGTCACCAACTTGCCGCGCAGAAGGCGCTTTCCGGCCGTGTGCAGACGTCAACAGAGCCCTATGTCACGTACATTCAGGACGTCTTGGCTCTGTGCCGCAAAGTTGACACCCACATGACTGAGTCAGACCAGGTTTCCCACACCCTCAAAGGCATTGCCGATGACGCCTTCAACTTGCTCGTTTGCAACAACGTAGCGACGGTGGATGCTGTCGCTACGTATGCTGTCGCTATATATAAAGTCGAGCACGGGCAAGCTGGCGTTGTTGCGTTTCGCCTGCGACACGTGGTTTGGCCGGCGCGACTGCGGCGGGGCGGCAGACATTTTGGCCCGATCGTCGTCGCCGCAACGCTCATCGGCAGGTGTTTCCAGGCGCGACTGCGGCGATGCGACCGCAAAGGATCACCCTCTCATTCCAGTCATTGTGCCCGAACCAGGCGATGCGAAAGCAGGGATCATCCTCTCATTACAGTCATTGTGCCCGACCGGCAGCGCTACGACAGGGTGCTACGAGATTGTGCTCGACATGGTGCTACGGCAGCGCTACGACAGTGTGCGTCACCATTAGCCCATTGTACATTCACGTGCTCGTCTTTTGAGGGGTTCCTTCTTGCCCTCAACTGCGAGAGTATAAAAACAGCTGCCCCCGGACGCCAAAAGGAGGGCTCCGATTTCTTCTGTTGAGTGAAGTGCTCTCCCGTCTCTCTACTTCGGTCAAACCTGACCGCCAACTCTTTGCGATGTTAAAATAAACAAGTTGTTTCGTTGTTACCAGTCGACTCATGCTTTGCCGGGACCTTCGGATGCTTCCAGTTGTACCCCAGGCCGCCAGGCCAACGCTACCCTTGGGGCTTGCGACCCAGGTACAACCACGGGCGTCAGCGCCGAGTTCCCAACAGATCGTACCAGCGGTGCGATCCAAACATCTGGTTGGCAGCGGTGAGATCGCCTCCGATCCAAACAACTGTCTGCCAGCGGTGAGATCGCGACAACGGAGGCCAGCAGCGAAGAGATGCAGTCGACTGTATGCTGAGCAGCTCATCGACGATCCGGGAGCAGTGCAACGAGCCCTGTGTGATGACTGGTTGCCTGCAGCGGAACGACTGCGCTGGACTCTTGGCTGCGAGGTTTGGTGAGTGCGGGACTTTCTTCTTCTGAGCTTTGCCAGGCTTTTTGTTAGTGTCAGAAACAGAGCTGGTAATTGTGGTTGTCGTTGCTGCCGGGTTAGTTTGCGGCAAGACAATAGTAAGCAGTAGAGAAAGCAGCATTCAGAGCAGCCATGGATTTGAAGTCGTTGCGCAAACCGAAATTGTTGGAGCTTGCAAGAGAGTTGGGTCTGGATGTCTCAGACAAACTAAGAAAACCTGAACTGCTAAAGGCTATTCTTGAGTTAGAGGCTGAGGATGACGAGCTGTCGGAATGCCTTGAGACTATTGAGGAGAGGTCAAAAAGACAGGAGCGCGAACTTAAAGAGCAAAAAGAGAAACAGGAGCGCGAACTTAAAGAGCAAAAAGAGAGACAGGAGCGCGAACTTAAAGAACAGAAAGAAAAAGAAGAGCGTGAACTTAAAGAACAGAAAGAAAAAGAAGAGCGTGAACGTAAAGAACAGAAAGAGCGAGAGCAACAAGAGAAAAAAGAAGAGCGCGAACACGCTTTGGAAATGAAGCGTCTCGAGGTAGAGATGGAACGCGCTCGTAATGGAAGTCAGGCACACGGTGCAGGAGAACGAGTATTGTTCAAAATGACTGACCTGATGCGGCCGTTTAAGCTTGGAGAGGACATTGGTTTGTTCCTGGTTAACTTTGAGCGAACGTGCGAGAAGCAGGGGTTCTCTCGGGAAACGTGGCCACAGCGCTTGCTCACTTTGTTACCCGGCGAGGCGGCCGACGTAGTCGCTCGCTTGGATAGAGAGGAAGCAGAGGATTTCGACAAAGTAAAATCGAGTCTGCTAAAAAAGTACCGGCTGTCTGCGGAGGCGTTCCGTCGGAAGTTTCGGGAAAATGAGAAAGGCAGAGGTGAGTCATATACAGAGTTTGCGTATAGGCTTATGTCGAACATGCAGGAGTGGCTCAAAGAAGAGAAAGCGTTTGGTGACCACGATGAAGTTCTGCAGTGTTTCGGGCTAGAACAGTTTTATAGTCGGTTACCGGAGAACGTGCGATACTGGGTCTTGGATAGGCCAGACGTTTGTACGGTGGCTAAAGCCGCTGAGCTAGCCGAGGAGTTTGTGACGCGTCGGGCTCGCGGAGCTAAGGACGGTCAAAAGGGTGAATTTGGCTCGAAGTTTGAGAGGCCGAAGTTCACACCCATGAGAGCAAAGGGGAACACGCGTAGTGCGGATGCGAGTGGAAGCAGTGCGACCGAACCTAAGGAGACGGCAGCAGCCGAAGCCGAACGCAGAAAGCGGTTCGAGATGAGGCAAGCGCGCGTTTGTTATACGTGCCAGAAGCCGGGTCACTTTTCGGCGCAGTGTCCGGAAACAACACCAAAAGTTGTGTTTTTTTCAATAGGCAGCACTGACGAGAACATGAAGCTTCTCGAGCCTTACATGCGAGACCTCCTCGTGAACGGGAAAGAGTGCCGAGTGCTTCGCGATTCCGCAGCTACGATGGATGTAGTTCACCCGTCTTACGTAGAACCCCATATGTTCACGGGCGAGTGCGCATGGATCAAGCAAGCCGTGGAAGCTCATAGCGTGTGTCTGCCGGTAGCAAAAGTGCTTATTGAAGGACCTTTCGGAGCGCTTGAGACGGAGGCGGCAGTGTCATCTATGCTGCCACCCCAGTACCCGTACCTATTTTCAAACAGGTCCGATCACCTCCTGCGCGAGAAGGGGCTTTTGTTTGGTGAAGCTAGTGTTCAGGCCTTAACCAGATGGAAGGTTCGGGAGCTCGCTGCAAAGGCGGTAGTTGCGGGGCCGACGTTATCAAACAACGAAAAAGGGTCAGAGGCGCAGCAAGCTGATATTCCGAGCACGCCCGAACTGAATAAACTTGAGTCTGTAACGTTAAAGGCGCCAGATACTGGAGAGGAAACGCCCGACGCGGGAAAGTTAGAAGAGCTATCTACTGATTTGCTCATCGCGCCTACGTCAGACGGACTTGATAGGTTGCTAAAAGTCAGCCGGACGGCTTTGATAGCCGAGCAAAAAAAGGATGGCAGCCTGGAAAACGTGCGCTGCAATGTCAAAGAAGGTATCGCCAGGAAAACTGCGCGTTTTGTGGAAAGAGGTGGAGTCCTGTACCGGAAGTATCTAGACCGCAGAGGAGTGGAGTTCGATCAGCTGATCGTGCCTCAATGCTATCGTCAGGATCTGTTGCGCTTGTCACACGGGGGTTCGTGGTCCGGACACCTTGGAGTTAAGAAAACTAAGGACCGTCTCTTGCAAGAGTACTATTGGCCAGGGTGTTTTCGGGACGCAGACCATTTCGTGAGGACATGTGACACTTGTCAGCGGGTGGGCAAACCAGGGGACAAATCGAGGGCGCCGTTGAAATTGGTACCTATCATTACGGAGCCTTTTAGACGGCTCGTTATTGATACTGTGGGACCTCTGCCGGTAACAGCCACGGGGTACAGACACATTTTGACTGTGATCTGCCCAGCGACAAAGTTCCCTGAAGCAGTGCCGCTTAAAGAACTCAGCTCAGTTCAGATAGTTAATGCACTACTGTCCATATTTGCGCGAGTTGGTTTCCCTGCGGAAATCCAATCAGATCAGGGCACAGTGTTTACTAGCGCTTTGACGACAACTTTTCTCGAAAGGTGTGGGGTAAAGCTGTTACACAGCTCAGTGTACCACCCACAGTCGAATTCCGTTGAGAAGCTCCACTCCGTCATGAAGCGCGTGTTGAGAGCGTTGTGTTTTGAACATCGAACTGACTGGGAGCTGTGTCTGCCTGGGGTGATGTTTGCTTTAAGGACCGCGCCGCATGCGGCTACGGGGTTTTCGCCAGCTGAACTGGTGTACGGTCGCTCGCTTCGATCTCCGCTTCGCATGCTTCGAGAATCGTGGGAAGGTAGGGGCGACGACCCAGTCGTGGTGGAGTACGTGCTTAAGCTCCTCGAACGCTTAAGAAGGGCACAGGAGTTGTCAGGTGAAGCAATGACAAAGGCCCAGCAGAGGGCCAAGGTTTATTATGATCGGACAGCCAGGGCCCGTCGTTTTGAGGTTGGCGATGAGGTCATGATATTGCGCACATCGCTAAACAACAAACTAGACGTGCAGTGGGAGGGCCCAGCACGAATTGTTCTGAAACTGTCGGACGTTAACTACGTGGTAAGTCTGCCAGGAAAGCGGAAAGCACAGCAAGTTTACCACTGTAATCTGCTCAAACCTTATAGACAAAGGGAAGCAGTGGTGTGCATGATGGTAAACGTTCCTGAAGAGCTTCCGGTCGAGCTTCCGGGACTAGGCTCAGTGACGAACAGGGAAGACACCGGTCAAGTCATTAGTGACCTTATCAGTAAAGCACCGCTGTCGCCCGAGCAGAAAACCGAACTACACCAGCTATTACAAGAGTTTCAAGGTCTGTTCTCTGAGAGGCCTGGTAGGACTTCTGTACTTACTCATGATATAGAACTTACCTCCACAGAGCCAGTACGATCCAAGGCGTATCGGGTGTCACCCCGCCAGAGCGATATTATGGAGGCTGAGGTAAAGAAAATGCTACAGCTCGGTGTTATTGAGGCAGGTGAGAGTGATTATACCTCCCCTTTGATTTTAGTTGAGGTACCGGGCAAGGAACCTCGTCCTTGCGTCGACTACCGCAGGCTTAATTCCATCACTAAGGATCAAATTTATCCGATCCCTAACATCGAGGAGCGCCTTGAGAAAGTTAGTAGCGCTCAGTTTATTTCCACCCTAGATCTTGTCAGGGGTTATTGGCAGGTTCCACTTACAGAAGAGGCTAGTAGGTATGCGGCGTTCATTTCACCAATGGGAACATTCCGTCCTAAAGTGTTGAGTTTTGGTTTGAAGAACGCGCCATACTGTTTTTCAAGTCTCATGGATAAAGTGTTGCGGGGACAGCAAGAATTCGCTTTACCGTATCTAGACGACGTAGCGATATTCTCCGCATCCTGGTCTGAGCATATGGCACACTTGCGGGCAGTGCTAACCCGCCTGCGCGAAGCGGGCTTGACAGTCAAGGCTCCTAAGTGCCAGTTAGCACAGGCCGAGGTTGTCTACCTCGGTCACGTGATTGGTCAGGGTCGTCGCCGCCCCTCTGAAATAAAAGTGGCCGCTGTGCGAGACTTTCCGCAACCGCGCACCAAGACCGATATTCGGTCGTTCTTGGGTGTCGCCGGCTACTATCAGAGGTACATCCCTAGGTACTCTGATATCGCGGCTCCCCTGACGGATGCTCTAAGAAAAACAGAGCCTCAAACAGTCGTCTGGGACGAGACAAAGGAAAGAGCTTTTAGCGCCCTAAAGAGTGCCCTAACAAACCAGCCTGTGCTACGATCGCCAGACTATACAAAAGGGTTCGTTGTTCAGTGCGATGCTAGTGAGCGAGGCATGGGCGTTGTACTGTGCCAACGGGAAAATGGAGAAGTAGAACACCCCGTCCTGTATGCTAGTCGTAAGCTGTCCAGTCGTGAGCAGGCGTATAGCGCCACCGAGAAAGAGTGTGCGTGTCTCGTGTGGGCCGTTCAGAAATTGTCATGCTATCAAGCCGGCTCGAGGTTTATCATTGAGACGGATCACTGCCCTCTCCAATGGCTGCAGACCATCTCTCCCAAAAATGGCCGCCTCCTGCGCTGGAGCCTCGCTTTACAACAATATTCCTTTGAGGTGCGTTACAAAAAGGGGAGTCTCAACGGTAACGCCGATGGCTTAAGTCGAAGCCCCTAACGTAGGAATCAGCCTCAAAATTGTTTGTTACTGATGTTTTTCTTCCTGAGGCAGAATTTTTTTTAACACATTGCTTTTGTTTAGTGTTTCAAAGTGATGATATGCTTTCTAGTGCAATTTTTCAATTTGTGGACGCGTTCTGAGTGATGCTAGACTACTGTAAGGAACTAGGCAGTGGTATAAAAAGGGGAAAGAGCCTGGCAGGGCTTAGTGAGGGTTGTGCCGTGCTTGCTGACTGAGCGGTTGAGTTTCAGCGTAGTTCTAACGCTTGCCGGGAACGAGAACAAAAATGTGAACTCTCCCGAAGTCACTTTGCAGTGTCCCGTGCGAACCTGAACGAGAGAACGAGGCCTTCTCTGTGCGCTGCGCTCAAGAAACGTCGAGGGACGCCCGACTTCGGTTATGAGCATCATCGAGCGACATCCCTCCGGACAGCGGATGCAGTCCCCTGTCCATCGGGATCTCCTTCCCCCGGCGGGGCGGTCTGTTGCGTTTCGCCTGCGACACGTGGTTTTGCCGGCGCGACTGCGGCGGGGCGGCAGACATTTTGGCCCGATCGTCGTCGCCGCAACGCTCATCGGCAGGTGTTTCCAGGCGCGACTGCGGCGATGCGACCGCAAAGGATCACCCTCTCATTCCAGTCATTGTGCCCGAACCAGGCGATGCGAAAGCAGGGATCATCCTCTCATTACAGTCATTGTGCCCGACCGGCAGCGCTACGACAGGGTGCTACGAGATTGTGCTCGACATGGTGCTACGGCAGCGCTACGACAGTGTGCGTCACCATTAGCCCATTGTACATTCACGTGCTCGTCTTTTGAGGGGTTCCTTCTTGCCCTCAACTGCGAGAGTATAAAAACAGCTGCCCCCGGACGCCAAAAGGAGGGCTCCGATTTCTTCTGTTGAGTGAAGTGCTCTCCCGTCTCTCTACTTCGGTCAAACCTGACCGCCAACTCTTTGCGATGTTAAAATAAACAAGTTGTTTCGTTGTTACCAGTCGACTCATGCTTTGCCGGGACCTTCGGATGCTTCCAGTTGTACCCCAGGCCGCCAGGCCAACGCTACCCTTGGGGCTTGCGACCCAGGTACAACCACGGGCGTCAGCGCCGAGTTCCCAACAGATCGTACCAGCGGTGCGATCCAAACAGCGTGCATGGTCGGCGAGGGCGATGGCGTCGCGCGCATACTCGCTGGTTGAGACCGCAGCAGGAGGAAGTGCCGTGTCTAAGGGCAAGGTAGGTTCGCGACCATACAGTAGATAAAAGGGAGAAAATCCAGCGGTGTCGTGCCGGGAAGAATTGTACGCAAATGTTACGTAAGGAAGGGCAATGTCCCAGTCGTGGTGGTCCTTGGAAACGTACTTGGCCAGCATATCGGTAAGAGTGCGGTTTAACCGCTCTGTCAGGCCATTGGTTTGAGGATGGTATGAGGTAGTCAGTTTGTGTTGAATGGAGCAGGAACGCACAATGTCAGCGATAACTTTCGAGAGAAAGTTTCGACCACGGTCGCTGTCGGATATATATATATATATATATATATATATATATATATATATATATATATATATATATATATATATATATATATATATATATATATATACGAGCCATTTGATAATAACCATGACAGGCACAATATACAGATATGCGTCGAGGCAACTGTGTCAAACTGACACATAATCAAAATTCGCATAGGTAATGCAGTTCTTGTCATACAGAGCGATATAAGGTTCACTGATACACGCTTTGTCCCCAATCTTCATATTGTGAGCTTCGGCGATTTCCCTCGTCAATTGGCTTGCGTGTTTAAAAATGACACTACTTTTTTGAATTCAGGGCGACAACCGCACGACTTGCAATGCTCCGGGAGATGAAGTGGCGCAACCCCATGAAGAGATAGCTCATGCTCCCGAAGTCGAACATTCACACATTGCTTTGTTTGTCCCACCTACTCTCGACCACAAGATAATGGGATGGCATACACGACTTGCTTAGCACAATTCATGTATCTGTTCACATGTTTAACAGTGCATTTTCTGTTCACTTGCTTTTCCTTCAGCAAATTATTAAGTAATGGGCATATGCATCATTATTGTCAAATGGCTCCCAGATATATATATATATATATATATATATATATATATATATATATATATATATATATATATATATATATATATATATATATATATGTTACACACATCTTCAATAAAAATCAGTTGAGAGTCAGCGCTGTGTCGTCGTTTTATTTCTTCTGTTGTCCCTGTCTTGTGGGCGCTGTTACAACGCATACCATGTCTCTCAACAGAGGCGCTAAACGCAGGGCGAGCCCCGAGACCATGGACGAAGAGACGCTTAACGTCTCGGGCATCAAGCAACTGCTTGACCAGGTAAGATCGGACCTAGTTGCCGAAATTAGCCCCATCGAGCACACAGCCAGGCTCCAAATTTTAGAATACGACAGACAGCTTGCGCTGCTCGGTACGCCCCACTACGTAGGTAAATTGGCTAACTCAAGCTATCTAGTTATCTGGCAATGTAATTGTGCCAGCTTCCGCAAAAGGAAGGCACTCTGGCAACAACTACTTAGCTCTGCTAGCGAAAGTCCGTCAGTATAATCCTTCAGGAAACACTCACCGACGTGATCGCTCTTCGCGACGGCCATGCAGAAGCGCCCTTTTCGGAGTGCGAAGGAGGAATAGCGACACTCGTCTCAAAGAGTCTCGCCTATTTACGTCATGACGTTAGGCCCAACTTAAAACTCGAACACATCATGATCGAGGTCATCCAAAACGCTAAACTCAAATAATCAGTTTTCATTCTGAACGTGTACAGCTCACCAGCCGACAAGAGGGAGACGTTTAACGCTCTTTTCCAGAAGGCATGTCAAATTGCAGGCGATCATCCTCTTATCATAACAGGGGACTTTAACGCACAACACCAACATTGGGGTTGCATCAAAGATACGGCCAAGGACAAGGCCCTCGCGGCACAGATAGTAGCCTGCGGTTTCACCTTGGTCACCAATCGAAAATACCCCACCAGAATTGGCAACTCGGTCAGCAGGGATACCACGCCAGACCTGGCCGTGGTTAGGAATGCGGAGGAACCGGTATGGACCAATTTACAAGAGAACCTCAGCAGTGATCACTACATCAGCAACCTCGCGATAAGAGTCTCATCACCGGCTCTCAGAAAATTCAGAGTAGCGGATTGGGAGCTCTTTAAAGCTATCAGAAAGAAGGACGAGACTAAATGCAGCTCGTTAGAGAAATTATTCGCCCGCCTCCGAGAAGACGTTGCTGCTTCCACAAACGAAATAAAGACGGACAAAGAGGTAGAGCGCATGGACAGTAGCTTAGCACTCCTGCTAGAAGGCAAAAACGCGCTACAGACACAATGGAAAACGCAAAAGTTATATAGACGCCTACGCAAAAAGATTGCAGAACTTAATAAGCAAATAGGTGAACATAGCCAAAGCCTCGCTCGGCAACAATGGGACGAAGTATGCAATGCTGTCGACGGGCAAATAAGGAGCGGAGCAAAATGGAACATCCTCAAGCATCTGCTTGGGGACAAACAATCCAAAGCCAATCAGAGGCTCACTATTGATAGGCTCATTTACAACTTAACAAAACTCTCGCATGACCTAGAAACAAATTACAGACGAGCTGGCCTCGAGACACCTCTTTATCGAACCCGGCTCAATGATTACCCCTCTGCGACGCACGAGAACGAAACCGACCCTCTGGGCTGCCCCTTCCCGTACCCGGAGGTGAGAGAGGTATTATGCGACCTCAATGCCGATCAGCACCGGGTCCCGATGGGATCACAAATACACTCTTAAAGAATTTGGATGATGGGGCCATCGAGCTCCTCACGAATAAAATCAACGAGGTTTGGGAGGCAGGCGAGGTACCACTGGAGTGGCGTAACGCGACCGTAATCCTCATCCCGAAGCCAGGGAAACCGTTAGAGCTTGGCTCGCTCCGGCCGATTTCACTCACGTCCTGTGTGGGGAAGGTCGCCGAGCACGTCATTCTCTATAGGGCCACTAAATTCACAGAAGAAAGGAATCTCTTTCCGTTTAATCAAACTATTCAGACCGTCCATGTCCACGCAGGACGTAATGCTGCTTCTAAAACATAAGATTATTGACAAAGCCTCCAGAGACACCAGAGCCGTTCGGGTACTGGACCTAGAAAAAGCCTTCGACAAGGTAACACACTCTCACATACTCGAATAGATTAAAGAAGCGGGTCTAGGAGAAAAATTCTACAAGTACGTCAGCTCCTTCCTAAAGGATAGAAAAGCCACTATTCGCCTAGGAGCTCTGGGCCCAAGAACATTCGATCTCGGACGCAGAGGCACCCCGCAAGGGGCAGTCCTCTCCCAGTTTTTATTCAACTTATCCATGAGAGCTCTTTCCCAAAAGCTGGCCGAGATTGAGGGTGTCGGTCACGCCTTCTACGTCGACGGCATCACAGTCTGGTGCGAGGGAGGTAGCAACGGGCACATCGAAGAGAAATTACAAACAGCGATCACAGTCGTTCAGGAGTTTCTCGCGAAAGCAGGACTTTGCCTGTCGGCTAAGAAATCGGAACTGCTACTATACCGACCTACAATCGGTGCAAAGAAAGGGACACCTCCCGATATCTCTATCACCACCGAGACCGGATCCGTCATCCCGGTAGTACACAGAATCAGAATCCTGGGCATGTTCCTGGAGGAGGACGGCAGTAATGACTACACCTTAGAGCGCATCGCAACCAAAGCCGATTCCATGACAACGTTAATCACGAGGGTGGCCAACAAAAAAGGGGGCTATCGGAGGATAATCTTAGGCGACTCTTCCACGCCTTCCTAATGAGCCACATTAACTACATAGCCCTGGCCCACAAATGGAGCAGAAGGGACATGGCTAGAGTAGAAACAATCATTCGCAAGAGCATAAAAAGGCACTGGGTCTCCCGCAGAGCACCAGTACCGAAAGGCTGTTGTAGCTAGATGTCCACAACACCTTTGAAGAGATAGTCGAGGTGCAACAGATGGCACAAGTTGCAAGACTAGCTTCCACGGAAGCCGGCAGACAGCTACTAGCGCATATCGGTCAAGGTTCGAGCATCACCAAACAGAGGGAGTGCGCGCTCCCCGTCAAAGTCAGAGAAATGTATTCAGTATCCCAGATACCTAGAAATATGCATCCTGAGCACAATTCCGGAAGACGTAAAGCGAGGGCCAGGGCCCTTCTTAGCCTGGCGGTTAAGATTGAGGATAACGTCGCCTTCGTTGACGCCGCGCAATACGCTGTTTCCAATAATTTTGTTTCGGTGGCTACATCGCTGCGGGGCCAGCTGCTGATGTCGCTTACGCATCAAAATATGAACGCCCCCAAAGCCGAACAGGTGGCTGTAGCCATCGTCATGGCCACCACGAACCGTTCCACTATCTTCACAGACTCGCGAGCTGCCGTTAGAGCATTCATGAAAGGCTCGGTATGCAAGGAAGCCGCTCGCGTTCTTTTTGCAGCCTCTTGGACAGGCAAAAAGCACTTAATCTGGTTCCCCGGTCTCACGGGCAGCGATGCTCATGAAGCCGTACCCAACGCCAACGAACTTGCTCACTCCCAGGCGTGAGATCCCACCCGCCGCGGTAGAAGCGGGCAATCGGAGGCCAGGGGATGGCAATGGACCAGGGCCCTCTGCTTACTCTAACGAGGTCTGCAAGCACTATCAACTAGGGCGTCGGAAGTTTCTACTTCCACACCCACACCTAAACACACCACAGGTAATCGCCCTGCGAATGCTACAGACGGAGACGTATCCGTCTCCATTTATTTGCTCAATGTTCCTAGGCGGCATCAACCCGGGCTTTCCGTGCTGTGGACATCCCAGATGCACTCTTAAGCACATGCTCTGGCAGTGCCTCGGCGTATGCAGGGCTCAGCGTCTCCCTCTTCGGAGGAAGACTGACTGCGGCTCGTCACCAGCTCCGCCAAGGAAGAACAACTCAGGGCAGTCCAGAGAGCCCACGATATCGTCGAGAGTCTCAACTTCCCGGCTTCGTCGTGGGTGCGGCCCGCAGACGCTGCCCCCTAAGGGTGCACTCATCGTCTTCTCAGGACCAAAATAAAAGTTCTTTGTCTGTCTGTCTCTGTCCCCATACTTGTGCCGATCCCGAAGATAGTGCACTATCGGGCCGAGCCGCGGCGGAGGTGAACAGGCGTTAAGCACTCCCCATACGTGGGCCGATACTGAAGATAGTGCAATGACGGGCCGACCCATCGCGGAGATGAAGCCGGCGTTAAGCACTCCGCATACGTGGGCCGATCCCGAAGATAGTGCAATATCGGGCCGACCAACGGCGGAGGTGAACAGGCGTTAAGCCCTCCATAGGTGGGCCAATCCCGAAGAAAGTGCAATATCTAACCGACCCGCGGCAGAGGTGAGGCAGGCGGTAAGACTTCGCCATACGTGGGCCGAACCCGAAGAAGATAGATCTGACAAATGCAAAGACAGTCGCATGCACCGTATTTCGTATGTCAATGATCTTTCCGTCTTCACATGCACAATCAACCATCGGATAGCCAACCTTACACATATTATAGCGTGTATCAACTAAAACAATTACTCAGTAAGTCGTCCGAATCACAGAAGTCCTTCATCCGTTTTAACACGCACAGCTTACCTAAACATAAGGATGACGTAATACGTTTTTAATTATTTCCGCTGATAAATTTTTCGGGTATCTTTCTTTAGGAAGCATGGCTTTCAGCTCAGGATAATAACCTATTCAAAGCACGGGTTTATGATGCAGAATACAACCCTCGAAACAGGGACCGCCATGGCGATTCTGCCATTTTCATCTCAAAACAGCTTTCGTACGCACACCGCTCTGACATTATATTAACCCTGCTAAAGTTTGATCCATGTGGGTTGAGTCTGACCGCCCTTCTTTTCCGTCTAACAAAAGCACTATAATTGCATCCATTTATCTTTCTCCATCGTCATCATACATGAGTTTCTGCGCAGATCTTGATAGCATTTAAACCCGTCTGAATCGTGAAAACAAAAATTGAATTATCGTTGGTGACATAAACATAAACATTGCAGATATCCCGAACAGTTGTTGCGCAGGATACGCAAACTGCTTTGTCGGCCAAAGAATGGAATCACTGTTACAATCGCCTACACGCTGCATGTCACATAGGCCTGTTGCTCTCACTGATCACGTGCTAACAAACGTCATTTCGCCTCGATTGTTGCCGTTGTTTGCTTCGACACCACGGACCATTACCCCATTTTCGTGATGGTCGAATCGCACAACCAATGCAGGATAAAAACTTCAAAAAGGAATTTCTTCGACGCCAAGTTGTTTCAACAGAGAATTTCAATCAGTGACTGGAAGTTTTTTTTTTATGAACCGAATGTTGAGGCAGCGTTTAACAATTTTTGTGCTAAAATAACGGAAACAAATAGCTCATGCTTGTCATTTTCTGATACTTACAAACGGTACTCGGCCCGCAGAAACCCATGCATCACGAATAACTTACTGCGGCGTATTCGTAAAAAGGACAACCTACATAAACAAGGGAAATTGCGACCATTTAATCTGGCTTTGAAAATTTGCTTCAAAAGATACTCTCGAACACTATCTAGAGTTTTAAAAACCGCTAAATGAGATGATTTGCAAAATCAGAATAATAAAATCGGAACAATAATCGCGAAAATTTGGAAATTATAACAGAATTTTGGAATATGTCTAAGCAACGACCTGTAGCAAATGAACTTAATGATGCTGATCAAAAATAACGCACAGCGCGAAGGACAAGGACAGCGATAGACGACATACACAGCGCTCAAGATTACAGCGCTGTGTATGTCGTCTATCGCTGTCCTTGTCCTTCGCGCTGTACGTTATTTTTGATCAAGAATTACCAACTAGCCCAAGCAACCACCCTAGTTAAAGATGCTGGCCGCCGTCTTACTAACATTTCTGATATAGCTAACGCATTCAATAAGTTTTTCATCGCTTACCTCAAACTAACCGACTCATATTTCGCACTATATGCGCACTGCTCCCAATCATTTTATTTACGACCTACGTCACCGGATGAGGTTTATCGTGTTTTATGTGGTCTAAAATGCACTGGCGCATGGTTGGACCTCCTTCACCTATCTAAAATTAAAATGGTTGCTCATGAGCTATCGGGTGTTCTTGCTAACTTTATAAATAATATATTTACCAGAAGTATTCGTGCCACCGTTCTAAAACACACAAATGTTGTGCCTGTTTTTAAATAGGGAGATCCGAGCGTATTAGGCAACTATCGCGCGACAACGATGCTACCATTCTTTAGTAAACTCATCAAAAAACTTTTTGCTGACCGCCTCAAGAAGTACATCGAAAAATTTTACCTTCTCACACCGCATCGATTCGGTTGCCGCCATAATCTTTTACATGGAACTTGCTCCAATAGAATTCACTGACCCGATTGAAAACTTCATGAACAACTGGTGCTGGGCCGCAGCGTCATTTATTGATTTCACGAGGGCGTTTGATACAATTAACCACACTAAACTTTTTTTTAAGTTAGAATCACTGGGTATCACTGGACCTGCTCTAACCCTTTTACAGAGTTAGCTACTTGAGCGTACCCATGTTGTCCAATTCGCTGATGCCATATCGGAACCAATAACTACTAAACAAAGTGCTCCGCAAGGATCCATTTTAGGCCCTCTTCTTTTAATTTTCTATATTAATGACTTGCCTAACTGCCTTAACAATTCAGAATGCATACTTTACGCTGATTATACAACTATATTTGCTGAACATAAAGACCTTAATAACTTAACAACAAGACTAAACAAAGACCGCAGAAAAATTACTTCTTGGCCTCTTGAGACAGCGCTGCAAATAACGCCACCAAAACATGCTTCATGATTTTTCGTACTCATCTTAAGCAAACCTCTTTAGTTTCGAGTCTCAATCAAGATAACCACATAATTTATCCATGTGATACGACCACATTTCTTGGTGTCGTTCTTGTATCGCATCTGAAATTTAACAAACATGCCATATCCCCGGTTATAAAAATTCGTTTTCGTTTACGTGTACTAATCAAATCTCCACATTACTCTCATCAGCACATCTTATGGTCACTGTATTACGCATTCATACATACTCGCCTGGTATATTGCCTCATTTCATGGGGAAACACGCATGAAACACACTTGTCATGCCTTCACCACTTACAGAACCAAGCAGTACGCCTGATTACATACAGTCCTCATCTGGCATCTGCCCTTCCACTTTATCAGAAACTAAAGCTCCTTCCGCTCACTTACTCGTTACATCTAAAACTTAGTCTTTTAATTTATAGCATCCGAAATCAAGGTACTGTCATTAACAGTATTTCGGCCCCCCAACTACTCAACCGTAAGAATACAAGATTCACGGAACAAAATAATATGTTATTACAGAAAGTACGCACAAATTACGGCAAGCAGACAGCGCTCTTTTCGAGAATAACGCTTTGGAATGCATTGCCCATGAACATAAAGTGCGTCCATTCAGAACACTCATTTCATATAGCACTGAAAATTCCCTTGTGGTCAACAGCCTGTTAGTAATAAATGAAATGTATTGACAACGAACCATGTTTTGCTTTTTACACTTTATATTATATATCACCGTCTAGTACTTAATTTGATTCATGTATATTCTCTGTATAATGATGTTCTAGTGCTGTTTTGTGTTCTCGTTGTTTAATTTATCTTAGCTGATATTGTTTCACTTATCTGCAACTTTGTCTGTAGTAGATTATTTTTTGTACTTAGCACAGGAGGTCCCCTCGGCAGTTTAAGCTCTGGCACCTCCTTCTGTACTAATATTTGCCATATATTTTCCTGTATCCAAATATCGGGCCGACCCGTGGCGGAGATGACGCCGGCGTTAAGCACTCCCTATACGTGGGCCGATCCGGAAGATAGTGCAATATCGGGCCGACCCACGGTAGAGGTGAGGCAGACGGTAAGACTTCCCCATACCTGGGCAGATCCAGAAGATAGTGCGATATCAGGCCGACCCGCAGCGGAGGTGTAGCAGGCGTTAAGCACTCCCTATACAAGGGCCGATCCCGAAGATAGTGCAATATCGGGTCGACCCGCGGCGGAGGCGAGGCAGTCGGTAAGAATTCCCCATACGTGAGCCGATCCCTAAGATAGTGCATTATCGGGCCGACACGTGGCAGAGATGAAGCCGGCGTTAAGCAATGATCATCATCATCATCATCGTCGTCGTCGTCGTCATTATCATCGTCATCATCGTCATTATCATCATCATCATCATAATCATCATCATCATCATCATCATCATCATCATCATCATCCTGTTTTATGTCCACTGCAGGACGAAGGCCTCTGCCTGCGAACTCCAATTACCCCTGTCTTGCACCAACCAATTCCATCTAGCACCCGCGAATTTCCTAATTTCATAAATAAAAAAAAAAAGAAAAATAAAGAGAGGTGAGGCGTGTAGACAGGACACAAGAGTAGAGAAGTGGACAACACGAAAGCCGTGTTGTCCACTTCTCTACTTTTGTGTCTTGTCTTCACGCCTCACCTCTCTTTTTTTCTTTTTTTTTTTTGCATTATGAATCCTTACCAACTAGCTCAGCCTTCAGTCGTTCTAAGTTCCTAATTTCGTCGCTCCACCTAGTCTTTTGTCGTCCTCGATTGCGTTTTCCTTCTCTTGGTACTGATTCTGTAACCCTAACTGTCCAAGGCTCATCTAACCGGCGCATTACATGACCTGCCCAGCTCCACTTTTTCATCATGATGTCAATTAGGATATCATGTATACCCGTTTGCTTTCTGATGAAAACCGCTCTCTTTCTGTCTCTCAACGTTATGCCTAGAAATATTTGCTCCATCGCTCTTTGCGCGGTCCTTAACTTGTTCTCACTCTTTGTCAGTCTCCAAGTCTCTGCCCCATATGTTAGCACTGGTAAAATGCACTGATTGTACACCTTCCTTTTCAATGATAATGGCAAGATTCCAGTCAGCAGCTGGCAATGTCTGCCATATGCGAGCCAACCCACTTTTATTCTTCTGTGAATGTCCTTCTCATGATCAGGGTTCCCTATTATTAATTGATCTAGGTAAACGTACTCCTTCATAGACTCTAGAGGCCGACTGGCGATCCTGAACTCTTGTTACTTTGCCCGTCTATTTATCATTATCTTTGTATTCTGCATATTAATCTTCAACCACTCTCTAACACTCTCTCTGTTAAGGTCCTCAATCATTTTGTTGTAACTAGCCTGCATTGTCGCTGAATAGAACAATATCATCAGCAAACTGAACGTTGCTGAGATATTCGCCGTCAATATTTTCTCCTAAGCCTTCCCAGTTTAATAGAATGAATACTTCTTTTAAGCACGCAGTCAATAGCATTGGAGAGATTGTGTCTCTCTGTCTTACCCCTTTCTTTATAGGTGTCTTCCTACTTTTCTAGTGTTGAATTATGGTAGCTGTAGAACCTCTGTAGATATTTTCCAAGGTATTTACGTAAGCTTTCTGTACTCCTGCATTACGTAATGTCTCTATGACTGCTGGTATCCCTACTAAATCAAATGCCGTTTCGTAATCTATGAAAGCCATATAAGGAAGCTTATTGTACTCTGCGGATTTCTCGATAACATGATTCATAACATGGATGCGATCTATTGTAGTGTATCCCTTCCCAAAGCCAGCGTGTTCCTTTGGTTGAATAAAGTCCAGTGTTTCCGTTATTCTATTGGATATTATTTCGGTAAATATTATATATAATACTGGGAGTAAGCTAATGCGCCTGTAATTTTTCCGCTCTCTAACGTCTCCCATTTTGTGGATTAGTATAATGTTTGCATTCTTCCAGTTTTCTGGTGCCCTTGCAGTCAGTCGATATACACTTCGTATATAGAGCCACGAGTTTTCCTACCATTATCTCTCGCCCATCTTTGATTATATTGACTTTTATTCAATCCTCTCCTGCTGCTTTTCCCATTTCATGCCTTATAAGGCCCTTCTGACCTCATCTCTAGTTATAGAAGTAGTTTCTGTATACTGTTCATTACTGTTTCGCATCGAGTACTCCTGAGTCCCCCGGGTATGTACAGCTCAGTATAGAATTCTTCCGCTGCCTTTACTATATCTTCGAAATTTCTGATGATATTACCCTGCTTATCTTTCAGTGCATTCATCTTGGTTTGTTCTTTGCCAAGTTTCTTTCTCACTGATTTCAGGCTGCGTCCGTTTTTTTACGGTTTCTTCAGTCTTTCACGCGTTATTGTTTCGAATATCCCTTATTTTCGCCTTGTTGATCAGTTTTGACAGTTCCGTGACAGTTCTATCCTATCTCTTGAGTTGGACACTTTTCATTTTTTGTCGTTTCTTTATTAGGTCCTTTGCTTCTTGGGAGAGCTTGCCTACTGGTTGCCTTGGTGCCTTGCCTCCCACTTCAACTGCTGCCTCTGAAGCCGACCAAGTTACGGTTTCATTCATTAGCTCTATGTCAGCATCATCTCTCTGTTCTAAGGCTGCATATTTGTTTGCAAATACCAGCCTGAATTTGTTTTCCTTTATCCTTACTGCCTCTAGGTTGACCTGTTTCTTGTTCACCAATTTAGCTCTTTCGCTCTTCAAATTGAGGTGAATCCTAGCCCTCAATAAACTATGATCACTGCGCTTTACCCTACCTATCACGTCTACATTCTGAACTATGCTGGGATCAGCAGAAAGTATGAAGTCAACCTCTTTTTTTTTTGTTTCACCATTAGGACTTTTCCAGGTCCACTTTCCGTTGCTACGCTTGCTGCAAAAAGGTGTTCATTATTCGGAGCTTATTCCTTTCTGTGAATTCTACCAGCATCTCTCCTCTAGCCTTCCTAGAATCGACGCCGTAGTTGCCAATTGCTTGTTCACCAGCCCGCTTTTTCCCTTCTTTTGTATTGAAGTCGCCCATTACTACAGTATATTGAGTTCGCACTTCTCTCATCGTTAATTAATCATCATCATCATCATCATCATCATCAGCCTGGTTACGCCCACTGCAGGGCAAAGGCCTCTCCCATACTTCTCCAACTACCCCGGTCATGTACTAATTGTGGCCATGTTGTCCCTGCAAACTTCTTAACCTCATCCGCCCACCTAACTTTCTGCCGCCAACTGCTACGCTTCCCTTCCCTTGGAATCCATTCCGTAACTCTTAATGACCATCGGTTATCTTCCCTCCTCATTACGTATCATGCCCATGCCCATTTACTTTTCTTGATTTCGACTAAGATATCATTAACTCGCGTTTGTTCCCTCACCCAATCAGCTCTTTTCTTATCCTTTAATGTTACACCTATCATTCTTCATTCCAGAGCTCATTGCGTCGTCCTCAATTTAAGTAGAACCCTTTTCGTAAGCCTCCAGGTTATGCCCCGTAGGTGAGTACTGGTAAGAAACAGCTGTTATAAACTTTTCTCTTAAGGGATAATGGCAACCTGCTGTTCATGATCTGAGAATGCCTGCCAAACGCGCCCCAGCCCATTCTAATTCTTCTGATTATTTCAGTCTCATGACCCGGATCCGCAGTCACTACCTGTCCTAAGTAGATGTATTCCCTTACCACTTCTAGTGCCTCACTACCTATCGTAAACTGCTGTTCTCTTCCGAGACTGTTAAACATTAGTTTTCTGCAAGTTAATATTTAGACCAACCCTTCGGCTTTGCCTCTCCAGGTCAGTGAGCATGCATTGCAGCTGGTCCCCTGAGTTACTAAGCAAGGCAATATCATCAGCGAATCGCAAGTCGCCAAGGTATTCTTCATTTACTCTTATCCCCAATTCTTCCCAAACCAAGTCTCTGAATACCTCCTGTAAACACGCTGTCAATAAGATGGGAGAGATCGTATCTTCCTGCCTGACGTCTTTCTTTATAGGGATTTTGTTGCTTTCTTTATGGAGGACTACGGTGGCTGTGGAGCCGCTATATATATCTTTCAGTATTTTTACATACGGCTCGTCTACACCCTGATTCCGCAATGCCTCCATGACTGCTGAGGTTTCGACTGAATCAAACGCTTTCTCGTAATCAATGAAAGCTATATATAAGTGCTGGTTATATTCCGCACATTTTCCTATCACCTGATTGATAGTGTGAATATGGTCTATTGTTGAGTAGCCTTTACGGAATCCTGCCTGGTCCTTTGGTTGACGGAAGTCCAAGGTGTTCCTGATTCTATTTGCAATTACCTTAGTAAATACTTTGTAGGCAACGGACAGTAAGCTGATCGGTCTATAATTTTTCAAGTCTTTGGCGTCCCCTTTCTTGTGGATTAGAATTACGTTAGCATTTTTTCACGATTCCGGTACGCTCGAAGTCATGAGGCATTGCGTATACATGGTGGCCAGTTTCTCTAGAACAATGTGCCCACCATCCTTCAACAAATCTGCTGTTACCTGATCCTCCCCAGCTGCCTTCCCCCTTTGCATAGCTCCCAAGGCTTTCTTTACTTCTTCCGGCGTTACGTGTGGGATTTCGAATTCCTCTAGACTATTCTCTCTTCCATTATCGTCATGGTTGCCACTGGTACTGTATAAATCTCTATAGAATCCTCAGCCACCTGAACTATCTCATCCATATTAGTAATGATATTGCCGGCTTTGTCTCTTAACGCATACATCTGATTCTTGCCAATTTCTAGTTTTTTCTTCACTGCCTTTAGGCTTCCTGCGTTCCTGAGAGCATGTTCAATTCTATCCATATTATACTTCCTTATGTCAGCTGTCTTACGCTTGTTGATTAACTTCGAAAGTTCTGCCAGTTCTATTCTAGCTGTAGAGTTGGAGGATTTCATACATTGGCGTTTCTTGATCAGATCTTTCGTTTCCTGTGATAGTTTACTCGTATCCTGTCTAACGGAGTTACCACCGACTTCTATTGCACACTCCTTAATGATGCCCACAAGATTGTCGTTCATTGCTTCAACACTAAGGGTCTCTTCCTGCGTTAAAGCCGAATACCTGTTCTGTAGCTTGATCTGGCATTCCTCTATTTTCCGTCTTACCGCTAACTCATTGATCGGCTTCTTATGTACCAGTTTCTTGCGTTCCCTCCTCAGGTCTAGGCTAATTCGAGTTCTTACCATCCTATGGTCACTGCAGTGTTGCGTACTCCAGGGTAGCGTACCGTACTGCTGCCGAGAAGTAGCGCCGCCTGCCTATCGAAGCTCGACCGACATTACTTATTGGGAAGCGTGGCGTTGTCGGCGGGCTGCAGGCATCCGGTAGATAATGGCGACCAAGCAGGGGCGAGAGGATTTGCTAGTGCGAAACTTGCACGGTTTATTGAAAGGTAGTTGAAAGAAAATAAGAAAAGCATGAATATGAAGTATCAAGTATGAAGTCTCTCTAAAGTAGCTTTCGGAGCCCCTTAAATAGGCTCTCCACAAGTGTGGGCGGGATCTTGCTTGCGTCGAAGGACAAGTAACAGGCTCGGAGAGAAGGCCCCTCCTCCTGCAATACCAAGCACGGGCAGGAGAGGTCGATCCTCTCATCGACGAATCCGGGGAGGAGGTCGGGTGAATGACCTCTCCGGCGTCGTGGGGTCCGGCCAAGAGAAGGTGAGGGGGATGAGGTAAGCACACACGATGCCACGACCATGAGAGGAGTGGAAGAGGTCGCCCGTGGGCTCCGGCTCAGGCGTAGGGCGAATGCCCTCTCCGGCGCTCGTGGGCTCCGGCTCAGGCAGTAGGGTGAATGACCGCTCGCCACGTGGTGTCAGACGGCACCACTAACAGCAGCGCACCTTGCTCAGCACGTCCACATCTTGTATGATGCCACGGTTAGCGCAGAGTATGAAGTCTATTTCATTTCTGGTCTCGTCGTTCGGGCTACTCCACGTCCACTTTCGGCTATCCCGCTTGCGGAAGAAGGTATTCATTATCCGCAAACTCTACTAATAACTCTCCCCTGCTATTCCTAGTGCCTATGCCCTATTCCCCCACTGCCTTGTCTCCAGCCTGCTTCTTGCCAACCTTGGCATTGAAGTCGCCCATCAGTATAGCGTATTTTGTTTTGACTTTACCCATCGCCGATTCCACGTCTTCATAGAAGCTTTCGACTTCCTGGTCATCATGACTGGATGTAGGGGCGTAGACCTGTAAAACCTTCATTTTGTACCTCTTATTAAGTTTCACAACAACACCTACCACCCTCTCGTTAATGCTATAGGATTCCTGTAAGTTACCAGCTATATTCTTATTAATGAGGAATCCGACTCCTAGTTCTCGCCTCTCCGCTAAGCCCCGGCCGCACAGGACGTGCCCGCTTTTTAGCACTGTGTATGCTTCTTTTGGCCTCCTAACTTCACTGAGCCCTATTATATCCCATTTACTGCCCTCTAATTCCTCCAATAGCACTGCTAGACTCGCCTCACTAGATAACGTTCTAGCGTTAAACGTTGCCAAGTTCACGTTCCAATGGCGGCCTGTCCGGAGCCAGGGATTCTTAGCACCCTCTGCTGCGTCGCAGGTCTGACCACCGCCGTGGTCAGTTGCTTCGCAGCTGCTGGGGACTGAGGGCCGGGATTTGATTGTTGTGTTCATATAGGGGGTTGAGGCCAAGTACTGCACCAGGGTGGCCAATCCTGCTCTGGCGAGGGAGTGCGTTACCGGTCCTGGTCACCGGGATCAGGACACACACCAGACCTGTTTATGCAATTTTATCAACACGCGGATTTCCCTTTTTTTAATCTCGTGGAAAATTGCGCGGCACCGGGATTCCAACCACGGACCTCTTGCACGCGAGGCGGTTGTTCTACCTCTACGCCACCGCTGCTTTCATCATCTTCATAAAACGGATCTATTTCCTCAACATTGTGACTGGATATTGGAGCGTAGGCTTGTACAGCCTTCAGTCTATACCTCTTATTAATTTTGATTACGACTACAGCTACCCTCTCATTAACGCTGTAGAATTCGTCAGTGTTGACCGCTATGTCCTTAGGAATTATGAGTGCTATCCCGCATTGCTTCTTATCTAGGAGACCTCTATAGCAGAGGACATGTCCAGTATTAAGCAATGTATAAGGCTCACCAGTTTTTCTAATCTCACTAAGCTCGGTGATATCCCAAACAATGGGATATCATGGGGAGTTGATGATATCCCATTGTTCGGGATATCATCAACTCCCCATCTCAAGCTCGCCATTTGTGGGCCGATCCGGTAGACAGTGCAATATCGGGCCTACCCGCGGCGTTGGTGCAGCCTGCGTTAAGCACTGCCCATACGTGGGCCGATCCGGAAGATAGTGCAATATCGGGCCGACCCGCGGCGGAGGTGAGGCAAGCGGTAAGACTTCCCAATACGGGGGTTGATCCCGAAGATAGTGCAATATCGGGCCGACCCGCGGCGGAGGTGAGGCAAGCGGTAAGACTTCCCAATACGGGGGTTGATCCCGAAGATAGTGGTATATCGGGCCGACCAGTGGCGGAGGTGGGGCAGGTGGTAAGTCTTCCCACGTGCGCCGATCCCGAACATGGTGCTACTTCGGTAGAGGGCGAAATAAAAAAAAAGAAATGCCGACAATATTTCACTAAGGAACTCTGTAAGCTATAAGGAAACCACACGGCTACGCTCATAAGAAGAGTTATTGTAGCTTTGCTTCTGCACTTCACTCTCTCAACAACGCTTTTCTGTACAGTAACTTGCACATTGCATTACTGTGCAATGAAAGCTGGCACGTCATGATGGTCAAATGTGTTGGCGGAAGTTATATGCGTTCATCGAGCAGACCAAACAGTATGTGTCCCAGTGTAGTCCAATACATAAGTGCCGAAAAAGAAGTGTTGGGTAATCATACCTTACCTTTTGTCCTGTTCTTCCCTTTCTCCTCACTGAGGTTTATTGTTTTTCTAGACCTTATGGTTAGGAACAATTTTATTTCCTCCTGTGTGCCTGCACGGCATCATAACGCAGTGACGTTTGAGCACAGATATGAAATAATACTGCACAATGCATACACAGCACTGAAAGTATGCATTACAACGTTTTCTCTTTTCGGTATCTTGCAACACAAATGCAACATTACACTAAAGCGTGCACTTAAGCCTACACCATTTTTGTTAGGTCTACCATTTAAATATTCACAAGCATTTGAATTATATAAAATGACAAGATTTGCAGGCGACTCAATTTTTACGAGCTATAACTACCTAAAAGTATAATAACATAACTAGCATTGCGCATGTTTGTAAGACAGACTCGTGTAATGCCATACCAAGTTTAAATAAATGTCCTACAAGTTATGCGAGGTGTCGTCCTCAACTGAGGTATTGCTTTTGTTCTTTTTTTTTCTTAATTTCAGTGGCAGTGCCAAGATTGTAAATGCATTTGTGTAAATCACAATAGTACCTCTCAGAGCACCGCATCAGCATTCGCACTCTCAGAGCCAATGCATGGACATTTGTACCATTTTTACTAGTCAAAATATAAATATTCATTATGATTGAAAATTGGCCCAGTCGCATATAGTTTTATTTAAAAGACAACTGCACTTACTGGGTCGATCAACTGATCTCGCATTGGACTCGTTGGGATCAATATGAAGGGAAAAATGCCCTATATGGGTCTTATCTTTCACATGCTGCAGGTGCACTTGAAACTCCATTCGATAAGCTTAGTGATGCATGAACACGCAATGGCAATTCTCTTCGATGACATATCCACCATTCACTGGTTCACTATGTCAGAAGCTATCTATATATGTAAGCACAATTTGATTGACCAAGTGATGACAGTAATTGAAAAATGTAGGGAATCTTTCAAGGGAGATTTTCAACTTCCCAAATGGCTAAATGCTTCTCTCCAAATTTGAAGCCTCACATTATAATTATGCTTTTCTGCATATCAAATTATGTTGTTTTACGGCATTGCTCATCCAGTGACTTCAAATTCAGTCTAATTGACATCTTAAACCTCAACGATGTGCAATTGTACGAATTTACACCTGCAGTCATCTCCAATTGCGAGCAATTGGGTCCCATTGAAAACTCCCATTGGACTCAATGTTTTCTTTTATTTAGCCTTTTCGGCAACCCAATATCACTATACACCGACACCGTACTGTATGTGTAACAGCTTACCTGCCATGTGGAGTACCTTCGCTTTATAGTATTCACCGGAGACACTGTTGTCGCCGGTCCACCATACTTCGTAAGATTTTGTGCCGTCCAAATCGGCAACGCTTGTAGGAATAAAGTCTCTTATGGCACCGGGTAGTATCCATTGGAGACACTGCCGTCGCCGGTCCACCATACTTCGTAAGGTTTGGTACCGTCAAAATCGGCAACGCTGGTCGGATTAAGGTCTCTTATGGCACCGGGTAGTATCGAACGGAGCCACTGCCGTCACCGGTCCACCATACTTCGTAAGATGTGGTACCGTCAAAATCGGCAACGCTGGTCGGATTAAAGTCTCTTATGGCACCGGGTAGCATCGAACGGAGACACTGCCGTCGCCGGTCCACCATACTTCGTAAGATTTGGTACCGTCAAAATCGGCAACGCTGGTCGGATTAAAGTCTCTAATGGCACCGGGTAGCATCGAACGGAGACACTGCCGTCGCCGGTCCACCATACTTCGTAAGATTTGGTACCGTCAAAATCGGCAACGCTGGTCGGATTAAAGTCTCTAATGGCACCGGATAGTATCGAACGGAGACGCTGCCGTCGCCGGTCCATCATACTTGGTAAGGTTTGGTACCGTCAAAATCGGCAACGCTGGTCGGATTAAAGTCTCTTATGGCACCGGGTAGCATCGAACGGAGACACTGCCGTCGCCGGTCCACCATACTTCGTAAGATTTGGTACCGTCAAAATCGGCAACGCTGGTCGGAATAAAGTCTCTAATGGCACCGGATAGTATCGAACGGAGACGCTGCCGTCGCCGGTCCATCATACTTGGTAAGGTTTGGTACCGTCAAAATCGGCAACGCTGGTCGGATTAAAGTCCCTTATGGCACCGGGTAGTATCGAACGGAGACACTGCCGTCGCCGGTCCACCATACTTCGTAAGATGTGGTACCGTCAAAATCGGCAACGCTGGTCGGATTAAAGTCTCTTATGGCACCGGGTAGTATCGAACGGAGACACTGCCGTCGCCGATCCACCATACTTCGTAAGATTTGGTACCGTCAAAATCGGCAACACTCGTCGGATTAAAGTCTCTAATGGCACCGGGTAGTATCGAACGGAGACACTGTCGTTGCCGGTCCATCACACTTCGTAAGATTTCGTACCGTCAAAATCGGCAACGCTGGTCGGATTAAAGTCTCTAATGGCACCGGGTAGTATCGAACGGAGGCACTGCCGTCGCCGGTCCACCATACTTCGTAAGATGTGGTACCGTCAAAATCGGCAACGCTGGTCGGATTAAAGTCTCTTATGGCACCGGGTAGTATCGAACGGAGACACTGCCGTCGCCGGTCCACCATACTTCGTAAGATTTGGTGCCGTCAAAATCGGCAACGCTTGTCGGATTAAAGTCTGGCCCTTATGGAACCGGGTTGATAAACCTCATTTGTCGAGTCGACCTCGTACTGCACGCACACCAGCGTTTTGTTGGGGAAAGTACACTACAATATCGTGACGAATGTGCCATGTAGAAGTTCGTGCAGAGGAGGGCAAGTCAAACAAAACACAAATGCACACGATGCACACCACGCAAAGCCACCATCGGCGCTATTCTGGAAATTCCGCCATTTTCTTCGATGCGTGACATAGGCGCGACGCATACAAACTGGCACGGATGGAGCGGTTTTGCTTTCATAACGTGACGCCAACTTGATGTTTTGCCTAAGAAACTGAAATGAACGCACTGAACCTAAGGTTCTCGGTAAAGCAAAACAGTTTTTCTCCGCAGTAAAAATAAAGCTGCTAGCTCAAATCGCATGATTATTCCGTCGCAAACACTTCTTGCTTCCGTCGTCTGCTGCGTATACAAGCCGCCGTCGGCTTCATTAACCATATACGGGTGTCCCAGGGAAATGGAATGAGTCATCGTATGTTGGCTCCAACGCGCTTGTTTTCTTCCTTCAGACAACACGCGACCTACCAGTGCTGATGCGCGCACGTTCTAGGCCACGTTATCACTATCTCATAAAACGTGACTCAGTCCGAATCAGCTGGCTGAGAAAGGCCGGGCATCACTTATAGCGTTGCGCGCGCCAGAGATATGCGCTTGCGAGACGCAAGCGCCGGCACTGCTACCTCTTGTTCATTTTGCTGGTTACTCGCACCGCGGGAGGAAACTTCAAGGCGCGGCCTTACGTACATTTCTTTTCATAAATTAAAACGATGCTGTTGTCATAACTTCCGATTGCGTGAAAAGGCATTATTCTTGACTACAATACAAACGCGGGAGTGAAAAGTGAATAATGTTGCAGAAAGTTTATGTTCAGACAATATTATTTCATATAAACGCATTCCTTTGAAAATTGATGGCCCAAAACACCACTGTCAATACCAACCTAGAGCGATAAAAATAATATGGGCACGCTTTAGGAACAAAAGAATTTCATGGCATCAAACGACGGGGAAAATGCGTCTATACGTATTCTTCGCGGCCGCCATTGCATATGGCTGCTCATTAGCATAATTCGTGCGGCTCGTCGCATCACAAATTATGGCGGAAAGCCTGTGCGATGGCGGCCCAGCGCAACGTCGCGCAACGTGAAATCAACGTATACGAAACAGCTCTTCCAATCAAGCTCCCCACGGCATATTCCTTCAGCTATTAGCAAGCTGACATGTCGCCTATCCTGTATCGCCGCCATATATTCGCAAAATTCCAGATGCGTTGCACTGGCTTCTGTATGCTACCACTCACTTTCTTTTTGAAGCTCTAACGTCGCAATATAGACACCAAGGACAAGAATAATGTCTTAGTCGATCAAATTTGCAGCCTCACGTCACATTTCGTTATCTTGATGAAAGCGCAAAATTGCATTTTGCAGCACTTCCGCTTCTCGGCACAAACTTTAAAACACGTGACCTGTTGACAGCCAATGAGAGAGTCAACATGGCGGATAATAGCCGCCGTGCAGCCGCCACGCATGTTGGGAATAGAGCGTCATGCCAAACACAGCGCCGAGCTACGGATGCGACTTCTGGGAAGCGATCAAATCCGAACCATTACAATCGCGCTCCTAGAGGTCGTTGATCTGGGTAAACGAAACTTAAAACACCAGAATGCTCAGTATTTTAAAAGCAGTAATCATACACCACTGCAAGCCATATACGACTTTATTTTTTACGTTTAAACGCTGGATTTAGTTCTCTGCATCGGAGATGCCGCACATACGGAGTATTGCAGTGAAGCAGAATGCTGGGCTAGCTCGAATAAATTGGACACATACAAAAGCAGTACGAATTATATAGTGCGTTCTTGTGCGAGCTTGGCGGTGTCCACCACGACACCCGCTCGCCATCCACTCAACAAGGTAAGAGAAAAGCTTTTCATCCCTGAAATCAATTCGAGTGAGTTGGTATTTATTCATGTCACCGAAAGGCAGGCGTGCAAACACAGGCATGAGTAACGAAAAGTTCAAGACAAAGGCGGGCGTTTAATTGCCTCATCCTTTTAATCCTTCTGGCCATCTTAATCTCTTTTTTTCGTGTTTGCATGTCCGTGCAATGTTGTCGTAAAACGTTTTTTTTCCCTCCATGCAACTAGCCCCCCAGCACATCCTCATGAAAGTTCCTCACGATGGACGCAGCTGGCAATAAAGGGCGCCGCTTCTTTTACTCGTGGCTTGTATGGCGGCCGTAAATGCGTCAGTATACCGAAAACTAGATCACCTAGAGTCTGGTGTTCAGCACTTAGCGCAAAAGCTTGCAACTTGCAAGGTCTTGCAGGAACACGAAATTTATTGCAAAAATTTTGCTGCTGGGCGAGTGAAGTGTGTGAATACGTATTTAAAGAAACGATTAAAAGCAAGCATGTGCCTATGGCATGTGTGAGAAACTCCAGCCCCGAACAAAATTGTCATGTGAAGTTTTTTTTTTAAATAATGCATGACTTCCTAACGTAGTAAATACCCAATTTGCACACGCATGCGCCTGGAATCCGAAGTTACAAACTTACGGCAACCTAAAGGACAGGAGCTATTCCAGGATGTACATGAATAAAATTTGCCGATGTGTAGCGTGCACAGGTAGCACAGGAACTATTAGTGATATTTTGTATCCATATTAATGCATCATCGAGGATTTATCCCATTTTTTGTACAATACCAGTAAAATGTTTTCAGTGCAACAAACATATAAATTCCGTTTGCAGCAAACATATTTACATCAAGAATAAAGCCCCCATTTCTTCGTTTCGTTCCTCTGCCGCATACGAGGGCGCTTGCCTGCTCCTCCCTTCCACCTTGAAGCGCTTGGGTTCAGCGAGACCAGGGAGAAAATAAAATTAAATTATGAGGTTTTACGTGCCAAAGCCACTTTATGATTATGAGGCACGCCGTAGTGAAGGACTCTAGAAAATTCGACCACCTGGGGTTCTTTAACGTGCACCTAAATCTAAGTACACGGGTTTTGTTGCATTTCACCCCCATGAAAATGCGGCCACCGTGGCTGCGATTCAATTCCGCTACCTCGAGCTCAGCAGCCCTGAGCAACCACGGTGGGTCCGAGGAAAAGTAAATGTGTCTGCCATAGATTAGTAAGAGGTGATTCGAAGATTGGTGGAAAGAAATTAGGCAAACGAGAAGCAACGGCGGTGCACAAAAACGAAGTTTTCAAGAGGGATTCAGAAAGTTTGGTACAAGAGCTTGGTGGCGCAACCCGCCACCCCGTTCCAAATGGATGCTCATAGCATCCATCCACCTATCGTTCTTTGACGTAGGAAACCATGGTTTCCTGCGATAATTACATATTATAGGAAACCCTACCTAGGATACCTAGGAAATAATGACATCTATCTCAGCATCAAACGAGAAACGACCCCTCCCGCTCCGTGACTGACGCACGGTCGGGAGCTAGACCGAAATATAGTACTGCAGGAAGCGCCACAAATGCAGCCGCAATGTTACTGGAAGTATCTACAGTCTGGATCTAGCAGCCAAGTCCCAAGGCACACTCGGAAGTACGCGTCAAAACGAACCCCACTTGATGAAGACGGTGGAGGAATACCTCAGACCCACTGGACTCGGGTGCTCGCCAGATAAATCGGAGTTGCTACTTTATAGATGTGAAAAAGGGGGCAGGCCTAAGGGCTGGAAACCTCTACCGGAAAGCAATATACACCAACATACAAAAAATGGTGTCAATATACCCAGAGTAAACGTGATCAGACTACTAGGCTTTTTCATTGAGGCAAACAGGGGAAACCATACGGTAGTTAGTCAAGAAAATCACCCTTAAAACGGATAACGCGTGCAGGATGATCAGACGCCTGGCAGGAAGGCACACGGGCATGAAAGAAGATAACCTCATAAGGTTAATCAACTCTTTCGTACTCTGTCATATTTCATACGCCGCTGCCATGTACAACTGGACGCAGGTTCAACTCAAGAAGCTTGACGCAGCGACCAAGAAGGCTGTTAAAAGCGCATTCTGGCTCCCAATTCGAACCAGCACTGAAAAATTGCTCAAGTTAGGAATACACAACACGACCATGGAGATCGCGGAGGCTCAAGAAACATCACAAATAGCGAGACTATCTGCAACCAGTACGGGAAGATCAACCCTGGACAAGATCGTGATCAACTCCATTACGGATCCAGCAAAGTAGGCTAAAGTTCATCAAGAATTCGCAGACAACATAATTGTCGCACCGCTACTCAGGAATATGCAGCCAAAACATAACATCAACAGGAGAGTTGCACGAGCCAGGGCGTTAATCAAGAAAAAGGATAAAGGGGCAGAGGAGCCTGCTTTGTTGAGGCGGCTGCCTACAAGGATCGAACGAAGTTCGCGGCGGTGGTAGCGGATCATCAGGGCAAATGCACCAACTGCGCCACGGTCTACACTAGCAAACCTGAAGTCGCTGAACAAGTTGCCATTGCATTGACACTTACAGACGATAGATTCACAGAAATAATAGTGACTCGAAAACAGCTATTAGAGCTTTCAATAGGGGAAAGATTGCCCGACATGCTGCGTGAATGATTAACCAAATGTAAACAAATGTTATACGTTACAATTATTGGTTCCCGGCACACCTTGGTTCTCTTGATGACATTCCTGTCAATCCAAATGAATCGGCCAACAGCGTCGCACGCGACCTTACAGACCGGGCCGCTTTTACAAATGGTTTTGATTCTGCTGGATTAGAGAACCTACAGAGGGAGACGCTCATTACATACAATGAAATTACAAAACGTTACTACATGGAAAGGAGGGAGTTTCTACCCCCTCACTATAGGCTAAACAGAGCACAAGCAGTTACACTTAGCCAGTTAGAAACACAGTCTTATTATTCACCTGCACAAATAAAGGAATGGTATGACATTGCAGACATGAATATTATATGCAAAGCATGCGAAAAGGAGATATGCACGCTTGAACATCTGCTCTGGGAGTGTGGGTCGCTTGGCCCTGGCATTTCTCGGAATCGGTTCTTAGGAATGATCAGATCTCCAAATCATATCCTTCAGGTCCTGGCTGTCAAGTACACCCGTGATAGGGCCAGGAGGCTTGACCTCCTGGTGCCAACATGGGACTAGCCAGGCAGGTGGCAACGCCTTCTACAGGACTAGAATAAAGTTTTTTCCTCCTCCTCCTCCGCCGCTACTACTAAGGTACGTATGTATGCATTGGAAGCTTCATCAACTTTATTAGAATTCATTGCACTACAAACGCCAGATTAGGAGCGGATAAGAAGCAGGGTAGCCAGATCGCTCCAACCGCAGGTAGCCAAATTGGCCTCCGCAGTAGCCAAAAGCGAAACTTTTGGGTAGCCCAAAAGTAGCCAAAATGCCTTGTCTATTTGTGAAGTAATTTCTTAAGCATATTGAATTTATTTTCGGCAACAATACCTACATATTAGTTTTTGCACGCATGACCACGCATGACTTCCGCGCGCATGGTCACGGATGCCATGCGGCACGAAAACAGATGCTGTACAGTCGCGATCAATTTGAAGGTGATCGCGCGAGCATCGACCGGCGGGCCTCCCAAGCAGCACAGCGGCCGGTTTCAGAACTGCGAAGATAAAAATTGCGCTGCCTTCTTCCCCTATTATGCTCTTCCAGGCTGCAGCCATCCCCTCCAAGACCAACTCGCCACATTTTAGCGTTTGTTTCCCTTTCATGGCAATACTCTATGTGCGTCGCTTCCTCATGCATATCTTGGCTAACAATGACGCCTCCGTGCAAAGGCTCATAACGCAATGGAAATGAATTCGCAGGTTATGCCGTGAACGGTGACGGGAGTGACAGCTTTTCAGGGAACACCAAAAGAGAGAGAGGGGAGCTATCTGATGTTTCCCTCTCGACCAACGGTGATGACGTAACGTGGCGCTGCTCCTAGTTTTGGTCGCCGCTCGAGCGATCGCCTTCAAATTGATCGCGACTGTACAAGTGCAAGAAGTGCAGAAACGCAGACATGCAGGCAAATTAATGATAAGGCAAATGCGGTCTTCACTGCAAATGCACTGTTTTATTTTTTCCAGAGCACCAAGAAATCAAGAAAAAAAAACACGAAAATTGCACCGCGCAATAAACACGATAAGCAATGGCATGCATTCAGGCGTTCAGTATTATTACTTACAGCTCATGATAATTTCGCTCAGCACCACACGGTGCACTATACAGAAAACTACAAAAAATTTCCTGACAAAGTGTAACACAATAGATGGCGGTTGGTACAGAATCTAGTACGATATATAGACACAAAAAGTATGCTATGACTAAGCATCACGAGCTTATTGAGAAGTAGAAATGCTTGGTCTGTACAAAATGTGAGAGCTGAAACAGGACTAAAATTGTTGGCCCTGTTTAAAATACTTTCAGCAGCCTCCGTTCCTGGCCAGGCCAAACTTCATGTGGATGAGCGCTGCCAATGTCACGTTCGGCATGCTATTTCGAAGGTGCCGTTTCAACAACTTCCGAAGTTTCTCCATTAAAGACAACAAGCTGTTTTCGATTGTGAATGTATGCGGCAATCGAGTTTAAAAGTTGGTGGTTATTTAATATTTTCCCTAATTTGTGCAATAACTTCTTATGAGAGACTTTATCAAACGATTTTTTAAAGACCATAAAAATTACATCAGTTTGTTTTCCGTTATTAATTGAAAGTGCAAAGTCATGTATTGTTTCTGCTAGTTGGATACACGGAGAATAGCCTTGTCGAAATCCATGTTGATACACGGAGAATAGCCTTGTCGAAATCCATGTTGATACTTCGTTTATATAGTAGGTTTTTTCAAGAAACTCCGTTATGTGATTATGTATAATATGTTCTAAATGTTCACATGCCGCACAGGTTAAAGAAATCGGACGATAGTTCTTTATACGGTCTTTCCTCCCATTCTGATGGATAGGTTTTATTCTGGCGATTCCCCAGTCCTCTGGAACTTGCCCCTCAGATAGTCATCTAGAGAAAACACACAGGTATTTTAACACTCCTTCTGCATATCTCTTAAATAATGCGTTTGGTATGTCGTCTGGCCCTGGGGACTTCTCTACATCGAGTTTTAAGAGCATATTCAAAATTCCAGCTTCAGCAATTAGAACACATGGTATGGGTGGGAAATTTGCGTCGAAGTGTGGTAATACATCGTTATCAGCAGTGAAAATGCTCTTAAATTGCTCATTGAAGGCACTTGAGACTTTTTTTTGCGTCATCTACTTGTACACCTTCGATATCGAACACATCACAATCGCTAGAAGTCGGGCGTACGTGCCGCCAGAATTTCTCGGGGGACGTGCGTATAAAATTTGGTACGAACTGTCCGAAATATCATAGTTACTAGTTACCATGGTTACCAGTTCCCATGGTTCTGGCAGCGTTTGGTATTTTCAAAGGTCTTACGGAAAGTGATCAAACTGCATGCGGTTATCACGACGACTGGCTTTCTCAATTGAAATCGAGAGAGACGTAGCGCTTGCCTAGTCTGTTGTCAGTCGCGTCGGCTAACCATCGCGACGACTTGCTGGCGATAGCCTGTCGGATACGCAGAATGTTCACTTAAGTTACAATTCACTTACCGTGGAGGGTTTGTTTCTATATCCAATGAATGACGAACGACTGTCCTGTTTTCGCGGTGACTTGAGATGGCTGACACACGGTCTCCATTGGATGGCCTTATGTCCTGCTCGCTGGACAGATCACCTTTCTCCGGTGCTGTGCTGTTCCGCGATGTTTTGCGCGCACGCAGTGGGGCAACTCCGAGTGAAAAAGTAGAGCACTGGCTCCGCTTTCCTTTGCACGTTGGCTGCCTGTTCTCGTAGAAGCAAAACAGTGTGCTCTTTGCTCAGCGTGCGTGATTGAGTGATACATCGCCATGTTTGGGGCCAGCCTCCTATAAATGGCGCAGCTTGTCGTCGGAGTTCCAGCTGTTGAAAGTCGCGGTTCTGTAAAAAAAAAATTAAACTAAATTATGGGGTTTAACGTGCCAAAACCACTTTCTGATTATGAGGCACGCCGTAGTGGAGAACTCCGGAAATTTCGACCACGTGGGGCTCTTTAACGTGCACCTAAATCTAAGTACACGGGTGTTTTCGCATTTCGCCCCCATCGAAATGCGGCCGCCGTGGCCGGGATTCGATCCCGCGACCTCGTTCTGAGCAGCCTTACACCATAGCCACTGAGCAACCAGGGCGAGTGCGGTTCTTTAAAAGGTCTCCAGCCAGGTTTCTGGGTCTTCAGCCGATGATCCACGGAATATATGTAGCTCTCAAGGTTGTTTGCAGCGCGAGAGGCGACCCTGAGGCGGTTATGGTGCCTACTGTCTTAGGGTGGGTTGTTTTGGTCTGCTTGGGAGGAAGCCCGCCTCCGGTGGTAGGTTTTGAAGCCTGTGGCTTTCACGATGGTCCGGGGCAACGCTGGTATTGCCTTTGGTGTGTGGGCCCGACGGGGGCGTCCAGCGCATGAACGCAAAAGGACCTCCGCCAGATGCCGCGCTGTAGAGACCGTCAAGAACCCAGTAGCACAGCTGTGAATGATGAAATTGTCAGTGGCGTAGCAACAGGGGGGGGGCCGGGGGGCCGTGGGCCCCGGGTGCAAGGGGTCAGAGGAGGGGGGGGGGTGTCATACGCCTGAAGACACCCCTCTTTCCGCCGGCTTGACTGGCCGCAAATGGCAAAGAATGCTCCAGAAGCCCGAGCTCATGTACCCGATGCGTTGCGCTGCAGAATTGTCGGCTGCAGCTCTATAAACACCCCACTAAATAATTGCACGAATGTGCGGGCTAAAAAATTTATTTCGCGAAATGGTCGCTAATCTACTCGCCTTAGCGGAACGTTTCATGTGGGGTGCGCTCGTACCGTGCGTTGATGCTGGGAGCAGGAGTCGCTAAACATGCAGTGAGGCGTAGTAAGGCGTTGAGGCTCTTGAGTCCCTCTTCCCTTCAGAACGCGCAGCGAAGACGAACAAAGACAGCAGAAAGAGGGCGTTCAACCAGCGCACCCGGCGCTCGCGTTTACGGCGAAGCGTTCGTTGAGAGCGACGTTGCATAAGTGCGGCCGTCAAAAGTCGCGAATCAGATTCTCTGGATCGTCTTCAGACTAGGTGCGGCCGAAGAGTTTGGCGGCGTATGACTCGACAGGCTGCATATAGTCGCGGGTGTTGCGATGTTCAGCTCGCTTTTACTTCCCCTCTCCCGCTCGCTCCGAGAAGCCGCTGCGAAACATGGCGGTATGTTTCACGCTTTCCTTCCTACCCTCGAAAGTTTCAGAAAACTGTTATTATTGTGTGACTTCATGTCCCAAGTACAGTGTCTGTGTCAGCTGCACAGAATTTTACAAAAAAAAACATGAATTTTGTAAGTATACTTCCCGATATTCTATGAAGTTACGTACGTGTCTTTGTGATTGCTAGGAACTCGGTAGCGTGAAAAATATGGCAGATAAGTAATAACCATATTCTGAATAATTCCTTAATTACTACTTATAGAGGAAGCACTTCAATTCCAAGAATTGAGGACTCAAAGTAATATTATTAACTGAACAAAAACTTCTTAAACAAAATCGTTTTGGGTGCTACAACCTACGGTACTTTGGCACGGCTAGCGGCGCCCAGTATGGCAGTAGCGAAAGAAATATGAAATAGTGGACCAGTGACGTTGATCCCTCAACCCTCTCCATTGCGAGTGCAGACCAACAGGTTTCGCTGGCATGGGCTTCATCGCGGTCTTCTTTTTTTTTTTTTATGGTGACGCCAAGAATCGACGCGAAGCGTGCTCTATTCTGTTCCCAATCTTTTGGTGGTACCGCAGCTCGAATAATCACGTTTGACCGTAGAGCAGCAAATAAAAACAAGGCTTCATTGATCACAATGAAGAGAAGTCGTAATTGTCATAACATTGGCGCCCGTGCAGCAGGGAGGCAGGTGGCGTTTTCCGTTTTTCTAATTTGGTGGGGAGATCAGCGTCACTGAGACACAATTTCATTTTCGTTTAGGGCTGCCCACAACCAAAATACTGCGGGCAGTAGTATCCACGACGATTTTTGTGAAGTTGTTGTTGGGCAAGATATGAATGTCGGCCTTCAATTTTGCGAATGCAATGTTGCCGCTAAAATTGGTAACTAAAACTTTATAAAAAATTTTTTTTTACTTGTGACGTCAGCCGTATTTGCCACGATGCCGCATTTGTATTGGTTGCCAAGCCTTACAGTCTGACAGAAGATGTGCACATGCGCTTATCACAAGTTATCAGTACAGCACCCTGTGTTATTTGGCGCAGAAAAAACAGCGTGTATTGGCCTCGAGCTCCACCATGGGAAAAGCTGACGCCACCGTCGGCGTGACGTTCTAGGATGGATCACGTGGACATAGCGGCCGCGTCGGCTGCTTCGGGAGCGCCGAAGCGAGCTGGAGATGAGAGTTCAAGTTCCCTCGTACGCTGCGGTCCTCATTTAGTGGCGAGCTTTTCCCGGTTCGAGTGTCTCCTTTAACACGATTGAAAGCACTACAATACGTAGTGGCTGCCTTTGCAGGCGCGCAACATGGTAGGCTACTGCTCGGTGCCGCAATGCAGGGCGTACGCAACGGAGCCCGGTGTCAGCCTTATTCATACGTAGCCGCAGGACAAGAAGCTGCGTGAAGCTTGGCTCGCGAAACATAAAACTGGCAAACAGTCATCGGCTATAACTCGGGTATGCAGCAAGCACAGACGCGAGGAAGATTTCTGCTACGGCGCCGGGTCTGCGATGTTCGAAAAACGCCCACTGAGACTTTCGCCCGAGTCCGCTGCCCGACTAATGTCATGACGGTTTGGTCTATGAACTTGTCGATGCTATAGATACTGGCAAGTTCACTGGAGTGGAAAGGGAGCGGTAAGAAGCACATTAAAAAAAAAGCATGGCATATGGTCATGTTTGTGTTATGAAATAATGCACTGGATTACAAAGAAAGGAGCAGCGGGAAATCGCACGCTGAGAAAACCGATAAACATATTGTGCGACGCAACTCGAGAAATAATATTGAAACGTCCAAGAATTTAGAAGAAAAAAAGATTGAATCGTCGCGTCCGCACTTCACAGTCCCCGTAGGCGTCGAAGTCTCTAAAATGAAATTATTTTTGAACAACTCTGATAGCGCCCACGCAACAATGGTTGCTCGCATACTGTGAAATGCTCATATTCTGCGGCCTAAAGCTCATGGCACGGTGCGAAAACGCGCACGCGGCGAAAGCGAAACAGTGCGCGGACAAGCATGCAGACGCGCAGTCGGTCGCTGCGAAGCTGTGCGATCGCTGCATTGAGGCTTCATTCTGTTATGCCCCGTTTGGTTATACAGACAGCCCACTCTAACAACATATTTCACATAGTTTACTCTCAGCGTTTGCCTACCTTTAACGCAAGAAGCCGGTTCGGGAGACTCCATCCCGGCGACCGCGCACAGTGGCGTTCACTGTACGTATTCGGTAAAGAGATGGCGTCTGTAAACGATTCTGTGCTTTCAGTTTGCCCAAGACTATAATTTAGACAGTAGAAACCTTCTTTCGTTTCGAAAGTACTTACAGAAATGTCCGGGAGAGCTCCCGCGTGGTTTTTTCAGTGACCGCTGACAGCAAAACCTATGAGGAGCACGCCGCATGATCCCTCATACTACGCCAGCGAGGCGGCAATACCTGCCGCATTGGTGATCTCTGGGAAAGAAAGCGAAGAATAGGGGGACCCGGGGGACGTGCGCGGTATCCGAAGCGGCTGTACTGGTTGCTGAAACCCGGAAATTGTCGATATCCTCGCCTTCCTCAACTACAGCCGGGAGGGGGGGGGGGGTGACAGAAGACCTATGGGCCCCGGGTGCCAGACGACCTAGCTACGCCACTGGAAATTGTACTGAGGAAGAACGAGGAGTAGGCACTGCTTCGAGGAAGACGACGACGACACGTTTGCATGAAGCCGTGTGCCTGGATCGCCTGAGCTGTGTGACTCTCTGAGAGCTTGATTAATTACCCCCAGAACACCTGCAGACAATATATATATATATATATATATATATATATATATATATATATATATATATATATATATATATATATATATATATATATATATATATATATATATAATAATATTTGGGGTTTTACGTGCCAAAACCACTTTCTGATTATGAGGCACGCCGTAGTGGGGGAATCCGGGAATTTTGGCCACCTGGGGTTCTTTAACGTGCACCTAAATCTAAGCACACGGGTGTTTTCGCATTTCGCCCCCATCGAAATGCGGCCGCCGTGGCCGGGATTCGATCCCCAACACCATAGCCACTGAGCAACCACGGCTGGTTATATATATATATATATATATATATATATATATATTGTCGATTGGTGTTCTGGGGTAATTAAACAAGCTCTCCGGGAGTCACGTGGAGCCCTCAGAGAATAGCTGAGCGACAGAAGCTGTGCCTTTCTCTCTGAATATGTATACGCCATACTTTAGGAATGTCACGCAATTCACCGTACCACAACTGCATACCACCTTGAACTAAGCGAACTCTTGGCGACATGTTAGCCATGTAGTTCGCATCTGACCGGACGAATTGGGACAGCGTCCTACCCTTCATGATGTATGCTAATAGTACTGCCACACAGACCACTACGAAATTTTCGCCGTTCTTCTTTACAGACGCGAGCATTCCTGCACAATGGATACCATCCTTCTGTGTGACCGTGACAGAGCGGGGGCTACTACCCTGTCCGAAGCTGCTGCACACGCGGAAGAGTACCGAAAGCTCGCCTGCACATTTACTTCGGAAAATCAGCAGCGACAGAAGCACTGTCGGGATATCCCTGCCTTTTCGGTACCCTATGCCCCTGACTCACCTGTCTCGCTTCGGGTTCCTGCTGCCAGCCCTGGCCTTTCACCCAAACTCGTTTCTAAGCTCCAGCGTCCCTACCATGTGATCGGCCAAGTGTCTCCGGTGAACTATTTGGTAGAACACCTTGAGCCACCTTTGGATAAGCGCCGCCGAGGCCGCGAAATCGTGCACGTTCCGCGGCTGAAGCCTTACTTCGATCCACTTGTGCTTTCCTATCCGCAGGTTGCCGGGACGGCCCCTTTTTCATGGGGACATAATTGTACTGGAGAAGAACGAGCAGTAGGCATTGCTTCGAGGAAGACGACGAGTTTGGTTGAAGCCATGTGCCTGTATCGCCTGAGCTGTGTGACTCTTTGAGAGCTTCATTAATTACCTCAGAACACCTCTCGACAAAACGAACTTTTTGTTGGGCGAACCGGTGCCCACAAAAGCCAGTCACACTCGAAGCACAACGATAGCGGCGAACACAGTCGGCGATCGTCGAAACCTGATCTGTCGGTCAAGTGCGTCGGCTTCTATAGATGAGTCATCGAACTTTCCATGGTAATCGCTGGCGCCCGCGTGTCCTTAAGAAAGTATTACACAATTCGTGTCGCGCATACTATCAGATCCCACAAGCGTCGGTGAGAACAAACGGATACACCCATCGATAACATTCCAGTAAGTTCCAATCATGCCGGCGCTTCTTGCGCTGAGGGATAGCTTTAAGGTGTTCGATGTGGGTGGTGTGCAGACCCGAAGAAAAGGATAAACAAGTACATGTGCTAATATCACTCGACGCCGAAAACAATTCAATATCAGCGTAAACGCACACCTGCATGTCATGTTGTGACAGAGTATTACTTTACAAAATTTTATGCCCCATCGTATTTTGGCAGGCAAAGAAGAGGCTGAAGCCTAACCCTTCGGGTGCGCTGCCTTACACCTGAAAACCCGCTGTTTATGCAGAGTACTTTAGCAAAAATAAATGTCAGCCTCCGATCACTTCAAAGTGTCACTTTAACAAAAACGTAATACTTGTTAGTGCGATTATGTATTTCAGAATAATGCTAAATTCAGAGCCAAACAGACACTGCTCGGACTCTTGAATGAGTACGTGGAAGATATTCCGTTATGCTGTTAGCCTCCATGGAAGCCTCACAAAAACATGAGAAGCGAGAGGCATTTCCTGTGCAACACTATCATGCAGCTTTGCTATCCTCGTTCCGGTTTATACTACAATAATTGTCACCGAATTCATGGCCATATACTTGTCTATACAGAATTCCGAACAATGTATCCCACTTAATATTGCTCGCAGGCTGCCTGTTAGTTATTATGTCACTAGAAAGCACAAATGATTTACTATTTTTCATTCTACCTCAGGTTAAAGAAATTAAGTTTTCCCTAATGCCTGGACAATGTGGAATGCAACTTAATGAGATTGCAGACAGCTTCGCAAAGGCAGCGCTTGGTGGGCCAGCAGGTTTCTTAATACCCAACCTTACTCTTCAGACAGCGACAAGATCCCGAAGACTTAGAAGATAGAATGTGGCGAAACAATCTAATGGTGTTTGGGATATCTGAGAATGGCAATGAAACTTCAGAAGAGCTTGAAAAAAAAGTAGTTGTAGAAGTATTCAAGAAAAAGCTATGTCTCAACTTGAAGACTACAGAGCGGATGCACAAAATCGGAGAGCCACATAAGAACGAATCCGCGGAAGAAACATTGAAGACTCCTTCAGTATAACTGAAGCTTTATGCTTATAGGAAAAAAAAAAGGGTTTTGAAAACTGCGCAAAACTGAAAGGAAGTGGTATTTCTGTTGGCGACGACTATTTAAAAGAAACACTGAATAAGCGCTGCCTACTCTGGAAGTCTGCGTTGAAAGAAAAAGAAGTAGGCTCGCGCGTACGCCTGAACCGCGACAGGCTTACTGTAGATAACAATGTCTACGTATTCGATTATTCCAAGAATAGCCGTGTCCGGATACGGCAATTCCCGAAAACCAAATTGACACACTCAAAGAATACACCGACAGATAGTAACTATTGAACCGATACCGTCTTCCAGGAAACAGTCTTTCGACTTAATGCCCGAAACCTCATGAACAAAGTCGGCGATATAGAACATGTGCTAGCCAGTTATGCTCCCTATTTAGTTATTGTTAGGGAAACATGGCTGCTACCAGAAATACAAGATAGCGAGTTGTTACCTCCAGGTTTTAAGATAACACGTAATGATAGAGAAAGTAGAGGAGGAGGAGTTTCAATCATAACACAGGAAAACAATTGAATGTGTTAGGATGAACGGCATCCTTAATCACGAGAGCGTTTGGTGCCAAATCTAAATGGGAACTATTCCGTCGTAATAGGAGCAATCTATAGATCCCCTAACGCATCGATTGAATATTTAGAGGCCATCCAGCACTACTTAGAAAAACAGAAGGCGCGAAACCAAAGGATCGTAATTGCCGGGGATTTTAACTTGCCAGGGGTTGACTGGAAGTCGAATACTATACAGTCACATGAACGAGCTGACGGTGAAGTGTTGCTCCATATTGCTTTCGCTAACGATTTAACACAGGTGGTGCAGGAAAGCACTCGAAAAACGGGAACAGTGCAGTCCATATCGGACTTGGTATTTCTTGATGGACGGTTTGAAAATTATCAAGTAGCAGTTGAAGCTGGCATATCAGACCATCAACTTGTATTTGTACAAATCAAAACCAAGGTTCCCGCAACAAATCTTAAAGAATGCACTACACACGTTCCCAATTTTGATAAAGCTTACGACACGAGCATCATTGATTATTTGTCGTTTGATCCAGACAGTCTGAGTTCTGACGACCACGTCAATGCGTTGTAGGCAAGATTCAAAACCATTATCTTGCACTCTGTAAACTCATTCGTACCATTAAGGAAAAAAAGAAGAAATAAAAGGAATCCCTGGATAACGCGAGAGATCGTTCGCCTGAAGCGAAAAATAGAAAGACAAAGGACAGTAAAAAACCGTGGAAAGATATTCAACCTATCAGCACAGCTGCGAATAAAGCTTAGGCAAGCAAAAAAAGAAACACTACGAGGAAGCACTTCCTAACTTCATGGTATCTTCTCCGCAAGAGTTTCGGCGTCACTTGTCGCAAACCACTTAAAACCAATACAGCATTGTTGTTAACAACGAAATCATAACTGACGGTTCAAAAATTGCGCCTAACCATAACGAGTTCTTGCAGTCTGTCTTTTCAAATGTTTCTAATTCTACTGCTCCAAATGCAGTAACATCATTTTCACACGTGTCAGATATGCCAGAAGTACGAATTAGCTATGAAGGAATACTATCGCTGCTGCTAAACATCAGAGAACGAAAATAATTTGGTCCGGATGGAATTCCAAATACCTTTTTCCGAAGATGCGCTGAATTGGTTGCTAGATACTTAGACGTTATCTTTAATGCATCCTTGCAACAAAAACGAGTTCTAGACGACTGGCTTGTCGCAAAAGTTATCCCGATACACAAAACCCGTGACAATCAGAAAACTGAAAATTATTGACCAATTCTTTTAACCTGCGTCTGCTGCAAACTCCTCGAACATATAGTATCGAATGCAATATATAAGTACCTAGAAAATAAGAAAGCACTTTATTCGATGCAACATGGCTTCCGGCAAAAAATGTCAACCGTCACACAGCTCCTTGAAACCACCCATGACTTTTCAAAAGCAGTAGATAACGGAAAACAGGTTGATGCAATATGCCTTGATTTCTCAGAAGCTTTTGATATGGTTCCTCATAATAAATTATATATAAAATTGAAACAGCTTGGAATTAATAGCAATATAGTGGAATGGGTCAGGTCATATCTATTACGTAGGACGCAGCATGTAGACGTAAATGGCACCTAGTCCGCTCGTTTATTTGTAACTTCAGGCGTTCCCCAAGGGTTTTTCCTCGGACCGGTATTATTTCTCGTTTATATTAACGATATTTGTTCATATATTAATGAAAACGTAACTGTGCGACTGTTCGTCAACGACTGTTTAATTTATCGAGAAATATGTAACCACAAGGATAAAAAAATGCTCAGCGATGCACTGGCGTCTGTTGACGAGTGGTGTGAAACTTGGAAAATGAAAGTAAAGGAAGTAAAAACCGTTGTTTTACGTGCTACAAACAAGGTTAAGCACGGACTAAATTTTTATTATCAACTAAGTTACACGAGGCTAACTACCATTAACAAATGTAAATACTTAGGAGTAATAATGTCTGAAGACCTCAACCGGACTCAACATATCACTAATATTTGCTCTACCGCTTAAAAAAGTTATGGTTCTTACGTCGGAAATTAAAACTCGCTCCAGCCCCCGTAACGTTAACAGCGTATTTAACCATAGTAAGGCCTACTCTGGAATATGCAAGCATAACATGGGACCTCTACCAAAAAGGATTAATTCATAAAATTGAGCGAGTGCATACAAGGGCGGCTAAATTTATTCTTTCAAGGTAATCCCGTAGTGATTCTGTAACCGAGATGTTGCAAGAACTAAATTTACCTCCCCTCTTGGAACGCCGTCGCATAGCCAGACTAAAATTCTTGTTCTTGCTTTCTCAAAATTTATTTCACTTTGATGCAGCGCAGTACCTAATTCCGCGACAAGTCCGGAGCCTACGAAGGGACCACCGCAGCAACTTTCAAGTATCTCAATCTCGTGTGAACACCTACGCATACTCTTTTTTTTCCCTAGAACCATAAGAGACTGCAATGATTTACCGAATGCCATATGCGATTCTCAAACTGTAGAACATATTGAAACCAAGTTTACAAAATATTTTCTAAATGAATCCGCATAATCTAACATTTCTCGTGTAAGATGTAGAACGTAGTATTGTCATGTATAATGTAGCGATATATGTGATGTAATATGTATCATGTAAGTTGTATGTAGCATCGTGATGCATTTTTCAGCTACACATTGCTGCTTTGTGTTTCGCATGACGGTTAATTAAGATTTTGTATTATATTTATGTATAATGGCACGCTGTGACTTGCAAAACTATGTATTAGCTATACAGTTATGCTTTATGTAAGCCATGATGCGTTTTGTGCCATACTTGTGCCCCACCCCTGTAACGGCCCAATCGGCCAACAGTACCTGCAAATAAATAAATAAATAAATAAATAAATAAATAAATAAATAAATAAATAAATAAAAGACAAGTCCTAGATGGAAACAAATGAACGCCTACTAGCAGCACCGGATTACAGACACTTAGCGTTTCCCTGGAATGTCTGGTCGTGTCTCTCCTGGGAATGCGAAGTTTCGATTACCCTAATAAAATGTCGAATACCGCAATTAAACCTTTACATGAGTAGGTGTGGGTTCGCACCGTCGCACCGCTCTGCGGTGGTGGTGGCGAACGGCATCGCAGAAAGCGTAACCAAGTTCTTCGATACTTGCAGTTGCGGTTTCCTTCCGTGGAAACATCGCCCACGTCGCACCGGCACTGACAGAGGAATCCTTCTACGATTACATCCAGCAGTGACGTCATCGAGCTACTTAAAGGAACAAGGCTCCCCTGGCATCGGTGTATTTGCTCTGCGGTGGTGGTGGCGAACGGCATCGCAGAAAGCGTAACCAAGTTCTTTGATACTTGCAGGTTGGTGCTGGTGCAAACTGTACCTTTTAGTAGTAGTCTTGCTTGCTCCCTGCCGCCACTACTGCTGCTTCTAATGTTACTCTGATGCACTTTTTTTTATTAGAAATGCCTCCGTCTGTTCTTTGTCTAGTCTGCAATGACACCCTTCCAGAATCAGGCTCGTACCCTACGTGCACAGAATGCGGCTTTGGTTACCACCTCGGCGCATGCTCAGGCGTGACTAAGTCCGCGTTGAAGGCACAAGATGACGTGACGAAGAGTAATTGGAAATGTCAGACGTGTGTTGTATTAGCAGCCTGAATCGCCGCTGATGTGCGAAAAGAGCAACACGAGCAAGCTTCAGGAGTCGAACAGATGTTGTCTGAAATTAACAAGCAGTTGATGCAACTACCGGCCATTATGAATAAAGTTGAAGAACTCATGCTGCTGAAGCACACAGTAGGCAAATTAGAGCAAACTGTGCAGCATTTCTCGCATGTGTACGATCAAGTGCTGGCTACATTGAAAACACATTCTTCAGAGATAGCTGCTTTGAAAAAAAGGTCGAAGAAGCTGAGGTAAACAACGGTAAAGAAGAAATTTGTAAACTGCGACAGCAAGTTAACCAACTTGAGCAGTATAGTAGGCAGCACAATTTGGAAATTCATGGTATTCCGCACAGTGGCAATGAAGTACTGCTTGACAAAGTAAACAACTTAGCGAAAACACTGCAACTTGCCGAACTGTCTCGAGCAGATGTTGAACGTATGCATAGGCTTCCACCCAAACCAGGCAAAGAACCTGTAGTACTCGTCCGTTTTGTATCCCGTGTCACGCGGGACGAATGGATGACAAAAAAGAATGATTTGAAAGCAAGGAAATCGAATGTTTACTTCCTTGATAATCTGACGCCAGAAAACAAGAAGCTTCTTTGGGAAATGAAGCTACGATGTCAGGAGAAGCATTACCAATTCGCTTGGCATAGGGACGGCAAACTGTTCGTGCGCAGGGCTCAGGGCGAGCGCGCAATCCGTATTGCATGCGAAGCTGATTTATCTCTGATACGCTGACTTTCTCGTGCCTTCTGGGCGTTACAGATTACTTTTTTTCATGGCGGGTACATGCGCATCAGCTTACTATGACAGTTCTTTATTTACTTCTGCCGTAAATGCTTCATTTTTTCTAAAAGATAAGCTATCTATCTTTTAGTTAAATGCTAGGAGCCTGAAATATAAATATATGGAAACGGAAACTTATTTGGAATCTTTAGGACATAAATTCGAAGTCCTAGCTTTTACCGAGACGTGGTTCACAAGCGCGGATGATATTATTCAATTTGATGGTTATAAATATGAAGGTGTTTATCGTAAACACCGCCGTGGTGGAGGTACTTCACTTTATTTGAAAAACGATCTGTCCTACGAGCTGCTGTGCGAATTCTAGTGCGTTACTGATTCCTATGAGTGTATTGCTGTAAAATGTTGTAAATATTTTATTGCATCAGTGTACCGTCCTCCTTCAGGTGACCTTGATGATTTCATTGAATTCATTACCAAAATATTGGAATATGCTTCTGATCTGAGTCTCCCGGTTGTTTTGGTTGGCGATATGAACATTAACTTATTATTACCTACTGCTCACACTCAACAATTCATTGACGTACCACATTCTTATAATTGCACTAACACAATTTGTTCGCCAACCAGAATAACGCCAGATTCTGAAGCAATAATTGATATATGTATAACGAACCACGATCCAAATGATGATTTTCGGGAATTCTCACCTCTGATTTAAGTGACCATTTGCCAGTATTTTGTTTTTTGCCACGACATGAAAACAAAAGAATGTGTTTTCGAAGTCAACTTTCTTTCTCTCGCCACTTTAGCGATGAGAATATGAGTTCCTTTCGCTCCATGATAGAGAATACAGACTGGTCTACAGTGTATGGCGAAAATGATCCGAATATTTCGCATGATACGTTTATTCACATAATAAAATCGTGTTATGAAGCTGCTTTCCCACTACAACAAATAAAGACCTACAAGAAAGCTAGGAAGCCGTGGGTAACTCGAGAGATGTATAAAAGAATGCAGAAGCGTGACAAATTATTTGATACATTTATTGGGTACAAGGATCTTGCGATATTAAATGAATACAAGAAAATAAGAAACAAGTTGACTTCTAACCTCAAAGAAGCTAGAAACAGGTATTATGAACACATGTCTTCTACGGTATCAAACAATCCGAAGAAATTATGCAATGCAGTTCGCAGGTTGAAAGGAGCCCATTACAACACAAACCCGAATACTCTAACGTTTGGTGACACTGAATACAGTGAAACTTCCTTGGCCAAAAAATTCAACGATCATTTTTTACTTGGTGGTGGGTCATCCTACTCTAGTGGTTCATTACTGCCACCTGAAAAATTTCTAAGCCATGAGACTTCGAATTCTATCTTCCTATCACCCTGCGCAGAAATGGAAGTGTATTCCGTTCTTAAGGCTTTAAAAAAAAGATACTGCAGCAGGGAGTGATGACATAAAAGCAGGACCAATCATATCTGTTGCTGATGTTGTCTCGGCTCCATTATGCCATATCTGTAACAGCGCTTTCGTGAATGGCATTTTCCCCGATTCCATGAAAATTGCCAAAGTGATTGTATTGCATAAGGGACGCTCTGCCGCTGATTTAAATAATTATAGACCGATATCCATACTACCTCTTTTCTCAAAAGTGTTGCAACGACTCGTAAAATGCAGACTAACTAAATTTCTAGATAAAAACCGCGCCCTTGTGGACCAACAGTTTGGCTTCCGTGAACACAGATCTACTGAAATGGCACTTGTTAAGATCACAGAAAAACTCCTCAGCAACATCGAGAACAAACTATATACGGTTGGTCTTTTCCTGGATATTAGAAAAGCTTTCGACTCCATTGAACACACCATCCAATTTAATAAACTGACACAATACGGCGTTCGCGGAGTGGCCCTGAAACTGATTCAAGATTACTTCACTACCAGACAGCAATACGCGTGTTATAATGGGTTTTGTTCACACAAGAAAGAAATTGCACTCGGTGTCCCTCAAGAGTCAATTTTGGGTCCCCTGTTCTTTATTGTATACGTAAACGATATTGTAAACATACCGCTTACTCCAGACATAGTCTTGTATGCTGACGACACAAGTTTATTTTTCTCAGGTGACAGTCTACGAGTGCTAGAAATTACAGCTAATAAGTGGTTAGATCAACCTTTAGTTTTGTTATCAGCAAACCACCTGCAGTTAAACGTCAATAAAACAAAATATGTGGTTTTTAAGCCTAGAAATAGGCCTGATGACTGTGCTTTTTGTGTAAATTTCAATAGTTGTGTAATCGAGCGGACTTCACCTTTTAAATTTTTAGGTGTGCTTTTTGATGAGAACCTGAGTTTTACACCTCATGTAACGAACATTCATTCTAGCATTTGTAAGTCAATAGGCATATTGTTTAAAATTAGATACCTTGTTCCTACTTGGTTGAAACGCCGTCTGTATTATGCTTTAATTCAGTCTCATCTTAGTTATTGCCTGTTGGTATGGGGGACTACATTCCAATCAAACTTGGATCGATTGATATGTCTCCAAAAACAAGCAGTTCGCTGTGTTGAGAACCTAGGACCCCGCGATCACACGGCACCTTTTTTCATAAAGCATGCACTTTTAAAAATTAATCAACTGTACGAACTTAAGCCCGCTATATATATACGAGGCGAACTCGTGAAAAATTCACTCATTTTTTATCAAAACCACCGCTCAAGTTACACCCAATACAATTTCAGGCATGACCATATTAGAGTTCGATTTTGCAGGACGAACTACGGTAGAAAACAACTAGCATACTTAGTCCCATCCTTCATAAATGCACATCCTAACACGATCACTATCGCGTAAAACTTCAGATCAATAAACTGCTTCAAAAGTGCCATGAAAAAATATTTGCTTTCCCTTTCTGATTGACATTGTGCTAATTGGTTTTTGTGTGTGTTATGTACAATTATTTTAAGTGCGCTTCATTTTGTGCCTGTATATATGTAAAGTTTTTTTCTTGTTCATATTACTCTGTTGATCCTAAACTGTTTCTACCTAGAAAGTTGTAAAGTTATTGTTGTATTTTATGCCCGTATGTTTGCAATGTATGCTATGTATGTCTAATCCATGCTATTGATATGTGTGTATACTATCTGTATGTTATATGCTACCGCACTGTTGAGCAATGTATGAGTGACAGGGCCTTAGTCAGGCAGACAATGTATTGCCTTGAGCCTTGCCATCCAAGACCTTCACTGTGTCTAAATCAATGCTGAATAAAAAAAAACTACGTGCGTCATGTGCGCCTATATAATCACTACACCATTTCCTCCTCTGTTGCCCAAAATTTAATTCTTAAAGGCATACTTAGAGCAACCCCTATTGAGTATGGGCGTTTTGCTCTCAGTGATTAATATATTAATCTATTGCTATAACGAAATCGCTTTACAGGAAATATCACTTTATTCAAAATTTATTCCTGTACCCACCCAAATGCATGCATTTTAGGCTGCATTACACGAAGCGCACGAAGAGCTTGACCCGCTCGAGCAGAGCGAAGTGGCGACCCTCTTGCGCATGCAGTGCCAAATTAATACCGCAGACGAATTAGTCTCGTACAGGCACAGAACAGACCGCAAAAATGCCAAACCCGCGACCGATGACCGCCTAGTAACGGGCACCAAGAGAGGCCCGAGTGCTCTCAGCTGTTTAGTGCAGGGCGAACGGAAGCTGTCAAATTCCATGCTGCAGCGCGCGCGTACCATTCATCACGGTCGAAGCTACATCGCTGGTGTCCCCTGTGATAGAATCTACACGAGAATAAACTTTTCCTGACGCTTTGGGTTGCCACAAAACCACGGTCTCTTGGATGCCCAAAAGTGGCCAAAAGGCCACGGTCAGACTTGCGCCGTAGCATTCGATAGGGTGCGCTTGATGAGCAAATTTTTATCGCTTTAGAGCCAGAAGTGGCCTTTATGTTCTCGAGCCGGTCGTGCTCGATTCGCGCCATTGGACTTTAAAGAAACGGCCTAAATGCATGGTAGGGTCATTGAATTTTGTTCCCAGACATTTGTTAATGGCGCGGATGTGACGGTGCGCGAGCACTGACACTCGAACCGTATTATTAGCACAGTGTTCTCGACAACGGTGCGCCGAAAAAGTCGTTTTGCAAACTTTACGGCAGCAAATATCGGGAAAAAATTGCCCAGTGATCATGCAAAGCTCCGACTGGAGAACCGCTCAATTTTCACGATCGCGCTGCGTACTCACGATGAGCCGCTAATCGTGTTTTGAGCACAACAAACACAACCTCAGGCTCGAGCCGCGAAATTTGTGACGCTTTCCAGCGCGATCCTCTCGTAGTCCTCCGCGACCTCCGTCCCCGGTTCCCACCTGCCCCCTTATAAAAGCGGCCACTGCCTTCCCCTCCTTATTCGCTCTCCAGTCTGCAAGCCGTTTGTACGCCGGTCACTCCTCTCACTCGCCTTCTTGTCAACTCCTCGCCTGCTCTGTACCTATTTCGCCGTCACTGCTCCTCCAAAGCTGCCCTCTTCCGGCCTACCCTCCCAAGCACAATCCTTAACAACGGGTGCCCTTCTGCGGTTCGTGGTTCTTGGTCTCCACAACCCTGATCGCCTTTCTTCCGCTACACATGAAGCCAATGCCCATGCCGCCATTGCAACCGAAGCTATCACCAACGTGCACTTACGAGGAAAGCGCGATGTCCTGACGACACTTTGAAGCTTCTGACTTCTGCTTCGCCCGCCGCGTCCAGTCACTTTGGCGCAGACAGCGTGTTGGTTTGGATGCGTGCTGGAAACCATGTGATTTTGTGTCATTCGAAATGCTTCATTAGGCGTGCCTCGCGCGTTATTTTGTGGTCTGCAGAGAGAAATGACTCCGTGGGTCTCCAGGTGAAAGCGTCTTACTTTAGAGCAGAGAGTGCTGTTGATAAAAGAAGTGGAAAAAGACGGCTGGCGAAAAACTGACATCGCGATGGAATTGGGCATACCGCCATCTTTGTCAACTGTATCGAAAAGCAAGGCACCTGTGCTGGATGGCTTCGAAAAGAGCTTCTCGGCGAAGAGTAAGAGGAATCGCGATTCGAGATACCCTGAAGTGGGAGGTGCACTTCTACAGTGGCTGAAGAACTCCAGGAGTGCCGATCTCCCCGTTCATGGACCTGCACTTACTGCGAAAGCCGAAGCTCTCGCCCTCCAAATGGGCCATAAAGATTTTAAGTGCAGCAATGCCTGGCTTCAGTGGTTCAAGAAACGACACGGCGTGACCTCGAAATCGATCGTTGGCGAAAACGCAGCCGTGAACCGTGACACTGTAGCCGTATGGCGCCAACTTCGGCTCCAAGCTGTACTTGAAAAGTATGAAGACAAAGACGTGTACAACCTAGATGAGGCTGCATTTTTCTGCAAGATCCCATCGAATCGCATGTGCACTGCCGCTGGCGTGTCCTCATACGGAGGAAAACAGGGCAAGGAGCATGTCACGGTGCTGCTTGGTGCCGATGAAAGAGGCGACGACAAGCTTGCCTTGCTGTTAATAGGGAAGGCGCAGGAGCAGCGGTGCTTCCGAAATGCAACTATTCCCAAGGAATTTATCTACAGAAGTAACAAGCGAACATAGATGATTGCTGCTATTTTTGAAGACTACGTGCGCAATCTGGATAGATGGTTCGATGCAAAGATTCGGCAAGGGCTTTCCATAACTGACAATTGTCCGAGCCACTGGAAAATCGACAACGTCAAGGCGATCGCTGTGGAATTTTTGCCTCCAAACATGCCACGGTACTGCAACCGATGGATCCGGGCATCATTGAGACCACCTGTAGGCTGTAGCGCAAGGCTCTTTTGCAGCGCATGCGCACAGCGTATGACGACAGCAAGGGGTACAACACTGATTTGCTTGGTGCGGTCGATTTGCTGAAATTTTCACGGAATGAACTCGCACCTTCGAAGGTCGCCAACTGCTTTGCGCACGCTGGCTTTTCTGGCGCCGTCGTCGGCGACTCTGACGATGACCAGCCTGACAATCATCTCTACGCTATCTCTACGAGGCTGTTCATAAAATTGCTGGCCAAGAGTTAAAAGGTGTGGGCATCGAGGTGTGCTCCCGCCCCTTGTCCCCTAGCCTGCTCGTTGGGCTTTGCTCGATCTCCGGGAATCGCCGCCTTAACGGCAACATGGTAGACGCGGCCAGCGCGTCGGAGCTAGTTTCCCGCGCAAACCGTGCTTCTCTCTCGCCGACTGGAATCACCGCGCGAGCAAGTGTCACCGGGACGAGCCCTGATTGGCCTCCCGAGTGGCGGCGTCCGGGCACCCTCTCCATCCGAGCTCACTTCCGCTGAGCGCTTCCTCGCCACGGCAGATGGTCACAGCCACGGAGGAAGGAAACTCAGGAGAGGCCCTGACGTCACTCTTTGTGAAGCTAAAGTGAAGCCGGAAGTTGGCGTTGCTCACGACGTTGCTCCGCCTATCAGGCCAGCTCTCCTCTCTTGTTTACATTTCTCGCGAAACCACGCCGCGCTGCGCACCACCGTGCTGCTCGTACCCGCACGCTCCGCAGCAATACTAAACAATCGTTAGCACGTTAGCATGATTCCGCCAAAGAGGGCGAAATTTCCCGCGGATGTTCCTTCGTCCATTGCCATTGCCATGGCGCGGTACATTGTGTACAGCGTTGCATGCGCGTTCATTTCACGAACCTTAGTTGCTCCTCTCCCACCGGGCCACAGCAACATCCGGGAGAGCACGGTCCAGATAACGCAGCGCAACAAAACACGGAGACCAACGCAAACCTGCCCGCACGGCGACTTTGCCACGGTACGAAACCTACGGAGCAATACGTCTGAGCGCACAGAACCAAAACAGAGCCGCCATTGTGGTCCGGAAGGCATGGCCGCTACGGCAAGGAAAAAAAAATCAGTAAAAAAGAGGAGAACCTACTACGCCATTTCCTCCACACTTTTCTCCTAGCGCGCGGAGGGGGTAGGGCCTCTTCTCAGTTTCCTTCCTCCATGGTCACAGCAGACCCCGCACACTCTCAAGTTCAACAAATGGCCTCAGAGGGTGAAAAAATCGACCGCACTATGCTTGTATTGCACTATTCTACTATGCTAATAAAACCAGCATAGCAGAATCATTTGGGCATACTTACGTTAGTTCCAATATTTTCCGCTAGACGCACCGTCGTAAGCTCAATTTTGCACGCCAGATTTTGTGGCGAATGGACGTGCTTTTCGGGGCTCCGTGGCAGCAACGAAGTCATAAGTTCTTGTGCATGCTTTGAGCTTGCTTCTGTTTTTGATTTGCTAATTTCATTGCCTTTAAATAGTAATTGGGCGGTTTTCTCCTTTCTTTTTCTTTGTCGCAAGTATTTTGTGTACGCGGGTGTGTTTCGTATACATTTGGTTTCGCAGGATGGTTAGAGCGTCCTTTCGCGCCACGTGCTTCAACACGTGCAGCCGCGTGGGACGTTGAGTGTTTGTAGCCTTTAAATGGTAGCTTGGAGGTGGTAAGACTAACAGCTATCAGTGGCTTTACTCTGCGTGCTTTGGTAGGAAAGTGAGAGCGTGGCCGCATGGTTGAGCGCGTGTGAGAGCGTGTCATGCCTTGGGTCTCCGCGGCATTGATTGCTTTTGAAACAGTGGTGAGAGTTGCTTTGCGACATTTTGAGGATTTGGATCCTGTGCGTATAGCTTTTTGCTAAAAGACACGTGCTCTGCATTATTGCATTATACATTGCAAGAAAGCGGGGAAAGCAGGCAGTGGGCGGGGCGTCCCTCAATGCGGATGAGGAGACGGATCAGAATGGAGAGGGAATCGAGTCAACCGGCACACACTGTGATGTCCATACTAGGCTGCACAAAATAGAGGATTTCCGGGAACACCTCGTCAAACAGGTGGAGGAGCTCAAAATGAGCTAAATAGGGAACGTGATGCACGGAAGGTAGTTGAAAAAAGTCTTGAAGTAGCCGAGGTAAAGCTGAACGTGGCCGCCATAGTGAACAAGAATGCGCGTGACAATGGAACGCAGTCCCCCGTCGTGACAGGAGAGGGAGTGCTGGAAAAGTACGTGAAATGAGTGCAACGTGGTGCAGGGTTAGCAGGAAAGAACGGCACCTAGCTTGAGGCCGCCACGCGTAAAAAGCAGGAGCACAGGTGACAATGCTCTTTGTCGAGTTTGAATCACCCGGAATAGGACAAAGGGAAGAAGGGAGTGGCCGGAGAAAGTGAAAGGGTGACTATTGCCAACGACTCAAACCTGGCTAGGCGCTCAGAGGCAATTGTGGCGAGGGTGAAAGGCGATAAAAGAGTGGCAGTAGGGACTTTTCGAGGGCGGACACTGGGTTCTGTCATGGAGCGAGCAAAAGAAAAGGTCGCGGAAAATGCCCACGTGCTCAACTTTATCATAGTAGCAGGTGGGCTAAATGACGTCCTAAACAGAAAAGGGACAGGTCTAGCCCACCGTTTGGCGAAGCGGATGGACGACTTGCGCGAGCTATCCCCTCAGGTGCAGATCCTGGTGTGCACGGTGCCGGAGGTGCCTGCACGTGGCAGTCACGTACAAAGAGCCGTAGAGGCTGCTAATGAGGCGATATGGAAAATGAGCCGGGGAAAGGCTTCGAGGTTGTCGAAGTAAACAAAGAAGTGAGAAGGTGTGGTGGTTTTAAATGAGACGGGATTCACTTCAGTTAGAGGCTGGCACGAAGGTGGGCTGGCGACTTGGTGGTCGCGCTGTTGCTTCTTTAGGGGGCCCACGGACGCTCAGGAGGACAGAGTAGGTAGTAATGAAGGTCCTCTAGGGGAACCTCAGAAGAGCATCGCCGCCGATAACAGAAAAAGGAGGAACGCAAGAAAGAGAGCTCGCCATGCAATAGGCTACGTAAACATGCAGGGTGGCAAAAGAAAGGAAAAGTGGGCAGACATTGAGGAGCAGTTAAATAGAGAACAATTAGGGGTGTATCAGTTACAGAAACGCACCTTAGAGACTTGCAACAGCTGCCAGTGGTGGAGAATTATGTTTGGGAAAGGTGCGACAGAACTAAGTCGGAAAGAAAGGGAGGGGGAATTGGAATGCTCATCCATCAGGGAGCCAAATGAAAAAGAGTAAATTCAAAATGTGAACAGCATCTTTGGTTATCAGGTACAATGAGTGGGCAAAAAACTTGGCTGGGCATTACGTATTTGTGGACGGGAAATGATTGCACAGAGAAGAATAAAGAGTTAGTGGAATGCATATGCGCTGATATTAAGGGTTTCGGGAATGGTGCTGAAATTATCGTATTAGGTGTCATTAATGCCCACGTAACGGATTTAGATGGCTATACCGACAACAACGGGAAGTCAATGCTAGACTTTTGTGAGCAACATAACCTCGTTATCGTGAATACAGGGCCTAACTGGGAAGGGCAGATCGCGTGGGATGTGGGAAACCGGCAATCAACCATTGATTACTGTCTGATGACAGAAGAAATTCATGATAACTGTAGAGAAATGGTCATTGATGAGGAAGGGTATAGCAACATAGGGAGTGATCATAAACTCATCATATTGAAAATGCGATATGTAGTTGGGAAAGAGAGCAAGGAGTGCAAAACGGCCAGTCCAAATTTGAACGCTGAACAAATAACCAATATAGTCACTAGTGTCGAGGAAGAACTTGGCAAATGGTCAAATAAAGAGTGGGTATATAGTGAGCTTCTAAGTCTAATAACGACAGAAATATGGAAAGAGAAACATGTTCGTTGGAAAGGCAAAAGAAACCGAAAAGCTGGTGGAACAGGGAGATACGAGAAGCGATTGCGGAACGACAGAGAGTATCCCGAGAGCACAGGCAGGCAAAGAAGGCGCAGTTACCGCATAATGAAGTAACCAGTAAATGGGAAATATACCGGGAGAAAAAGTCTGTGGTTACAATACTGGTGCAAACAAAATTAAAAGGTGAAAGTGAACGTTGGTTGTCACAAATACGTAAGGAAAAGAAGGCTGTATTTAGAATATTTTGTAACTACATATAATTATTAGGCATGAAGTCAACAACAATACAACATATCCTAGACGAAGGCGAAAACAGACTGGAAGGGGAAGCGGCTATAAATTACATCCGAAAAATAACAGCCGGATCTTTCCAAGACAATGACGAGGTTGTATTTGAAGAAAAAAAAAAAGCATGAAAGAGACCCAGGTGATAAAGGAGCTGCATCTGACAAAGTTTAACTGGAAGAAAGCCGAAGACAACATTGCTAAGCGCAGAGCCACAGGGCTAGACGAGGTTCCCGTTAGGCTGATTAATGAACTAGGACCCAAAAGTAAGGAAGCTCTCGTGAAAGCAATGGAAGAGCTTTAAAAGATAGACGAATACCAGACAGTTGGCGACAAAGTACAATGAATTTGATTTGAAAGGTAAGGGGGGGGGAAACACAGCATTCACTCGTGTAGACTGTTGACCAGTACATCGGTAATATACGGGCTAGCAATGCAGGTAATCACATTATAGCTTCAAGCATGGGCAGAGAATAATGGCATTTTGGGAGAACTTCAGAATGGCTTCAGAATAGGTAGGCGTTTAGATGATAACTGATTTGTTCTTACTCAGTGTAATGAAATATCAAAAGTAAAAAGCATACCTTTATCTGTGGACTTCTTAGACATTACAGGAGCCTATGACAGCGTAGATCACAACATTTTGTAGAATATTCTGGAAGGGGAAGGCTTAGGTGACGATTGTCGACAGCTTTTGGAGAGATTTACCTAGACATTACCGTTTGCGTTGAATGGTAAGGAATGAGGAGCGAGGACGAAGTTCATATCAACAAGGGACTGAGCCAGGGGTGCCCTTTATCCCGACTGCTGTTTATGATGTACATTGTGAGAATGGAGAGGGCGCTTAAAGAAAATAATGTCGGCTTTAATATCTCATACAAACAGGCGGTTACAGTAGTAGAGCACCATCTTCCATGTTTATTATATGCAGACGACATTGTGTTGCCAGCTAACAAGCAAAGTGATTTGCAACGTCTGGCTTAATATCTGTGGACTGGAAGGCAACAATTTAGCTTTGAAATTTAGTGTTAGAAAATCAGGTGTTATGGTTTTCAATGAAAACACTGAACAGACCGTGGCGATACAGGGCCAGGAAATACCTCGGGTAACAGAATGTATATATACCTTGATATATGTATAAACGAAGTCAATAGATATATGGCAACACACGAAAATGCAATACCAGTGAAGAGGAAGAGAAATGAAGCCACAATGAAGCACAGAGCGTTATGGGGATACAATAGATACGAGGTGCTCCGAGGTATGTGGAAAGATGTAATGGTTTCTGGACTTACTTTTGGAAATGTGGTTCTTTGCTTTAAAGCAGGGGTACAATCAGGACTCGATGGGAACCAAAGGTCAGTCGGTCGCCTCGCATTGGGCGCTCACGGCAAGACTACAAATGAAGCTCTGCAGGGTGATATGGGCTGAACTAGTTTTGAAGTTAGGGAAGCCCCCAGTAAAATTGAGTATGAAGAACGACTGATGAATACGGAAGAAAGTAAATGGTCTGGGTGTCTGTTGAAGTACCTGTAAAGAAAAAAACATTGATTGACAGTGTAGGAAAAGAACTAGGAAGCTTACTAGCCAGTATGCGACCTGTAGGCTGGGCAACACAGCAACAAAGAACGTCAAGCGGAAAGTCAGAGAGGCTTATATAATCTCATGGGTGGCGGCAATGGAAAAGAAACCTGCCATGAGTAACTACTTAAGAGGAAAAAACGACATCAGTAAAGAAGCAATTTATGATAGCTCATAGGGAAGCTCATTACTTTTCCGAGCGATATCTGGATGCCTTTGAACACGCACCTATACAGCGAGATATAGGAAGGAAGAAGAAGCATGTGCTTGCTGCGGTAAAGCTAGGGAAACTATAGAGCACGATTTATTAGAATGTGAAGACGTCTATCCAGCGGTCGATTTAGGAACCACTGGCCTCCTTGAAGCCCTTGGGTTCAGCGGGAGCAGTGGAAAAGTAAACATGTGCGCAATAGAGATTATTAAAGTCGATTGGAGGATTGGAGGAAGAAAAGTAAGGAAACAACAAAAAACGGAGACGCACAAAAGCACAGTTGGCAATAGAGGATCAGAAAATTTGGTTGTGGGAGTTCATAGTGTTTTCTTCTTTTTTTATTGTTTAACCTAGTTAGGACATTAGGCAGTATTATGAGAAGAGCTTCGTGGCGCAACACACCGCCCCGTTCCAAAGGGGACTCTCATAACATCCCTAAGTCCTTGCATTTTATTTGAAAAACTTTCTCTTACAATGACCAAAGCATATTTATTACATGAAGCAGAGGGCAAAAGTATCATTACAAATGAGATATTGCACTATTTATTAGTAAGTTGATTGTTTCTTTGCCACTATAAGCGGAAATAGCGTTCAGCATCATCGATCTTTCACGTGACCTTTGGCCTAGATTTAAAATTTTTACCGGTAATGTCGAGTACACGGCGGCACGGATTCATTCGTTCGTAGACTTTGCTTCTTTGTTGCTAGAACTAGTTTATTGCGCTTCATTGTCTCGCGTTATTTAACTTGGTGTGAAGTGACGTGTTTGCAAGTGGACATGTAAGCCCGAAAGCTACGTTTCGGTCATGAGCCATTGGGAACACGTCTGCATCGAAACGCGAGCTGGATTCTGCTGCGGCTGACAATGGCAATGCCGACGAGTCTTTTAACACCACTGCTTGAATCGTTATATAATATTCGTCTCATTCACACACGCGCGGAGACACGTTGACGAACTAGATGCTGCATTACATATGTACAGCCAGGATCCTCCGTTGCTGTTTCCTAAATAAAGCTCTACTTGCGAGGCTGCCGTTATACACACACAATCAGGAAAGAAAGAGAGAGAGAGCGATATCATAACGCGCGTCGCATTTTTCATATTATTGTAACCGTGGCCATAGCTGACTGAGTAGCCTTATCGATATACATATTAACACGCGTACTCCTCTTTATCGGGCGACCACGTTTCGCTGCCTAACAAATGTAATCGCACAGCGCGGGACGCGCCTGCATGTATCCGAAGTTTCTGGAAAGTTATCGATGCTTCTACCCGGCTGTCTGTTGTCGCCGAACCTTGTGCTATCAGATTTCATCGCGTGACGCGAATGGTGTAGAACTTTGTGGAAGGCACGCGGGTCCCAACGATTAGTCTGGAACATTCGACGACTGTTGTATAAAAGCCGACGCGCTTGACCCGCTGATGAGATTTTCGACGATTGCCGACCGTGTTCGCCGCTATCGTTGTGCTATAAGTGTAGCCTGTTTTGTGGGCACAGGTTCGCAAAAGTTAGTTTTGTAGTTCACAGTATTGCTACTATATTATTCAACGTCACCACCACGTGACATCTGGTGGAGGTGCTTGTGCGTTCATGTACCGAACGCCCCCGCAAAGCCGCGATCCAAGCCCGAAGCCCGAGGACAAAACCTACATCGCCCAAGACGAGCGTGCTAGCCGCAGACTGCAAGGACTGCCCCCAGAGCACGGACTTATACCTGAGTCAAAAGAGAAGATCGTGGTCAAAGCTACCGCAATGGCTGCCCCAGCGTTCCCCGTTATCCTACAACAACCTCGGGACCCACCGACCTTCCATGGAGGAGAGACTGAAGACCCAGAATGCTGGCTGGAGACCTATGAGCGAACCGCGACTTTTAACAACTGGGACTCCGACGAAAAGCTGCGGCATGCATACTTTGCCTTAGAAGATGCCGCCAGAACGTGGTTTGAGAACCGGGAGTCGACCTTGACGACATGGGACCTCTTCCGTAGGGGCTTCCTGCGCACCTTTACCAGCGTCGTGCGCAAGGAAAGGGCCGAAGCCATGCTGGACGCCCGAGTGCAGCTACTTAACGAGAACGTTGCCATCTTCAAGGAAGAAATGAACCGTCTCTTCCGCCACGCCGACCCGGATATGCCCGAGGAGAAGAAAGTCCGCCTTCTCATAAATGGTGTGAAGGAAGAACTCTTCGGCGCAATGACACGAAGCCCACCGAAGACCGTAGAAGAGTTCCTTCGCGAGGCCACTAGCATCGAGAAGACACTCGGAATGTGGAACCGGCAATTCAACCGCCGTACAAGCTCTACCCACTACGGATGAATTCAATCACTGGCCACGGACGATCTGCGCGAGACCATCAGGAACATTGTGCGCGAAGAACTGCGCAAGGTCTTGCCTTCGTCGCAGCCTCAAGTGGCCTCGATCGCCGACATCGTGAAAGAGGTGCACCGCTCGCTTGGAGTTCCTGAGGTGCAACCAGAATCACCACAGCCCCAGCCGGAAGCGATGACCTACGCCGCCGTCGCACGCCGTCAAGGCACCCCTCCGCGACCGCGCCAGGGCCCTGTAACGCCGCAACTCCGTCGTCCGCCGCCGCCGCCACCAGCACGCCCACCCGTCGCTCACCGCACCTACGCGAGGAAGACGGACATTTGGCGAGCCCCCGACCACCGCCCGCTCTGCTATCAATGCGGAGCAGCCGGCCATGTGTACCGCCAATGCCCATACCGCGACTCGGGACTTACAGGGTTCGCCGTCAACGCGCCGCGTCCACAGCTTGGCGAGCGCCCACGTGACATCGCCGATTACCTCGCCGCTACTCAGTGGAACCTTCGACGGCCGTCCCGTTCGCCGTCTCCAGGCCGCTGCCTGTCGCCGCAGCGCCGACCATACACCGGCCCAGCCCGTGGCCGCTCTACGAGCCCATATTCGGAAAACTAAAAGCAGCAACCGATGGAGGTGCGGTTGCTGTTCGTCGAACTGACGAAGATCCTCCACTGCCAAAGAAGACGCCGAAGAGACAATATCGACGACATAACAACGACGACACACCGCCGTCCCAACGAAGTCAGGAAGCCAAGACTACACCGACGAAAGGCAACTTGACTACGCGACGTTCCAGCTTCAGTTCAACACGACGCAGCGTGATCCGACGCCAAGACCTAACTACAACGCCAGACAAAGAACCACCGACCTCGACGTGCTTCTCGACGGCCACGCAGTTACCGCCTTAGTGGACACAGGTGCTGATTACTCCGTCATGAGTGGACACATCGCCGCCCAGTTGAAGAAGGTTAAGACTGCATGGGAGGGCCCTCAGGTTCGCACCGCTGGAGGACACCTGGTTACGCCGACTGGAATCTGCACGGCAAGAATAACCATTCATGACCGGACTTACCCTGCCAACTTCGTTATCCTCCAACAGTGTTCACGAGACGTCATTCTCGGTATGGACTTCCTGAACCAACACGGCGCAATCATCGACCTGAAGTCGAAGTCAATAAAGCTGTCGGAAGATAAAGCGATACCGCCGGAGAGCATTCGTAGTCACCACGCCTTGAGTGTGCTCGAAGATCGAGTAAAGCATCCCGCCTCGCTCCAGCATTGTTATTTCGGTCGGCACCGAAATACCCGCTAACGTAGAAGGTGTCATGGAAGGCGACCAACATCTACTGCTAGACCGTGAAATTTGCGTCGCAAGAGGGATCGCTCGACTGCATGGAGGAAAAACTGAAGTCTTGCTGACAAACTTCAGCCAGGAGTTCAAGCACATCAACAAGGGCATGACGATCGCGAACATCGAGGAAATTCTGGAAACCAGTAATGCGCTTGTCCTCTCGGATTCCGCCGCATCTACCCCGACGGTCATGGTTCCCGAACCAGACTACGACATTAATCCAAGTCTCCCCGTGATTATGCAACAGCAGCTCAGAAGTCTGCTGCGACGATACAAAGGCTGCTTTTCGACGTCATCGAGGATTCGACAAACAGCAGTCGCCAAGCATCGCATAATCACCGAGGAGTACGCTCGACCACTCCGCCAGAGCCCTTACCGAGTTTCGCCGCGAGAACGCGAAGCTATAAGACAACAAGTCGACAAAATGCTGCGCGACGAAATAATCCAGCCGTCGAAAAGCGCGTGGGCATCCCCTGTTGTCCTGGTGAAGAAAAAGGATGGAACCCTACGTTTCTGCGTCGATTATCGCCGTCTGAACAAGATCATAAAGAAGGACGTATACCCTCTCCCACGGATAGACGACGCATTGGATCGGCTCTGCAACGCTAAATACTTCTCCTCGATGGACCTCAAGTCTGGCTATTGGCATATAGGAGTCGACGAAAGAGATCGCGAGAAGACCGCCTTCATCACCCCAGATGGCCTCTACGAGTACAAGGTTATGCCATTTGGACTGTGCTCGGCGCCTGCGACGTTTCAGCGCGTAATGGACACGGTTTTAGCTGGATTGAAGTGGCAGACCTGTCTCGTTTACTTGGATGACGTCGTTGTATTCGCCGGAAATTTCGACGATCACCTTAGGCGGCTTGCCACAGTACTAGAGGCCATCAAGTCATCAGGGCTCATTCTGAAGCCAGAAAAGTGCCGCTTCGCTTACGATGAGCTTCGGTTCCGAGGACACGTCATTAGCAAATCTGGAGTCCGCCCTGACCCGCAGAAGACAGCTGCCATCGCAATGTTCCCGCAGCCCACCGACAAGAAGGCAGTGCGTAGATTTCTTGGCATGTGTGCCTACTACAGGCGATTTGTCAAGGACTTTTCGCGCATCGCTGAGCCGCTGACACAGCTAACTAAATGTGACGTCGAGTTCAAGTGGGAAACGGCGCAGGCCGACGCATTTCAAGAACGAAAACGACGTGTGCAGTCGCCGCCCGTACTTGCGTACTTCGACGAGCACGCCGATACCGAAATCCACACTGACGCCAGTAGCCTAGGCCTCGGTGCCGTCCTAGTCCAGAGAAAAGATGGACATGAACACGTCATAGCTTACGCTAGCCAGTCGTTGTCAAAAGCGGAAGGCAATTATTCTACAACCGAAAAGGAATGCCTCGCCATCATTTGGGCTACAGCAAAAATTCCGCCCTTACCTATATGGCAGGCCATTCGAAGTCGTCAGGGAGCATCACGCGTTGTGTTGGCTAGCTAACATAAATGACCCTTCAGGACGGCTGGCACGGTGGAGCGTCAGACTACAAGAATACGACATCACTATAACATACAAGTCCGGACGAAAACACTCAGATGCCGATTGCCTATCACGCGCCCCTATTCACCCGCCTACGCAGGATGACGAGGATGACGACGCCTTCCTTGGAATAATAAGCGCGGAAGACTTCGCCGAACAGCAGCGAGGAGACCCGGAGCTAAATGCCCTAGTCGAATATTTGGAAGGGCACACCGACGTTGTCCCTAGGACATTTAAGCGTGGATTGTCTTCGTTCACGCTACAAAACAACCTGCTCGTGAAGAAGAACTTTTCACCAGTCCGCGCCAGCTACCTTCTTGTTGTACCGTCAGCGCTGCGTCCAGAAATACTGCACGCCCTACACGACGATCCAACCGCTGGGCACCTCGGATTCTCCCGGACGCTGTTGAGAATACAGGAAAGGTATTACTGGCCGCGTCTGACCGCCGACGTCACCCAATACGTCAAGACATGCCGAGAGTGTCAGCGACGCAAGACACCATCGACAAGGCCAGCAGGATTACTACAGCCGATCGAACCTCCTCGCCGACCACTCCAGCAGATTGGGATGGATTTGTTGGGGCCGTTTCCGATGTCAACATCCGGAAATAAGTGGATCGTCGTGGCGACGGACTATCTCACCCGCTTTGCTGAAACTAAAGCTCTACCAAAAGGCAGCGCAGCCGAAGCGGCGAAATTTTTCGTCGAGAACATCCTGCTGCGACATGGTGCCCCAGAAGTCTTCATCAGCGATATAGGAACGGCTTTTACAGCAGAGCTCGTGCAAGCCATTCTGCAGTAAAGCCAGACAAGCCACAGGAGAACAACTGCCTACCATCCGCAGACGAATGGTCTCACGCAACGCCTGAACAAGTCCCTCGCCGACATGCTAGCAAAGTACGTCGACGTCGAGCACAAGCCGTGGGACGCGGTCCTGCCGTATGTAACCTTCGCTTACAGCACGGCGGTGCAAGAAACAACACAGATCGCGCCGTTTAAGCTGGTTTACGGCAGGAACACGACGACGACGCTCGACGCCATGCTGCCCTACGTCACTGACGAAGAGAATGTTGACGTCGCTAGCTATGTACAGCGCGCCGAAGAAGCCCGACAGCTCGCCCGCCTACGGATCAAGTACGAACAGAGGACCGAGAGCCGACACTACAACCTCCGACGACGCTTCGTCGAGTACTAGCCCGGCGACCGTGTTTGGGTTTGGACACCGATACGCCGACGAGGACTGAGTGAGAAACTATTGCGCCGCTATTTCGGACCCTACAAGGTCATTCGACGTATGGGCGCACTGGACTATGAGGTCGTGCCAGACGGAATTTCGTATTCACAGCGGCGCCGCGCACGATCTGAAGTGGTCCACGTGGTGCGCCTTAAACCCTTTTACGGACGCTGACGAAATTCCTTATTTTTGTTGTTTTCTTTGCTACGGGTGTTTTTCTTTCGTTTGTATGGAGCATCGGGTCGATGCTTTCTAAGAGGGGGGTATTGACACGTGTACTTATCTTTATCGGGCGACCACGTTTCGCCGCCTAACAAATGTAATCGCACAGCGCGGGACGCGCCTGCATGTATCCGAAGTTTCTGGAAAGTTATCGATGCTTCTACCCGGCTGTCTGTTGTCGCCGAACCTTGTGCTATCAGATTTCATCGCGTGACGCGAATGGTGTAGAAGTTTGTGGAAGGCACGCGGGTCCCAACGATTAGTCTGGAACATTCGGCTACTGTTGTATAAAAGCCGACGCGCTTGACCCGCTGATCAGATTTTCGATGATCGCCGACCGTGTTCGCCGCTATCGTTGTGCTATAAGTGTAGCCTGTTTTGTGGGCACAGGTTCGCCCAATAAAAGGTAGCTTTGTCGTTCACAGTGTTGCTACTGTGTTATTCAACGTCACGACCACGTGACAATATAAAACTGTTTTTCGAGTCCGCCGGAAACTTCCTTCGTCCACAAAACCGAATAATCCTTCGGTAAAATGAAGTGAAAGTACAGAATTTAATATATTAAACAGTTGCAAGCATGATAATACGGCCATACTTTGTACTTGTTGGTTACAAATGCTCTTGCTGTTCAGTTTGTTTTACCGCAGGGCACTTATTTTTGCAGTAGTGAAGTGGTGCATCACGTTTGAGCAGAAAAATAATGCATCAGTTCCAATAGCTTCATGATTTTCGTGCATTTGCTTGTGGAACCCCCAGTGTGATCTCTTCTAGTGTATAAATGAGCTCACAAGTGTTCTCATTTGTGATCTAAATAATACTTCAGGTGTTTACATGCATTGTAGTTAGGCAGAGTTCAATTTTATGGACATTAGCAATATTTATTTAACATGCTGCTTAAGCATCCTAGAACAGACAGTGTACATTTGCATGTGTTCTGTAGTCGCAAACCATTACGCTACATATGTCACACCTTTTTGCATTTCATATTGCAAAATTGCGCTTTTTCAATTTATGGTGCAGTCAACATTTCTGTCCAGACATGCAGTATTGAGGACGGCACCAGTATAAAGCAGCACACTCCACGCATTAAAGAGAAGCTGCTGCCTGCTACAACAAGGCCATATTGTGTGGAATTTGGCTGCTACTACGAGGTAAACAACACCTGGTTCAGAAATAAATATGTTTGATATATGTATGTATTGGCTTGTTGGTCTTGAGATACATGTAATTTGTTTCCAGCAGATATGAAGGTTTTTTCATATTTATGGTTCAATAGAATTGGGTCTGTAGTGAAGACGAGGATGAAGAAGGCGCTCTTGTGTCGGCTCTGCGCGCGATGAGCGTTTGTGTACTGCCAGTGCAACTAGACTGTGCCTAGTGCCTTATAACGAATCATCATATTACATTTGGTGGAGGTGTTGCACTCCCCCACCTCACCCTGGAACTTCGAAGCCGAACTTTGACATCTGCTCCAGCCGCTACCATGAAGGAGGCTCCCAACAATCCGCTTGGAGCATCTGCCGCTCCTATCATGTGCGGCGCCGTGCAGCGCAGCGGGACTCTCCTGTTTTTAGCGGATCAGGTGAGGCTGACGTAAGAGATTGGCTCCTCGGGTAACCCATGGATAATTGTAAGTGTCGACCACTTGACGCGCTACGAAAAGACTGCCGCACTCCCGGCAGCCTCTGCGTGCGAAGTTGAGTTTTTCATCTTGCGGAACTTCGTTCTTCGACATTGCGCACCACGCGAACTGCTCAATGACAGGGGACGTGTCTTCTTGTCCAAAGTAATCCAAGCCCTTCTCGCTGCATGCAGCATCGTTCGCCGCAAGTCTACAGCCTACCACTCGCAAACGAGCGGCTTGACAGAGAGGTTCAACCGTACACTTGGTGACATGTTGACTATGTATGTCGCCTCGGACCACAGTAACTGGGACACTGTTTTGCCGTTCGTCACGTATGCCTACAATACGGCCACACAAGCTACCACTGGCTTTGCGCCCTTTTTTCTGCTCTATGAACGAGAGTCCTCGTGTACTATGGACACACTGCTCCCATACCGACCCGACGCTTCCGAATGCACGCCTGTGTCTGAAGCCGCCAAATACGCCGACGACTGTAGGCAGCTCGCGCGAACCCTTACGACCACTGCTCAAGGTCGTCAAAAGCTGCAGCGTGACAGTGGCCCGCTTACACAAGTTTTCCCGACTGGTTCCCTTGTTTGGCTGTGGGTCCCGCCTCACAGCCCAGGCCTTTCAACCAAACTCCTTGCACGCTTTGATGGCCCCTGCCGTGTCGTAGACTGTACCTCCAATGTCACCTACGTTGTAGAACCTGTGACGCTTTCACCCGACCCTAGGCATCGCGGGCGTGACACGGTTCATGTAAACCGCCTTAAGCTGTACTATGACCCCTTCATCCTACCTACACCGTAAGTCGCCAGGATGGCTCCTCTTCTCTCCCGGGGGCCATTCTGGTGAAGAGGAGGACGAAGAAGGCGCTCTTGTGTCGGCTGTGCGCACGATCAGCGTTCGTGTACTGCCAGTGCAATTACATTGTGCCTAGTGCCTTATAACGAATCATCATATTACAAGTTGAACATAAAAGAAAACACTGCATGAGTTTGGCTAATCTGCGCTGCATCTCATGCGTCACTGTTCAGACCCAACAGAATTTATTCCAAGCACATCTTGGTCATCAGAGGAGCTCCCATATACACCAACAGGAAGGGGCTGGAGCCAAATTCGCAAGGCTTTTACACCATGAACAAAGAAGCGCAAGCAAAAGAATTTGGATATCAAGTCTTCAGAGGACTGTGTCAAACTGAAAAGAGCTTCAGCCACGTGACAGTGGCTGAAGTGGCTGAAATGTCCGTGCGATTCCATTAGCACGGACATTTGACCCAGTCATCCAGGTAACTCAAAAAGGACTTTCTAGAAATTCTTCGTGTCCAGACAGATGCTCCTGCCACTTCTGACCAGGCACCCACGACGCTGGCCAAAAGAGTTCCGTCAGTTTGCCCTTCGTGAGCTTCCTGGCCACGTCAATTACATTTGTGCCAAGTGTAATTTTTTGCTATAAATGCAAGCTTTTTCATTGCGAATTCTTGTTAGAGATCATTGGTCCCCATCCAAACATAGGGGATACTTAATACCAGTCACTGTCTGGTAGCGTACCACATCAGTAGCAGTATGTTCTATTGTATGTTGTCTTGCACAATTCCTCTCCTGAAATAGCTGATGCAGCATCGGTATGTCTCTTGCATTAACCTACGCACCGTGTGCTATGCCCCATTTTGCTTTTCTTGATGTTTCAGCCTTCAATGCTTGCAGAGCAGAGTGGCTTCTCTCTTTTCTTTAGCCTCGTTGATGATTGCTCTTCTTCCTCGATAGCCTGGGTCTTTGCGCAAGCTACACTGAAGTGATTGATTGCAGAATCTGGTTTTGCTGCTCCACTTGGTTGTGGTCGCCGTGTTGCGTTTCTCGGATGTGGTGGCCTGGTCAGTTACGTTGGTAAGCAGTCCCTCGAGGTAAGCATCTGCTCGTGCACTCCGCGCCGCGACATAGACTCCCAGTATACGCGCACTGTAACTGGTGCTCCCCGTTCGTTCTTTCCTGCTGCAGCCATGAGCAAATTGTGCTTGTGGCCTACCTCGGCCATGATTTTCTCAGAACGGAGATCAGCATATGTGCTTACATGTTCGAAGTGTATGAAGTTGATAGCCGTATTGTTGGAAAGGCCCGCAAAAATGGCTGCCGAAGATGATGCCCACGAACGCGACTTGTCCATATCGAGACAAAGTGGGACACCAAGTGTGAGCCGCACGTTAGTGGCCCCGAAGGAAAAGAAACGTGCAGGTTGGAAAGGAGTTAACGCTAAAATACCGGGCGTCCATGTCGCTGTATTGGTTGCGGCAGCAGATGCCTGCATCACTTCATTGCTTCGCAATGCAAGTTGCTCATCTTCAACGGCAACTGTCGGTTCAAACAGGTGCGACATACTGTCCAATCACTGCTGGTTGTCGCTCGTTACCAGACCACCACGTGCGACGAAGGCAAGCATTATGCCTGTAAGTAGGCGGCTGAATGTATCCTATGAGACCCGTGTATGAGAATGCTCACTGTTATAATATAGTTTGTAGCTAATATATACTGTATTGTCTGAAGACTATGTGGTTATTGATTGCTGTTTAATTTCGCCGTTATCTCACTTGGTTATGGTCGCCATGTTATGCTCCTCGAATGTGGCGGCCTGGTCAGTTGCATTGGGATGCAGTCTCTCGAAGTAAGCATTCGCTCCTGCAGTCTGCACAGCGACATGGACTCCCAATTTACTCACACCATGATTCCGGCTCCCCATTCACTCTTTCCGGCTGCAGCCATAGGCAAATTGTGCCTGTGGCCTTTCTCAGCCGCAATTAGGCATGAACGGAGAATAGCATACGTGCTTACATGGTCCGATGTGTATGAAATTGATAGCCACATGGGTGGAAAGGCCCGCAATAGTGGCTGATGAAGGTGGTGCCCACGAAAGCGACTTGCCCATATTGAGACAATGTGAGACACCAAGTGTGAGCCACACATCAGCGGCGCTCGAAAGAAAAAAAGAACAGTGTAGGTTGGAAAGGAGTGAACGGCTAAAATGCGGGGTGGTCCATGTCGCTATGAAGGCTGCGGCAGCTGATGCCTGCGTGCCCCAATTGCTGCGCAATGCAAGTTGCTCATTTTTAACGGCGCCTATCGCTGCAAACAGGTGGGACACACTGTCCAATCTGTTTCCGCTGCTGGTTGTCACTGGTTAAGCTTACCGCCACGGGCGACGCAGACAAGCACTACGCCTGCAAGTAGGTGGCTGAATGTACCCTGAGAGACTTGTGTACGTGAATGCTCACAGCTGCCATATGATTCATAGCCAATGCATAATGTATTGTCTGAACCTTATGCGGTGATTGATTGCTGTTTAAGTTCGCTGTTATCTCACTTGGTTACGGTTGCCGTGCTATGCTTCTCGGATGTGGCAGCCTGGTCAGTTGCATTGGGAAGCAGTCCCTCTAGGTAAGCATCTGCTCCTGCAGTCCGCAAACGACATAGACTCCCAGTATACACGAACTGTGACTGGTGCGTTCTTTCCTGCTGCAGCCATGGACAAATTGTTCTTGTAGCCTACCTCGGCCATGATTTGCTCAGAACGGAGACCAGCATATGTGCTTACTTGTTCGAAGTGTATGAAGTTGATAGCCGTATTGTTGGGAAGGCCCGCAAGAATGGCTGCCGAAGGTGGTGCACACGAAAGCGACTTGTCCATATCGAGACAAAGTGGGACACCAAGTGTGAGCCACACATTAGCGTCCCCCGAAAGAAAAGAAATGTGCAGGTTGGAAAGGAGTTAAGGCTAAAATGCCGGGTAGTTCATGTTGCTGTGTTGGCGGCAGCAGATGTCTGCATCACCCGATTGCTTCGCAATGCAAGTTGCTCGTCTTTAACGGCGACTGCCGCTGCAAACAGATGGCACACTCTGTCCAATCTGCTTGCACCGCTGGTTGTCGCTCGTTACCAGACCGCCACGTGCGACGATGAAGGTAAGCCGTTTACGAGCTTGCATAAATGATTCCAGCGTATCTCGACATGCAAATTTTATTTTTGCGATATCACGAGAATGTACACTGTTTGTCTTCTCCTAATAAAGTCTTCTTCACTTACTTGTGGCTTGTTTGTATGGGCGTCAGTAGAGGCTCCTTAGTCTCCTGGCAATTATAACGCACCAGCTACGTGGCAGCTAATTCACTGAGGCATGCCGCATAGCCGGCAGGGCAATCACGGCGCGTACCGGAGTACGCTAACGGCAAAAAACGTCCATATTGAATTTTGCTCTAAATAAATGCCCTTCCGCTTCGGGATTGAGCATCACCATCTGGCGCCCACCTAAGTAAGTTCCATGTGCTGCCGCTGCTTATTTTCGTACCATTGCGGAAGGTGCAGTTTTTCTTCTCTAAAGTTGGTTCTTCATTCTGTGGTCACAGGCCCGCAACGAGTTCGCTACATGGGACCATCGCTCCCGCGATTCCTCGTTCTCGCGCTTGGTGGACCGCTTACCGGTTAACCCTAGCGCAGCGGGCGCGCGCACTCGATCGGTATTGCGGTGAGCCTTTGCCCATAAGCGCCGTTACTTTCGCACTGTGCTATATCTGGGGCGAATGAACGCGCGTTTGTTGGTGATCTGACTCCGGAGCCTTCTCTGCGCCGTGTCATAGAGTCGACAAACACTGCCGTAGCGCCTTTGTGCGTTGTGGAGTGGAGTAGCGTCGTGCCCTTTCCTGGCCGTCACTCGTAAGGTGAGCCTTGTGCAAACCCATCTCTGCAAAGGCGAGTTCGAGACATTCGCGTTGGCCGTGGTCGCCCCGGCGACGAATGCCGAGATAATTGACACAGCTAGTGGCCCAGAGCTGACGGACGAAGAGCCACGCGAAGGGCCAACTATGGTGCAGACGCGGTAGTACCTAAGCCTTCCGCAAAATAAGGTTGAATGCATGGGCGGTGACCACGGCCTCGTGCAATGATTGGTCATATTAGAGCAGGTGTTGCTCGTGCCCGGTAAGAACTTGAAACATCCAAATTATCTTTGTACCCGAATAAAGTTTTGCTTCACTGAATACAGTGTACTTTTGACTTCCTCGCAGTTGTGGCGCAATTAAACTTCGACTGCTTTTGCTTTCCTCGAGTGGGCGTTTATATTGACACGTGCACTTATCTTTATCCGGCGACCATGTTTCGCCGCCTAGCAAATGTAATCGCACAGTGCAGGACGCGCCTGCATGTATCCGAAGTTTCTGGAAAGTTATCGATGCTTCTATCCGCTGTCTCTTGTCGCCGAACCTTATGTTATCTGATTTCATCACCTGACGCGAATGGTGTAGAACTTTGTGGAAGGCACGCGGGTCCGAACGATTAGTCTGGAACATTCGACGACTGCTGTATAAAAGCCGACGCGCTTGACCCGCTGATCAGATTTTCGACGATCGCCGACCATGTTCGCCGCTATCGTTGTGCTATAAGTGTAGCACAATATAAGTGTAGACAATATCGAATTAATGCTTATAACGAAATTTTTCGCCTTCCCGCTGACTGCGTTATAAGGAGGGATTACTTATCTATTGGTGCAAGTACTGCTGGTCGAGCCCAAAAAGAACTTTGTCAGGTTATGCACGACTACATCATTGCTACAAGAGTCTCATGTTAAACACGTTTTCCTCATTGTTCATACTGCAACGCATAATATTCATAATCTCGCATCTTTGTCACAATTTGCACGACAACTTTTCCTGAAAAGAAAACAAGACAAAAATAATTTACTGACGCTAATAATTAAACATAGTAATAACGTCCTATTGTGTTTCAATTATGAACCATTTCAAGTCCCCCCCCCCCTACTGGTATAAAGTTTGTAAACAGGGATGAAGTGCCTCAGACAGGCTGGCCAACGTTTCGATAGGAGGACCTATCTTCGTCAAAGGCGGCCGCGTCATCCTCGGCGTGTTAGTTTTAAAGGGTTAGTGCAGTGACGTCACGTGCGGGTGTTGTCGCTGGCGGCTGGTTTTAAAGAGAGAGATTACAAGAGGAAACAAGCGCTGTCGTCCGACGTCTGTGAGCTTCATTCTCAAGACGAGGGGACAAGAGCGTGAGAGTCCACTCAAGAGCCCACTCTCACGCTCTTGTCCCCTCGTCTTGAGAATGAAGCTCACAGACGTCGGACGACAGCGCTTGTTTCCTCTTGTAATCTCTCTCTTTAAAACCAGCCGCCAGCTGGTTTTAAACTTCAATTAATTGAGTTTTTTGTTAATGATTCTGAATGCTCGAGGGGAAATGAAACCTGAGGTGTAATTACGAATCGCTGTTTTCGAGTCGGATATAATAATGTTGGCGCCCCGCATGGAGGTGCCCATGGCGATGGCGGCCTCTTCCGCCTCCACAATGGAAGATGTGTTAACCGTCGCACAGCTGATGGTGTGTCCGTCGGCAGTAGTGACGGCTATGGTGTGTCGACCATCACTGGTGCGAGCAGCATCCACGCATATGGCGCGTTGGTTTTTGTAGCATTGCCAGAGTGCCTACGCCCTAGCTTTGCGTCTACCGCTGTTTTCAGTGCTCATGTTTTTAGGAAGCGGGGGTATAATGATCTTGGCCCGTATAGTGTTAGGTATACGCTGTCGTTGCGGGATGTCTAAAGCTGAGCGATACCCCAAGATTTCCAGGATCCGCTGTCCCACGTGCGTGTCGGATAATCGAACTGTTTGAGCCCATTTGTGGGCCTCTATGATTTCCTCAACGTTGTTATGCACCCCTAGACTCAAGAGTGCCTTCGTATTAGTCCATTTGGTAGCCCAAGAGCCTGTTTGAATAACGTTCAGATTAGACGGTTAATCCGTTCCAAGTCCCTCTTCCTGAGAGGCAAGTAAGGCCAGACATACGCCACTCGGCTCAGAAAAAAAGCCTGGGTTAGCCTGCAGGCATCTTTCTCCTTAACTCCGTGCTGTCAGTTGTAGACCCTCCTGATAAGGTTCTGTAATTGCCCAGCTGTAGTTTGGAGTCGTGCTATGGCTTTTTGGTTGTGCGTGTTTTGCTGGATCCACAATACCAACACTGATTTTAGGAATGGGTGGGACCGGTTGTCCAGCTACCTGCACATGAATGTGAGCGGGCATATTGGCAGCCGGATTTGCGGGATTTTTGTTCCAGACTATAAGCAGTTCTGATTTTTCGGCGAACAGCTGAGGCCATTGTTGTGAGCGTGTTTCTGCACTGCGTCAGCCGCTGCTTGCAGTGGTTCTGAAATTTCTCCATCCGACCCAGTGCACGTCCAGATCGTTACGCAATCGGTGTAGATGGCATGCCTGATATGAGGAATCGCTTTGAGCTGTCGGGATAAGCCACTAATGGTGGTATTAAAAAGGAAAGGAGAAAGCACTGCTCCCTGTGGTGTACCTCTAGTGCCCAGCTCTATGGTTTTGCTTTCAATGTCGCCTATGTTTACGGTGGCAGTACGCCCCTTGAAGAATGTGGTAATATAGGTATATGTTCTCTTACCTACGTTCATGTTGGATACCTTTTCTAGAGTGGCTCGATGTGAGAAGTTGTCAAACGCTTTGTGTATGTCTAATGCTAACACTGTTCGAGTTGCGCCTATAGGCGCTGGGTTCATCATCAGCAGCAGCCTGGTTACGCCCACTGCCAGGTAAAGGCCTCTCCCATACTACTTCTCCAACAACCCCGGTCATGTACTAATTGGGGCCATGTCGTCCCTGCAAACTTCTTAATCTCATCCGCCTAACTTTCTGCCGCCCCCTGCTACACTTTCCTTCCCTTGGAATCCAGTCTGTAACCCTTAATGACCATCGGTTATCTTCACTTCTCAATACATGTCCTGCCCACGCCAATTTCTTTTTCTTGATTTCAACTAAGATGTCATTAACTCGCATTAGTTCCCTCACCCAATCTGCTCTTTTCTTATCCCTTAACGTTACACCCATCATTCTTCTTTCCATAGCTCGTTGCGTCGTCCTCAATTTAAGCAGAACCCTTTTCGTAAGCCTCCAGGTCTCTGCACTGTAGGTGAGTACTGGTAAGACACAGCTATTATACACTTTTCTCTTGAGGGTTAATGACAACCTGCTGTTCATGATCAGAGAAAGCCTGCCAAACGCACCCCAGCCCATTCTTATTCTTCTCATTATTTCCGTCTCAGGATCCGGATCCGCGGTCACTACCTGCCCTAAGTAGATGTATTACCGTACCACTTCCAGTGCCTCGCTACCTATTGTAAATTGCTGTTCTCTTCCGAGACTGTGAAACATTACTTTAGTTTTCTGCAGATTAATTTTCAGACCCACTCTTCTGCTTCGCCTCTCCAAGTCAGTGAGCCTGCATTGCAATCGGTCCCCTGAATTGCTAAGCAAGGCAATATCATGCGCGAATCGCAAGTTACTTAGGTATTCACCATTAACTCTTATCCCCAATTCTTCCCAATCCAGGTCTCTGAATACCTCCTGTAAACACGCTGTGAATAGCATTGGAGAGACCGTATCTCCCTGCCTGACGCCTTTCTTTATTGGCATTGCGTTGCTTTCTTTATGGAGGAATACGTTGGCTGTGGAGCCTCTATAGATATCGTTCAGTATTTTTACATACGGCTCGTCTACACCCTGATTCCGTAATGCATCCATGACTGCTGAGGTTCCGACAGAATCAAATGCTTTCTCGTAATCAATGAAAGCTATATATAAGGGTTGGTTATATTGCTCACATTTCTCTATCACCTGGCTGATAGTATGAATATGGTCTATTGTTGAGTAGCCTTTACGGAATCCTGCCTAGTCCTTTGCTTGACAGAATGCGAAGGTGTTCCTGATTCTATTTGTGATTACCTTAGTAAATAGTTCGTAGGCAACAGACAGTAAGCTGATCGGTCTAATTTTTCAAGTCTTTGGCGTCCCTTTTCTTATGGATTAGTATTATGTTAGCGTTCTTCCAAGATTCCGGTACGCACGAAGTCATGAGGCGTTGCGTAACAGGGTGGCCAGTTTTTCTAGAACTATCTGACCACCATCTTTCAACAAATCTGCTGTTTCCTGATCCTCCCCAGCTGCCTCCCTTCTTTGCATACCTTCCAAGGCTTTCTTTACTTATTCCGGCGTTACTTGTGGGATTTCAAATTCCTCTAGACTATTCTGTCTGTCTGGGCGCTGGGTTAAGGATATCATTTTGTACTTGACACAGTATGTCTAGGGTGCACAGTTTAGGTCGAAAGCCGATCATTGTCTCTGGGAAGAGGTGGTTGGTTTCGGCATAGTCAACCAGCCTATTGAGAACCACATGCTCTATAGCCTTAACAAGACAAGAGGTAAGGGATACGGGTCTGATGTTCTCTAAACTGAGTGACTTGCCCGGTTTAGGAATGAAGACCACGCTAGCGTGTTTCCACTCTTGCGGGAGTGTACTGTTTTGCCAGTGCTGCTTAAAAAGCTTGGTGATCATTGTTATGGTAGGGTCATCTAGATTCCTGAGCATTTTGTTGGTGATCTTAACTTTACCGGCTGATGATGTGGTGCGTAGGCAGCTGAGAGCGGCGCGTACTTCGGCCTCGGTGATGTCTTCGTCTAATGTTGGGTTTTTGTCTCCTCTGTACTCTATATATGCACCCGGCTCCCGTTCTGTATTAAGATATTGCCCGATCAAGAGGTTTACCAGATCAGAGTCTGTTCTCGGGAAACTGTGTGCGATTTTCTGAATCCTTTTGTGAGCAGCACTGTTAGTGTTGTGGATATAGCATGTGTTTAAGCAGGGTCCAGGGGTTCTTTTTCCTCAACTGGTCATTCATACTGTCGCATAACTGGTGCCATTGCATAGTGTTGAGCTCGCTAGAGTAGTCCAGAATTTCTTTCTCTAGGGTGGCGAATTCGTGGCGCAGCGTGCGGTTGAGCTTATTCTTTGACCATCTCTGCTGAAGGTCTCGATGCTTTTCCCATAGACCTAGGAGTTCTGAGTGCGGCACGGGGCCTTCCTCCTCTATCGGTGCCATGGTTGTGGCATTGTCCACATCCTGGATAAGCTCATTCTTCCAGGCAGGGAGATCTGCTATATTAGTGAGCTGTTTGCGGTTTCTTACGTATCGGAATACGTCCCAGTTCGTATGCGGACTTAGCTTCATTTTCCTTTGATGCCCTTTGGAAGGGAAAGTGATAACAACGAGATAGTGATCGCCCCCAAGACTAGTTTCGGTCTTATCCCAAAGAGCCCCATTGGCATTTTTGACGAAACATAAGTCGGGTGTGGTATCCCTGCTTACACTGTTGCCGATAGGCCTGGGCCTATCTGGGTCAGTGATGAGTGTAAGTTCTAAGTCACTTGTCACTGAATATGGCACATTGCCTTTCCTAGTGCAATTTTTTATCCCCATACTGTGGGCGGAGCGTTAAAATCTCCTACAACAACGAGTTGTTCCTTTTCTGCGGCTTTACATGCTTTCTTCAGGAGGGCAATAACTGTGTTGCTTTTATCTTTTGTGGAGCTGTACAAATTAAGGATGAATACACATCTTTGTTCCTTTTTTCTAGGCAGTAGCTGTACAAACGTGTAAGCAATTTTGTCTTCCTCCAGATCAATTTGCATTGCCTTAAGGTTGCGTTGTATCGCAACTGCCGTAGAAGGTTTATTGTCGGCTTCAGTTTTTTCATTAAACGTGGTATACCCAGTAATTTTGACTTGCGTGCCTGTTTCCTGTGCGCCAACAACATCTACCTTGGGATCAAAGCTAGCGAGTTGGAAATGCAATGCTACACGCTTTTGCTTAGAGGACCTGCAATTCCATTGTATAAGCTTAATAGTTTCAGCCATCTTTTTTGGTCTACGGTTCTACCCTTACCGGCAATGCAGATGTCATTTTGAAGCCCTTAGTGTTGAGCACTTTGGTGGCTGTGGTGGCAAGTTGTTCGTGTTCCGGGCTTTGTATAAGGCCCTGAGTACATTCGGCTCTATACACAGCGCCTATCCTGGTAAGCTTGTGGGCTACCATCTTCTGAAGTTCTGTGGTAGACATTATGTGATTGGAGAAGGCCTCAGCTAGCTGAGAAATTGCTCCTTCTAACTTATCTACTTTGTCCGTAGAGTTTAAGGCTTCTTGGGTGTGTCCCGCACTGATACTTTGTGTTTGTTTGTCGGCTCGGCCTTCATCAATTCAAGCTCAGCTTTCCGAACATGGGCCACTATTTCGCGTGCAGCCGGCGTCATAGAGGCGCCTCCAATTGGCTGCCTACTTTCTAGGGCCCTGAGTTTGGCATTGGCTGCCTCTAGCTGTTGTCTTAGTGCTCTAATCTCTTCATCGAGCTCCCTCACCTGGTTTGCGTCCTGTTGAGGTCGTGTGGGCGTGGGGTTGGGCTCGGGATTGGCTGATCAGGCGACCTTCCGCGATACCACCTGGTCACTGCGTTGTTTGGAGTTGGAGTGGTTGCGAGATTGGCTGTTGCTCCGGCTGCGCTGCCTGCTGCCACTCCTGCTATTTGAAGCTTCGCGCTGACCGGAGCGCACGGAAGAGCGGCCGTGCCGCACGGCGTCTTGGTAGCTCGTTCCGCTCTCTGTGCCGGCGCCAGATGCGTTTTGTACGCCACTCGCCGGTGGCCCTGCTGTCGTCGACGTGGTCGCGCTTCTTTTTCCCTCCCTGGCTGGTTGTCTGCGCTGCGCAGCTACATAGAAGCGATAGCGGCAGCTGGGAGCGCCGGTAGGGTGACCGCCGCGGCAGATGATGCAACGCGCTTTGCACGCTGCCACAGTTCCCCATGGCGGGGAGGACGCTAGGGGGCGCGATGTAGAGAAGTCACCTTCACACGGAGCTCCGACGTAAATGTCCATATCTTGGGAAGTTTAAGCCCTAAAGTGAAAATTCAAGAACGAGAAGAACCGCAAACACCAGGCGATCACGGAACTACCGCCGTCACCACGGTAGGAGCACTTCTCTACTCTCTGCAAGAGTTTGAATTTTCGAGGCGGGGACGCCGCCAGCTAAGCCTAACGCCTAGGGAACGCAACGGCGCAGCAACGCGCATAGCTGCTGCACCGGCCTAAGCACGATGCAACCACGGGCAGCGGCTGCAGCGTCGGCGGAGACGCCGGCAGAAGAGAAAAACGCTGAGGGAACGCAACGGCATAGCAGCTCGCACAGCTGCTGCTCCGGCCCAAGCATGACGCAGCCACGGGTAGCGGTTGCAGCGTCGGCGGGGACGCCGGCAGAAGAGCGAAGAAACGGAGTCGCAACAGCTGCGGAAACTGCCGGAAGGGGCCAGCCAACGTCTTCGGATGGAAATCATGCAGAAAGAAGACCTCTCCACGCAGGTGAGGAGGAAGGAGAAAAAATGGACGTCGGCGCTTTCGCCGATAAAGAAGAAACCCAAGAGGGATGGTGCCGCTCTATAGGCGGCAGATACGTTCCGGAGGAGAAGGTGGAAGAAGTATTAGCAAGAAGAAAGGAACGGAAACCCCTAAACCTGAAGAAAAACAAGGCCATGGCAGAGAGGACGGTAGACAAGCTTCAAGTTCGCCTACCATCGGGCACAGAGAAGATTGTCCTACGACCAGCAGGAGGAATCGACAGTCTAAAGAAGAAGCTGGGGGTTCTCGCCGGAAACGCCATCCTGGAGGCGGCCGGGCTACTCCCCATGGCAGAAGAGGACATTGTCTTCAACAAGAACAACCAAACAATCTTAATATCAACCCCGAACAAGGAAAGGGCAGAGGCTTTCGCCAAAATCAAGAACATCCGAGCCGGAAAAGAAGATATCGAACTGACTGCCCATCCGGCGATGCCCGAGGGGGGCAAAGGCGTCATCTACGGAATTAACCTAGAGCTGACGGAAGAACAAATACACAGGGCGTTGGACAACCCACGGAACCCAACGTATACGGCAGTAAGAAGACTAGGAAGAACATCCGAGTCGGTCATCATTAACTTCAAAGATCTGGAAGTACCGAGGGCCGTAAAATTTTTAAGTCAATGGATTCCATGTCACCTATATAAGAAAAAGTACGACGTGTGCTACGCATGCGGCAAGATTGGACATAGGCAAGACGTCTGTCCAGATCCAACAACCACCCGCTGCAGAGGCTGCGGGCTAAGAAATCAGCCGGAGGATCACGCCTGCGAGCCGAAGTGCCTCCTCTGCGGGAAGAAGCATCAGTTAGGGGATCCGACATGCAGGGAACTCTACAGGAAGCCCCACTGGGTTAAACAACGCGACGCGGCCCGGGCCGAGGCCAAGGCCGAACAAGAAAAGGGAGGAGCGACCGCGGGCAGAAGCAGGCCGACAACGAGGGTCACGCTACCGCCTGCGGCGGAAAAGCAACGATCCGAGTCCAGGGACAGAATTGCATCCAGACCGCCACCCAGGGACGACCGCACCCACTGGCCAGGCCTCCAGAAAGCAGGGGACAAGAGGACCCACTCTGGTATGCCTGTCAGCTTCGCAAGCGTGGTCTCCCAAGGTAGGACACCAGAATTAGAGGCACAGGCCAATTTATTTGAGAAAGAAATAGAAAAGAGAGATGAGGAAAATCGCCAATTAAGAGAAATAATCAAAACCCTAACCGAAACAGTAAACCAACTCAAATAGCAAGTTGGGCAGCTAACGAACCCAACAGTGCGAGCTACGCAGGCGGCGCCAACAAGGCCGCTTACCCCAGTCCAGAGAGTAGCCGTCCCCGAGACGCAGGACGAGGGTAGCATGGTGGTAGATACGGTAGGCACCGCAAAAAGGAAGGCAGAGGGGCACGAGACGCCTCCACCCGAGAGAAGAAAAAAGATGAACAGAAAGATTAACGAAGATGAACTAGAGGCGCGCCTCAAGGAACACGAGGAAAGCATGCTAACCAAATTAAGCGTTATCATAGATAAGAAAATACAGGCTATATCAAATCATATGAACGCACTTCTGACCGTGCTAGGAGGCGAAGAACGAGCTCATCCTGCTCCCGAGCCTCCCTCGAGCCCGGAAGCCCCGTTCTCTTCCTCATCATGGCCAGGACAGGAACTATAATTTGGCAGTGGAACTGCAGGGGTTTCAAAAAGAAAAAGGCGTTGCTGCAACAGCACATTCTAAATCAAGGAGAGCCTCCGCTTGCCGTGGCGTTACAAGAAACAGGTCCAGTCAAAATTTCAGGGTACCGCACATTCGAGAACGGAAGAGGGGAAAGATCTAGAGTAGCCACCCTAGTTAAGAATAACATAGCGGTAATTGAACACGATGCGAGTACGGACGAAGTGAAGGCCGTGCTCGTAGAAATTCTTACCGGCAAAAAGAATAGGGGAAGCATATTTGTCCTGAACGCATACAGCCCCCCTCGTCACAACAAGGCACAGTTCGAGGCCACGTTTAAGAAAGCGCTGAGGGCAGCAAAATCGTGCCCCCTACTCGTATTAGGGGACTTTAATGCAAAGCATCACGAATGGGGCTACACCAAAATCGACAGGAAAGGTAGAATGCTGTGGGAAGCAATTCAGAACACAGGACTCTCGCTACTAACGGACCCGAACGAGCCTACCAGAACGGGTAACAGCATTTGCTGTGACACAACACCAGACCTAACACTAGGCCACAGGACGGGCAAAACATCTTGGAAGAACACGGGCAAAAACCTCGGCAGCGATCACTTTATAATCGAAATACAGATTGATAGGAAACTAGGGGTTCCCGTACATAAGCCAAAGCAGGCCACCGCAACTGACTGGGATAAATTCAGGGCTATCAGATCAACAGCAGACTTAGGCGTTATCGGAGACATAACAGAGTGGACCTCAACCGTCGTCTCACACGTAAAACAGGCCACCGAAACGGTAGAAGGAGATGAGCTCCCATTCAGATTAGACAACAAGCTTAGAGATATGTGGAATCGAAAAACAACCCTCGAGAATAAGCTAAAGCGCCAGAAATGGAACCGGAACCTAAGGAAGAAAATAGCCGAGCACAATAAAGAAATAGAGAGCTACGCCTTCAAAGTAGAAGAGAAAAGGTGGGATCAAAAATGCGACGTGCTAGAGAAGAATATGAGCCGTCCCAACACTTGGCAGATGCTGCGCCACCTCATAGACCCCACCAACACCAAAACCCACGCCAACATAGAACAAATCAAGGCGAGATACAAATTTGACGGAACTCATGAAGAGCTCATCGACCGACTTAAAGAAATTTATATAGGCCCCGCATGCCTGGCCGCGAATAAAGAATATCGGGGATCGGAGAATCCGCTATTGGACGAACCGATTCTAGTTGCAGAGGTCAGAGCCGCGCTCTTTGATTTAAAAAGGAACACAGCCCCTGGCCCAGACAAGATCACCTACGGTATGCTAAGGAACTTAGATGACGACTCTATAGTTCACCTGACAGCTTATCTGAACAAAGTGTGGGAATCAGGGGAAGTCCCTAAAGACTGGAAACACGCCAACATCATTTTAATGCACAAGAAGGGCGAAATTCCGGGTATTGAAAATCTCAGGCCAATTTCACTGACCTCGTGTCTAGGCAAATTAATGGAGAAGGTAATTCAGACGCGACTAACTCGATTCGCGGAAGAAAGCAGCATCTGGCCTCACGAGATGGTAGGTTTCAGACCGCACCTTAGCGCTCCAGATACCATGCTAAGGCTCCAACACGATATTATAGACAAACGAAAGACCAAAGATACGAGAGCAATATTGGGCATAGACTTAACCAAAGCGTTTGATAATGTCAGCCACTCGGCCATCCTCGACAGCCTGTCAGATCTTAACGTAGGGAAGAGGACCTTCGCCTACGTCAAATCTTTTCTCAAGGACAGAACAGCGACCCTGCACATGCAGAGCCTCAGCTCAGAAGAGATCAAATTAGGAAACAGGGGCACCCCGCAAGGAGCCATCCTATCCCCCTTCCTATTTAATTTAGTAATGAAAGACCTCCCGACCAAGTTAGGGAGCATCGAAGGACTAAAGACGAGCGTCTACGCAGACGACGTCAACGTTTGGCTCAATGAGGGCAGCGATGCGTCTATCGAAGAAAGGCTCCAGCGGGCAGCCGACATCATAGACTTACATGCCAAAAGTAAAGGGCTGAGCTGCTCCCCGACGAAGTCTGAACTACTAATCATCAGGCCCAGGACGAGGACAAACAACGTATCTCCTCCCAAAATCTCGATAGATTTAGACGGGAAAGAAATTCCACAAGTAGATGAGATCCGAATTCTGGGCATGCTCCTAAGCAAAACAGGAAACAATCACACGACTATAGCTAAGCTAGACACGCACGCGAACCAAGTGGTAAGCATCATTAGAAGAATCTCGGCCAGAGGCAGAGGGCTAAAGGAGAAGAACAAGTTAAGGCTAGTCCAGGCCTTCATCTTCAGTCGGATCTGTTACTCAACCCCATTCCTTAACATCAAAAAAGTAGAAAGAAACAAGTTAGACGTCATAATAAGGAAATGCACAAAACGGGCACTGGGACTACCAATCTCGACCTCAACTGAAGCACTAGAGGGAATGGGAGTGCATAACACATGGCAGGAGTTAGCGGAAGCGACGAAAACGGCACAACTCGAACGCCTGAGTCTAACCGAGACAGGACAGCAGATTCTAAACTAGGTAGGGCTACAAGCAAACAGAGGAACGAAATACCAGACGTTCCACATTGAGTCGAAAATTAGGAAAGCCCTCACGGTCGCACCGATACCTAAGAACATGCACCCACAACACGATCAGGAAAGACGCCAGCACAGAGCCAAACACTTGGCAACAAAGCTAAGCAGAATGCCACCCGAGACGGTTGCCTTCACAGACGCCGCCTTTGGCGGAGATGGAAGCTCCGTGTCAGTGGTAGTCGACGGGACCGGCGCAGAACAGGGCGCGATATATACGAGCGGAGTAGACGCCACGGCAGCGGAGGAAGCAGCCATCGCCCTAGCGTGCGTTAGTACGGACGCGAGGGTGATCGTTAGCGACAGCAAATCGGCAGTAAGGAATTTCTGCAAAGGCGAAATATCAGACTACGCGTACAGCATAATATCGAAAGGTAACATAGACAGAGGGATCACCATAACCTGGGCCCCCGCTCACTCCAACATACCAGGAAACGAAGCCGCCAACACCCTCGCCCGAGCGCTCATTATCCGGGGGGGACGGCAGCCTCAACCTAACTTTAAGGTCGAGACGCTCGCGACCTACCACGAGGTCACAGAGCACTACAGATTAGGACGTCGGAAATATCCACTCCCGGATAGGTCCCTCACGTCCGCAGAGGCAGTCACCTGGCGCCGCCTGCAAGCCAAAAACCACATGTCTCCCAGATGGAGATATCTCACGCAAACGGGAAACCCGGAGGACCAATTCTGCAGATTCTGCAATAAAATAGGAACCCTAAGACATATCCTATGGGAGTGCAGCTACTCCCCAGGATATAATTTATTCAAGGACGAAGAAGCATGGGAGCCCGCGCTTCATAGCGAAGACCCGGCGGTACAGGCCAACATTGTCCGTCTGGCAGCCGAAGCGGCAAACCGCTTCGTCTACTAACACCTGCCCCTTAGGGTGACATCGGGCTCCCTGGACGCCTACGAGCGGTACCGGAGCTCCGGTGTCACCCATTACGGACAATAAAAGTTTTCTCACTCACTCACCCCATGGGGGCGTCTCATGTTCTTCGTCGCCACAATGGCGGCATCGTTGTCGTCTTGGGTCCGGACAGACATCGGAGCGATGGCTAATCCGGCCACAGTTAAAGCAGGCTTCAGTCACTTCGCTGAACGGATGCACATTAAAGATTGAGGCCCAAAAGCGGATGTGCTTGGGTAATGTTTGTCCGGCAAAAGTTACCACAATATGGCGAGAGGATTCTATCCTTCTTGCTCCAACGATTTCCAATCCTGGATTTCTCGTGCATATTTCCGTGAATATGTCGGCGTCAGTCTCGTCCGAGTAAGCGTAATAGGTGACGCCCTTCACTGAATTTTCTGGTGCCGGTGCGTATGCAAAAACGGCACATTCCTGTTGCGTAATTTTAAGGCATTTGATGTTATAAAAATTGGAGGACGCTTAAGCTTCGCCTTCAAGAGTGGAACGCGACAGCGTTCCCGTCGACCTGCCAAGGGGTGTAAGACAATGGGCTACGGCGCAGCGACTACGCGCCCTGCATCGGACGCGGTGAGCGTCGAGCAACGCAGCGTTCGGCGCGACAACGAAATGTGCGCCTGAGCAAGCGACGCATGCCTGAGCCTTAGAAACAGCTAGTTTCTAAGGCAGGTTCACTAGAGGCGCTTTTGTACCGCTTTGAAGCATCGAACTCGTGGCTCAGTGGTAACGTCTCCGTCTCACACTCCGGAGACCCTGGTTCGATTCCCACCCAGCCCATCTTGGAAGTTGCTTTTTATTTATGAAGTGCCTGCCGTGATTTATCGCTCACGGCCAACGCCGCGGACGCCGACACCGACACCGACGCCGACGACACCGGCTTTTCTGCGACACGAGCTCCTTAACGCTATCGCGTTAATAAGCTTCAGCTCTTGCCTTGGATGGGGTGCTGATCAGCGCAGTGTTGCTGGTAGGGTGTACTCTGACTTGATCTTCATCCAGGTTAGCTTAGGCGGCAGCACACAGTGTACGCAGAATCTTGGCTGTGCTGTAAGATAGCAACCTAGGTTGATCGCGCACTGTGGATGAATGACGATCTTGCAATCTCCGGCCGGGAGCTTCCATAGGGGTCTTCGGTAACGACGGCGGGCGAGCGCGACATCTCGGAGCGCTGCTTGGCGTTTCACTTGGCGTCTCTTTGTTCCCTGCGGCGGCTGGATGCGCCTCGGCGTTAGTCTTGCGTCAAGCATATCGCTGATGCGTGTCGAGAGCAGTCCAACTGCCGTCGTTCAGTTCTTCGTCGGTGATGGTTTCCCCATCCACGACGGTTTCCGTGCTGCAGAATTTTCGAATCACTAGGATATATAATGCAGTCGTGTCGGCGTGGAGTCCCGACCACGCCGGCACCGATAGACTTCTCGATAAGGAGAGCAAGAAGTGAACGCCCGTTCGGGGGAAAAACACTGGTAATAAGGCGAAAAGTCGACCCACCGACCAAACCTTGGTATCAGCGTTGTCATCTCGTCTTTAGGCTTCCGTTGGTAACAAAATCCATTCGGAAAACCTAAAAATCTAGCCGAAAACATTTTAGAAAAAGGGGGCCGAAGTTGGCAAGACTGTTCTACTCGGCTTCTTGTTCCTTCTCGTAGGTAGGTAGGTTTCTCTCGGCTCGCTTCATTAAAAAGATATACTGCGTTGGCCGATAGTGCAATTGAACCTCCGATGTCGACCACTACGATTTGGGGCTCTAACCATAAGGCGAAAATGGCTTTTTCTGTCTTGATTGCCGGCAAAACTCAATTCACATTAATGCACTCAAGTGCAAGTTGGAAAGCATTTAGAACGCACTTCAAGTACCAGCCGAACATGAGCCAATCTTGTTGAAATTATACAGGTTTCCTATCTAATATAGTTTCTACACATGGTGCCCACGCCTGAACACAGATCTGTTTCTAAAGGAAAAGCTGACATTCACCCGTCTTGTAGCACGAATGCACAAAGCGAACCCACGCGGGTTTCTCAGAAAGAAAGCTTTGCAGTTCAAGAAAGAATCGTCCTGGACCTGGGCTTTGATCCCGGACGAAAATTCATTTTCTTTAACTGCGAAGGATTTTTTCCGAGAAACCCATATGGGTTTGCTTTGTGGATTCATGCTATAACACGGGTAAATGTCAGTTTCTTTTTGCTTTCATAAGCTGTCCTCCACCTCGCGGTCTTCTCGAGAACTGATTAGCCAAACTCTATGCTTTATGCAAGTGGAGCAAAGTTATAACAGCCTCGCGAAAGCACTCAAGAACAGGTTTTGCGCGAACATCATTGGGGCGAAAAGCCAACCGCGATCTCTAACAATGCGCAGGACCAGTAACATTAAACCATCAACAGGTACACAATCAACATTTTTAATGCTACAACCTTGTTTCATTCCTGGAAAACACGGGGAAGGGGGGAGATGGAAATTCCAGACGGCTCGACGCCAGACGGCCCGACGCTATAGGCAACAAGATTTTGTATCTGCATTTAGTGGCTTAGTGTTGTTTTTCTCCCTTTCTTTCCCTTATTTTTGTTTATATATACATTTACTCCATTTCCACTTTTTTCTAGAGGACCTTTTTCTGCCGCTCCTTTTATTATCTATTTCAGAGACACGATAGTCCTCTACCTCCATCGAAGCAGATAGCGGACGGGTGCTGTGCACACGGCCTTCGACACGCCGGGTGACGCACACCCGTGTCTCCGCTCTTGTGCAGAGCACTCCTTTAATCTCAATTCTACACCTTCGCCGCTAACATACCTCCGGTCGTTGCCGCAGCCGCCCGCCTTAGCGCCTTTAGAAGAACCTTACTTATACATACTGCGCCGAGGAAAGCATGTGTCGCCTTGAAGACAAGTCTGCTTGTCGAAACATTGGTTCCCGCTTTTACCATGTTCTCGTTTCGCTCATAACTTTATTTCTTGCGTTTCTAGCGCCAGATCTTTCTTCAAGGTACATTGAAGTACCTTAAAAGTACCTCAAAGAAAACCGCATCCCAAGAGTAAAAAAAAACGAGCTCGATCGGTGTCCTGCTTTTGACATAATAATCAGTTTGTACCCTAAGAAGGAAAGAGGGGTTTCTGCTTCATCCATGCTTTTACAAGTAGCCTACAGCGTGCAATTTATAACCATGTCATCGCACTAGATGTTGCAAATATTGTTGTAACACGCTTGTGGACTTCTTGTTCTGGGCCTGCAAAGTACAAAGAGCGATACAAAGGCATAGCAAATACATTATTACAACGTCCTTAATAACTTGTTACTTGATATTCCAATAAGATATTCCTAAGAAAACCGCGCAGTTAGGAACTGACGTAAATGAACAACATCTGTGTAATAGCCACGTATGGGCCCAGGCAAACGCGCAGACAAAAGAGAGAACTCAGGTCGAGCGTCACATAAGTGTACGTGACATACAATGCGCAAAAATTGCGCCCAAGTTTTCTCGCAAAAAACAAAACGATCGACTAACTGTTTCAGGAACAAGTGCGTCAAACCAGGTCCACCATCGCGGGCGCGCCGAAAAAGGTTTTTCCTACTTGTCCGATGGCATGTTCACTCCCAAATGAACACGGCAAAAACACGATGGAGCTTTTCAAACTTTACACGCAAATGGTGTAATACGAATGTTTATAATAGCCAAGGAATAGCTCGCGCAAAATGAAATAACAACGAGGTGATGCTATCGAGCCCGTGTGTCGTAAACCTTATCATACTTCTCACGCAGAAAGTTGCTACCCTTCTGCTCTTATTCCTGCGCGTCTTTGTCGGGGACTGGTAACGGTGTAAGTATGACGGAGCGACTCACCAGGCAAACAGAGGCGTTAAGGCGACATTTCGTTTCGCTCATCTTATAGCACGTATGGGTGTGTTGGTGAATTTGATTTCTACGTCTGTGCAGAGCCATGTTTTTGAGCGACAAGCGGTGGTCGGCCACCTCCACCGTTTCGGGCATCCCCTCGTTTTCGACCGTCTCGTTGGGTGCATCGTTTAACCACAAGAGGAAATGAGCGTGCGCATTGCCGCCGTGCTGGAACTCTACCCTCTTGAAGCTTTCCACCACGTGGTAAGGCTTGAAGGGCCTTATCTTGGAGTTCGATACTATGCTCATTATAACTCTGACCATGTGGTCAAAGTATAAGAAGCAGACAGTCGCGTCTTCATTCACCAACGTGGCTGCGTATCGGGAAACCATGTCCTCTTCGTTAATGCTCGTCTCCGCGGGACGCACCTTCAGCCTTTTGAGGAGCTCCAGCAAATGTGGCCACACGAGCACCGAGGCAGACAGGGTTACTCAGTGGTTTTTCCCAGCTGGCGTATCATAGCAAAGAGTTCACACTTCTACTGATGCCATTAAGTCATGGTGTTTGGGATTTCATTCAGGAAGCCCAAATCATTGTCTATGAGTTGCTTGACCTTTCAATCATCTTCAACGTCTGCACGAGTAAGGCCGGCCACTGCACCTTCGTTAAGGAAACCCATGTTCACAATATTTGCAACTCGATACCTCATAACCTTCATGGCCATATATAAAATGTGCATCGGCAGAGCACTTCTGCGGTCGCACCTGCGGAATTCACTCGAGGCTACAGTGTAGGGGCTGGGATGGGCGTCCGGTTTTATGTGGCCTGGTTGACCGACGTAGATTTGGGGGAACTCCGCGTGAGTGTCGTAGAAAATACTCATCGGATGTCCGCCTTCGCCAGGAGCCATGGTCAAAGTTGTGCTATCGTCATAGACCATGGTATGCTTGTCCAAAGACATGGCGATGCTGGCGGTCACCGGATCTCTGTGATCAAGCTCGTCGGGGTATCCTTCCACAAACTCGCGAAACGCAACTGTCTCGTTTTCGAGTGCTAACCGACAAATGCGGTCTATCGTGGCAGAGTCAATCGTAATGTTGTGCTTGTACAACGGAGACTGCCTGAGTACGCGTACCCATGGATCCAGGACAAAATTGCTGACGTTGTTTGCCAAGTACGTTGTTTTAGAGCATTTACGCCGTTTTATGTTTTTTACGTGAATGGCCTTGGGGGTCTGCTTCCAGATCCCTTGGCAAGAGAGTCAGCATTTCGTCGGTATCCACGGGAACTTTGATAATCGGCCCCTTAATTCCATATTGGCCGTTCCGGCAATTCGTCAGGCACCTGATTTGGACGAAAAGAATCCGGGGTGACAAGAGCCTTTCGGCCGCGTCATTCAATGGTGGTAAGTCGGGTGGCATGGGTGGATAGAAGTATCCATTGGTAACGCTGTAGAGGGGAATTTTTTATTTAATAAGGAACTGGTGGCACGTGAGGCATACACTTTGGCTCTGCCAGTACTCAGAAAAGACGTTTGGAAGTGGTTGGCAGAAAACGGGGATCATGGTCTCAGTTATAGTCGACAAGTCCCGCTTAAACCAAATTCTGTCGCACACATAACGCACAGATCCCAGGGGACTGTCCACAAAGACTCTGAAATCTCGCAGAGGCCGAGGCGCACGTCGACAGTCGCACTTCATAAGAACGAACGCGTTCACAGTTCTTGGCCAAAATTTCAGAATCCGGAGACGCAACAGCCGAGATCGCAGTGGATGCGGCATTCCGATCCTACAATGCTTATGCATTACGTAATCGTGGTTTTATGTATATACCAATTTCGGTACACAATTGTCCCCGGATGGGTACCTTGTTGTCGGAGTTTATATAGCGGAACAAATGTATGTATGTAATTTAACCGCCATCTTCGATTGCAAATTCTGAAGCTATGCTGCCATCTTTTTTCTTTCTGTATTAGAACATGAAACATACAGTCATATATCTTGTCAGCCCCCAAGGGAATGATGCCTTTGAGTGGGACTTGGCAGTGCGATGGCTCAAATAACAGTCTTGCGCTCTAAGAACAGAAGAAACAACAGCAAGAAAACGAAGTACAATAGCAAAATTTAATTTCTTATATGTGCCACAAAGGGTGACCTGCAGTCCGCGAAAGCATCGATGCTTTTATGCGGACCGCTGTATCCGAGAGGAGCTCCCGAGAAAGACGGCTCTTTACATATGCTTGCACGCACGCCACCTCGAGGAGCGATCGACGCCTAGCGCCATCTATCAAAGAAATTGCGCTGACGTGATTAGTTTAGTGCACCTGTCTTTTCTGATAAATCTCGTCAAGGCAAATCGTTTGGTGCCGGTCCTATCTGCATACGCCTACCCCTTGTCAATTTACAAACCCCTCAAAATGCGTCCGAAATGGGAATTTACTTCGTTTGGAGGGTATTATGCCTTCGACAAGGCATAATACAAGTACACAATTTCTCTCCCTCCCTAGCATACCCTCTCCCTTTTCCTCCATCCCTCGACTAATTTCTACAATTTGTTCCTGCACGAGCAACAGTTTAAGCAAAGACATATTACAGCAGCAAAATATATGTACAACACAACCTTCTATTTCATCATATACAGTTGTAAATGGATGAGTAGCAGTCACCAATCACTCTTAGAAAGTAAAAAGCACACAATACCCGTAGAAAAAAAAAACAGTACTCTAGTCTGTTTTATAGAATTCTTAGTGAAAGTTCATCAGAAAAAAACCTGCCACATGGTTTTCTTTTATTATTCCTAACCACTTGTCAGAACTGTGCTGCGTACAAAATCTTTTATTTTCCGGAATGACGATACCTTGGGAACTTCCCGTATTTTATTAAAGTAGAACGGCACATAAAATGATCTCGTTATCTTACTATAGCTCATTAACGCTTTAGCCCGAACGAATGTCTCAGTCTTGCGCAGATCCCGAGTTTTTACGTTTTTTTTTGTTTTAAAGGGTTCATCAAAATAATGCTTCGCAAATACTACCGAAAGAAAAAGTTGTTTAACATCAAATATACCATGTCTGCCATCAGCTCACTGTGGCTGATGGAGTTGCTGTTTGTTCCGTATGCTGTGTTATTCGTTATTTTTTGTATTCTATTTAACACGTTTAGCCTATATGGGACGCAAGTCCGTAGATTGCAATGCCATACCCCAATAACGTTTCACCCAACGCCTTATATGTGAGTTTTCTTAACCGAACGTCACACACTGCTATGATCTTGTGCATGAGTGCACATACTGCTCGCAGTCTTTCAGGTACATGCTGTATGTAGTGGACAAATGAGAAATATTCATCGAAAATAACACAAAGGTACTTTATTTTTGTGGCATACTGCACACTTTGGCAACAGCACTGAGTGCAGCGTTCACTATGCAAGTATAGATGTTCAGTTAGTTGCACTTTATTGTACGGGCGGTGGAAGCAGATTAACTGCGTATTTTCTTTTTTTCACAAATATGTAGTTATTCTGAAACCATGCCATTATTTTGTATATTCCTTCCTGTAACAAAGTAATGCATTCATAAAAGTTTTCATGGAGTAATATTAAAGCAGTATCATCAGCAAATTGGTATAAGTTTGAGTGCAGCGCTAGATGGGCTAAATCGTTCACACACAAATTAAAAAGCAGTGGGATCCTTGTGGGACTCCATGCTTTGTGTTTATTAACTCGCTGTCCATATTTTGAATTCCAACGAGCTCACATAGATTTTTGAAGTAGTCTTTAAAAACCTCTATGAAATGCCCGCGGAATCCTATTCGAGCAAATTTTCCAAGGAGTATTTCGTGATCTAACGTCTCGAACGCTTTCTTTTTCTGATATAAAAAAATCCCAATTAGAATCTTATGTTTATGTATTTCACTGGTAACTACGTCTGCAAATTCTTTCAGTAGTGTGATTGGGCTTCTCTTTCAACAAAACTCCTACTGCGAATTAGACAACAGATGATACTTTTCGCAAACGGAAAGCATTTTTCTTGTGCATAAGCTTTTCTAGAATACGACAATGCGGGAAGGTTGCTATAGGTCTATAATTTTCGCATTGTTGCCTTTTACCGATTTTGTAAATTGGTCCACTTAAAGGTATTTTCATTGCGTTGGGAATCTGACCCGTCCCAAATACTTCTGAGTAAATATATAGTAGTGCACTCTTCAAACAAGCAAAGTTAGAGAATATCTCACGAAATCGAATCCCATCATATCCTGACATTCTAGTATTGGGAAATGACCTTATTACATCCCAAACATCCAGATCAGTTACCTAACTCAAATATGCAGAGTTGACGTTTGATTTGATTGTTATGTCATATGTGGCTCTAGGGCAATTTCCCTGAAGTTTCTTAACAGTATTTGCAAAGCAATAATTTTTTCGAAAGTAGTCCTATTAGGGTTATTATAAATACACGAAGGTATTTCGCCCTCGTCAGCAGCAGTCCTTGAGATAGTTACTCTGGCTAGCTTCCTGCACTATGCGTGCCGCCCTCGCACCTGTTTAAGCTTTTCCTAGACGCTAGAGCTATACTATGTCCGCGCAACCTTGAGCGATAGGAAAGCACGTTTTCTGCTCTTGGCCGGCAGAGAAGGGAGGCTTTGTTCCGGCCGCAAAGCCCGCCACCTCTCAGTAAGGTGCCTGGTGGTGGTCTCGTGTGGACGCTGCCCTCTCGGTGAGCGCACATTCCCCCTCATCTTTTAAAAGGTTCAATACTTACAAGCATTTGTCTCGCAAACCATACTTATTTCAAGGGAATTTTCCACGTCTCAATAATTTCTCTCGTCGTATTCGAGTGCTGATTGCCGTGTTATCGTTTGTTAACGAAGCTTTCCCTCAAGCCTAAATATTTTAAGGCAGTTTGTGAGATAGCGGGTTGAGCCCTGGTATGAGCTGGCGTGCTCACATCGGCTCGGTATTTTATGACCAATTTTGCAGGGCTAATTATTTTTTATCGCGGTATAACTATTACCACTGTGTCTGTGAGAGTGCGGGTCATCAACCGGTATCGGTGGCTACCAAAAGGTACGATTTTTTGCCAATTTTCCGGGACTGTCCGTGGAGGGCGGCGCTATTCCACTAAGCCTAACTGAACAGCTTGGATCTGCCCATAGCCAAGCCCAACCTCTGCGAGGAAAGGCCGTCGTCTTCGGGCGGCGGCTATACAAACATGTCGACCGAGATGGAGGCGTCCATTGTTCGGCACCCGGCGAATTCCGGCGTTAGCCAGATGTGTGTCGAAATTCAAGGGGAAGAAATTTCTTCCGAGGAATTCAACGATGATGCAGACTGGTCGCACGTATGCCGGCGTATAAAGACCTTGGCCGGCCAGGGGACTGCCGCTCGCCAGTCAAGACCTACGACGAAGAACTTTGCCAGGAACGTGAAAGCTTCGGTGACGAGGGCAGTAAGGATGCCGGACGCTCTACCGAGGGAGGAGGCCAAGGTGATAGTGCGGCCTCGGGGAGGCCTTAACATCGCGAGGACTCAGACCGCCACCGTGGCATCAGCCATCATGACAGCGGCGATCGTATCACGGGAGGACGGAGCAGCAGACACCTTCTGCCCCAACTTGCAACAAAACATCATGGTGGTGAGTACCCCCGACGATATACGTGCTTCACGTTACGCCGAGATAAAATCGGTCTGCATTGGTGGCAAGGAACATGTGGTTGGCGCATATCAAACCGCGCCATATGGCACCGTTAAAGGCATCATTAGAGGTATCCCAATAGAGGACTCCACGGCCGCAATCGACCGGAACATTGTTAACTCGAGAAATACCTTGGCACTTGGCGCGAAGAGGATTGGTAGCTCGACCACAGTCATTGTGGCTTTCAAGGGCCTGAAGGTCCCGAATTACATGTGCTATGGTCCCGTTCTCACCAAGTGCAGCCTATATCGAAAACAATTAGATGTATGTAAGCAGTGCGGAAAGGTGGGCCACCGCCGCGGCGTGTGTCCAAACCCTCACGTGAGGGCTTGCTTTGCTTGCGGGGCCGTTGTCCCCAAGGAAGACCATAGATGTACCCCCACTTGCAGATTGTGCGGAGGGCCACATCTGACCGGTGACAAGGTTTGCAAGAATAGGTTCAAGGTCCCATACGTAGTTACAAGGAGACAATGGGAGCGCAAGATGGCCGAACAACAAGCGCAGCAGAAACAACGAGCATCTCTCAGAGCTGAGGAATTTCCATCGCTGATATCAGCAACCGCAACACCTGCTGGCCCAGCTGGTCGCCGAGCGTCACGTTCTGTCTCGAAGCGCAGGGCCAGCGAGAGTAGACAGCGTAGCCTTAGCCGTAAGAGATCGCAGTCACGTGACCGCATGAGCTGGGCCGATGCAGCAAGGCACGGTGCCAAGAAAGCACAGGGGGGTGCCACCACCACAACCACCTCCAATACCGCAACGACCACCGCAACGCCCAAGGCCATTAGCACCAGCAAGACCGCCGATTGCAACAACAACAGCAAGACTAGGGAAGACGAGGCGATGAGGACGTTGAAGGAAGCCAACGAGGCACTCAGGCGCAAGAACAACGAGCTCGAGACGGAAGTCAGTAGGAAAGAGGCCACTATAAGCAAGATGGCAAACGAGATCATGGAAATCAAGAAGCTTCTGACGACCCTTTCCACCCATAACGAAACGCCCCAAGCGGTATCATGTGAATCCCCACCCAGCATCAGCAGCGCTGTAGCATCAACATCCGCTGAGAAGGAACCGGCACCCAAGAGACGAGCGATCGAGAACCTGAAGGAGCGCAAGGTCAACGACCCGGTGGACAACCTGAAAGACAAGGTCGACCAAATTGAGGAACACCTTGACGGGCTCGAAGATTATATTAAGACACCGTTCACCAAGATGATTAACGATAGGTTCGCCGCCATCGGGCGGACGTGTCAGCAGTTAACGAACGCAATGCAGCAAATAACGCAGCAGCACAATCAGCAGCAATCATGGCCGCTCCAGCAACAGCAACAACTACAGCAGTGAAGGGTCTCGTGACCTGGCACTGGAACTGTAACGGTTTCGCTAGCAAGAAGGCAGTCTTGCAGCAACACATAACACAAGTAATAGGCAAGCCCGATATAGACATGATACAAGAGACTCGCACTGATGCAGTGTCGCTACCCGGCTATCGGGTATACGCCAAGTCTCCAAAGGTCAGCGGCGGTAGAGGGATATGCACATTGGTTCGCAAGGGACACAGCTTCATTGAGTACGAGTTCCACAATAGTAAAATTGAATACACTCTCATCGAGGTCATTACGGGCAAGAAACAAAAGAACAGCACTTTCTGCTTAACGTCTACAGTAGCTGTTCACACTGGAAGCAAAAATTCAAGACGCTCCTTCACAGAGCCAGCACCGTGGCGTGGACTCACAGGCTCGTCGCCTGCGGGGACTTCAACGCGGCACACCCGGCATGGGGATATAACAAGCAATTGGCCAAGGGGCGAGACCTGTTCCAAGACACATTAGACCTGGGCTTCACCCTCATCACAGACCGGGCTGATCCTACAAGGATTGGGAACTCTGTGTCCAGGGATACGACGCCGGACCTCACGTTCGTGAAGAACGACGAGAAGGGGAATATCTCCTGGCGCAACAAGGGGTCAGAGCTCGGCTGCGACCACTACATCGTAGAGGTCATCATACCGGAAGAGGTCAAGGCCTCGGAGGACACCAGAAAACATAATTTTACGGATTGGGATGCCTTCCGTAGCCTGTTGCCAACGGAGATGGAGGAAATCGAGAACATAGAAGAATGGTCAGCCCACATCGTGGGGAAGGTCAAAGAGGCGACCAAAATCATAGAAACGGATGAGCGGGTCGAGAAGGTTGACAGCCGCCTCGCGCACTTATTCGAAGCAAAGCAATCTACCCTAAACAGGTGGAAGAAGCAACGCCTAAATCGGCGCCTAAGGAAGAATTTGGCGGAGCTGAATCGCGCCATCAAAGTTCATTGTCGGCTGCTCTGCACGCAACAGTGGAACGAAATCTGTAATGCTGCGGACGGGCAAATGCATTGCGGCAAAACATGGAACTTGATGCGGCATCTGCTCGACGAGACTGAAACAAAATCCCACCAACGCGACCACCTCGCAAAGGTCAGAGCAGTCAAGGAAAACGGGTAAACTGAAGTAATCGTGACGCATAAACAGCAAGTACCTTCCGGTTACAGCCCCAGAAAGGCATCCCGAGTACGGCGGTGAAGCCAACGAGAAGCTTGACCGCGACATCAGCGTCGAGGAGGAGCGAGCGGCCCTGCACGAACTAAACAGCAAGTCGGCGGCCGGCCCGGATCACATCTCGAACAGAGCGCTCAATAACCTCAGCGATGTGGCCATCGAAAACCTCACCGGTTACTACAACAGATGCTGGAGTGCGGGGTCACTGCCCCAGCACTGGAAGACTGCCAAGACCATACTCATCCCCAAACCAGGCAAGCCGCCGAACATGGACAACCTACGGCCCATCTCGCTCACGTCCTGCGTGGGCAAGGTGTTAGAGCACGTCCTCATGTGTAGGTGGCAGGATTACCTGGACGAGTCGGGACTATACCCCACCACGATCATTGGGTTTCGGCGTTCCCTCGGCACCCAAGACGCGATGATTCTGTTGAAGAAAGATATCATTGACGATGACACCCTAACGAAAGACAACAAGGCCATTCTGGGGCTGGACCTACAGAGCGCCTTCGACAAGGTGAAGCACTCTGCCATCCTAGCCCAGGTGTCCAGACTCAACATGGGCGCAAGAACGTACAATTACATCAAGGACTTTCTGACGGGGCGGACTACCGAGCACTGCGCCGGCGATCTACGGCTCCAAGAGAAGAGGCTCAGCAGTGTCGGGACCCCCCAGGGCTCGGTCATCTCGCCGTTGTAATTCAACCTCGTTATGATCGGGATGGCCAAGCGACTCTCTTGCGTCGAGGGCGTCCGGCACACCATCTATGCCGATGACATCACGTTGTGGGTTCCGGGAGGCAGTGATGGTCACATTGAGAGCACGCTGCAAGAAGCCGTCGATGCGATCGAAGACCAGCTGAACGGTTCCGGTTTCATCTGCTCATCGAGCAAGTCAGAACTGCTGGTGTTACCACCGAAGTACGTCAGCCGTAAGAAGAGCGAAGCGAGGGATTACGAGGCCATCAAGATCGTTACGAGGAACGGCCACGTGATCCCGGAGGTCGACAAAATCCGGGTGCTCGGCATGATTATAGACAAGCGACGGGGCAACGGTAAGACTATTTCCCGCCTTACAGCCAAGATTACCAACGCAATACGTCTCATCAGACGGGTCGCCAACCGCAAGGCCGGGATGAAGGAGGAAAGCTTGATTCGGCTTGTGCACTCCTTCGTAATCAGCCACGTCACCTACGTTGCAGCCTTCCACAACTGGATGCAATGTGAAAGGAATAAAATCAATGATACGCCGAGCTTACAAGGCAGCGCTCGGACTATTCGAGTGTACGAACACCAACAAGCTCCTGAGCCTGGGGGTACGCAATACCCTCGAGGAAATTGCGGAAGCGCAACGGACCGCCCAGCTGGAGTGGCTCTCTATGACCGAAGCCGGCAGGCGCATACTTCAATACTTGGGCTTCACGCCTCGACCGAAAACGGCGAGTAGCGACGTTCGTCCCGGACGGAACCCGGCGCCGGATTCGGGTGGACCTCATCCCGAGAAACATGAACCCGGAGTATAACAAGGAGAGAAGAGCGGCGAGGGCCAAGGCCCTCATCGACTTTCACGCCAAGGACGAGCACGCAAGGTTCGTGGATGCGGCAGAATACCAGGGAGACTGCGCGGCGTTCGTAGCTACCGTCATCGAGGCGTCGTCCGGCGTGACGAGGGCAGCGGCGAGCTTACGGGTCCGCGAGGCGTGTCAGGCGGAGGAGGTGGCCATTGCCCTGGCCATTGCCGACCCCGGGTGCCACACGGTGTTGTGCGATTCGCGAAGTGGAGTGGGGAATTATGCAAAGGGCAAAGTGTGTGGTTAGGCTGTGCGCGTTCTGTGCTCGGCTGACCTGCAACGAGAGAATCGGTATGTTATAATCAAGTGGTTCCCGGCGCACGCGGGCAACGATGCGTCCGAGAAGCACGATAACCACAACGAGACGGCACACGCAGAGGCGCGAGCGCTAACCAACCACGCCGCTGCAACCGACCGTCCAACGTGGTGTAGTGCCAAGGACCGCATGACGACGTTCAACGAACTTACACAGTTTCACCGCCTGGCTCGAAGGACTTTCCCACCCCCGCACCCGGGGCTGAGCCGAGCGGAGGCGGTGCTGTTCAGACAATTGCAAACTGGTTCTTTACCCACCCCAGTGTTAATGAATCATCTATAGCCGAAATTATATGTGAGTGATGTGTGCCGCGTGTGCCAGCGGGAGAGGGCCACCCTGACGCACATCCTATGGGATTGCACCAAGTTCCCCGATGAAACTACGACAAGTACAACGATTCCGCCGCGACTCGCGGCTGCGGCGGAATGCTACGACCACGAAAGCCAAACCTGGGCCGTCCAGCAGGTCTCGGCGGCTCTTGAAAGACAAAGGCCGAGCGAAACCAACGGAACGTTGCCCCTCATGCCGACCGACCGCGGGAGTAACACGCGCTGGAGTTGAGTAGAGACCACCCGCTGAGAAGACGTCAGGACCCGCGTCACGGCGCCATTTAGTCATGGTGTCGTTCTGCAGGCGACTACATGAAGTTGTTTCTCTCTCTCTCTCTCTAAGGCAGTTTGTCGTGTGCGTATCATGGCCACGCACGCTTATATCGCCTGCCGTTTCTCTACCCCGGGTGCGCTTTAAAACCACGGCACTGCAATTTTGCTTCAGAGACTTCCCTTTCCTTCCTTCTTCTCCTCCCTTAAACTGGCTATCTTGACTACTACACGCAGAGACAAAGCAACTGCGCTCGCATTCGATCCCACAGATGAGATGAATGTATATATATATATATATATATATATATATATATATATATATATATATATATATATATATAGATTATCAGTCATAGCTGTCGTAGTAGAGCCCTCTGGGCCCTTTCTTTTTTTTCGAAAGTAGTCCTATTAGGGTTATTATAGTTACACGAAGGTATTTCGCCCTAGTCAGCAGCAGTCCTTCAGATAGTTACTCTAGCTAGCTTCCCACGCTATGCGTGCCGCCCTCGCACCTGTTTAAGCTTTTCCTAGACGCTAGAGCTCTACTATGTCCGCGCAACCTTGAGCGATCGGAAAGCACGTTTTCTGCTCTAGGCCGGCAAAGAAGGGAGGCTTTGTTCTGGCCGCAAAAGCCCTCCACGTCTCAGTAAGGTGCCTGGTGGTGGTCTCGTGCTGACGCTGCCCTCTCGGTGAGCGCATATTCCCCCTCATCTTTTAAAAGGTTCAATACTTACAAGCGTTTGTCTCGCAAACCATACTTATTTCAAGGGAATTTTCCACGTCTCAATAATTTCTCTCGTCGTATTCGAGTGCTGATTGGCGTGTTATCGTTTGTTAACGAAGCTTTCCCTCAAGTCTAAATATTTTTAGGCAGTTTGTCGTGTGCGTATCATGGCCACGCACGCTTATATCGCCTTCCGTTTCTCTACCACGGATCCGATTTAAAACCACGGCGCTGCAATTTTGCTTCAGAGACTTTCCGTTCCTTCCTTCTTCTTCTCCCTTAAACTGGCTCTCTGAACTACTACACGCAGAGACAAAGCAACAGCGCTCGCATTCGATCTCATAGATGAGATTAATATATATATATATATATATATATATATATATATATATATATATATATATGTATATTTGTATATATGTATTCTAAAGGTGTTTATTTGGCACAGCTCGGAGCAGCGCAACGTGGACGGGCAGGGCAGTCACAGCTTCCAAGCACGAGCGCCGTTGCTGAGCAGGAGCGCTCGACCCACTAGCGTCTCTCTTCGCTACAATCACCCCTCGGGAGCGAGAAAGGAGCTGTCCAGCGACCTAACAGCTCGTCACCATGAGCGGGTCGTAGTAACGCTTTAAACGGTCGACATGGACAATGTCTCGTCCATGGCGGCGCATGTCTGAAGATCACTCAACTGGTTCTATGACATAGTTCACAGGAGATGCGCGTTCGAGAACACGATAAGGGCCTTCATACTTAGGGACCAGTTTTGATGAGAGGCCAGGGGCAGTTAAAGGGACTGAGAGCCGCACGAGCGCTCCCGGATCGAAGGTAACCGTGGCAGTGGCGTCACCGCGAGTGCTCCTCTGGCGTTCTTGATCAGCGGAAGTAAAGGCCCGTGAGAGGTCGCGGCACTCTTCTGCATCTCTGACCGTGGCAGAAATAGGCACGCACTCGGATACATCCGGCCGATACGGAAGAATGGTGTCGATGGTGTGCGAAGGGTGTCGACCATACAGCAAGAAACAGGGTGAAATACTGCGTAGCGGTATTATACGCGAAGGTGACGAATGGCAGAACGGCGTCCCAGTTCCTGTGGTCGGAGGCAACGTACATTGAAAGCATGTCGCCGAGCGTACGGTTGAAGCGTTCTGTGAGGCCATTCGTTTGAGGGTGGTACGCCGTAGTCGTACGATGAACAACGTGGCAATCTTTGAGAATCGCTTCAACTACTTCCGACAGGAAGAGGCGTCCGCGATCGCTGAGCAGTTCTTGAGGTGGACAATGCCGCAGGATGTATCGGCGAAGCAGGAATGATGCAACATCGCGCGCTGTAGCTGCTGGCAGAGCGGCGGTTTCAGCATATCATGTAAGGTGATCTACTGCCACAATTGCCCAGCGGTTACCAGCCGATGTCAGGGGGAGTGGCCCATACAAATCGATGCCAACGCGCCCGAACGGCCGGGTAGGGCAGGGTAGAGGCTGCAGGCCACCTGGCGAGTGGTGGGCTGAAGATTTTCGGCGCTGGCAGTCAGGGCATGAGCGAACGAACTTTTGAATGTAGTTGTACATTCCTCGCCAGTAGTAACGTCGTCGGAGGCGTTGGTAGGTTTTGAAAAGTCCCGAGTGAGCACACTGTGGATGAGAGTGGAACCATGCGCAGATTTCAGAACGCAGGCTTCGAGGTACAACTAATAACCACTGGCGGCCGTCAGAGGTGCAATTGCGTCGGTGAAGCAGATCGTCGCGAATTTATTTATTTTATTTTATTTATTTACAAATACTGCTATCCCATGAATTGGGACATTGGAGGAGTGGTACAGAAGATTATACATAAACAATATTAGGAAAGTGCATGATTACAAATGTGAGTGCAATGATTTACAGAGGAAACAGTACAGTGTCATGAAAAAGATACATGATTTGGCAATTCTCGCACAAAATTATCAACAGAGATTTCACGTAACGTGCCATCTAAATCGTTCCACAATTCAACTGTGAAAGGAAAAAATGAAAATTTGTAGCTATCTAAAAGCGGCATAAACGGCGCGATGTTAAGCGGGTTGGAACAGCGCGTGACACGTGCTGAAGAACTGGCGAAAGAGAAGGGGGCGTCAACATAAATACGCTTGTTGACAATCTTGTGAAGAAGGATAATGCGATCACATGTTCGTCTGTGTTCAAGTGTGTCAAGTGATAACGTGCGGGCGTGAACTGTGGGAGAGAAGTGACGGTCGTAACGCTTATATATAAATCTTATTGCTTTTTTCTGCCCATTTTCAAGTTTAATAATATCTTTGATGGAGTCAGGCGACAAGACCGCCGATGCATATTCAAGTACAGGCCTTACTAAAGATTTGTACGCCGTCAGCTTACAGTTTTTGGTTGCATCTTTTAATGTACGTTTTAAGAACCCGAGTTTCCTGAGTGCCTTGGAGCAAGTTAAATCTATATGCCTAGACCAATTCAAGTTTGAACAGAATGTTACACCTAGGTACTTAAACTCGTTCATGCGCGTTAGTTGATGTGTGTTGTTAGTGTACGAAAAACGAAAAGGATGTTTCTTGTTAGTGAATGACATCGATACAGTTTTGCTAAAATTTAACCTCATCTGCCATGTGTTGCTCCAATCACAGAAAGAAGAAAACACATTGTTTAGAATAAGCTGGTCGTATGCATTATTTATATTTGAATATAGAACGCAGTCGTCTGCATATAAACGGATTTTAACTGACGTGTTATTAGTTATCTGGACGACGTCATTAATGTAAATGAGAAATAAAAGTGGTCCTAGAACTGATCCCTGCGGGACGCCAGATGTTATATGGACAGATGTTGATTGAGAGTGATTAAACGTGACAAACTGTGATCTTAATCGCAAGTAGTCCTTAATCCAGCCTATTAGTCGGACGCCGTGAGTTCCCTTGAAAAAGGCACCAAGTTTGGTAATGAGCTTACTATGACAAACCAAATCGAATGCTTTTGAATAGTCGATAAAAATGGCGTCCATCTGACCGCGATGATTTAGGCATGATGCAATATCGTGCGTGAATTCAATTAACTGCGTGAGAGTAGAAAACCCAGGCCGAAAATCATGCTGATTATTAGACAGAAGATTATTGTTAGACAAGTACAAGACAATATGTTTATGAATAATGTGTTCCAATACCTTGGAGCAAGTGCATATTAACGAAATTGGTCTATAATTGGAGAGGCTTTGTTTGTTACCAGACTTAAATACTGGTACTATATTAGCTATTTTCCAGGTTTGTGGAACGGTTTCAGTTCGGAGGGATTTTTGGAAAATAACAGTCAAGTACCGGGCGCACCACTCAGAATACATTTTTAGGAACATGTTAGGTATATTATCAGCTCCAGCACTTTTAGTCGTGTCAATTTGCAACAAAAGATTCAGAACTCCATTATAACTTATATCCAACTTCGGGAAGGCCGGCAATTCAGTAACTAAACTAAACATCGGTCTAGTGTCGTTGTCGCTGTCAAATACCGATTTAAAATATTTATTAAAAGCTTCAGAGATAACAGAAGGGTTAGAACATGGTTTACCATTAACAACAAAGGATGAAGAACAGCGACCAGACGGAGTAATTGTTTTCCAGAATTTGTGTGGGTTGGTTTCCATGAATGTTGTTAGTGTGTTCTCATAATAAAATTTCCTAGCGTCATGCATTTTGGTTCGTAGAGCCGTTTTCAAGGAAACTAGAAGCGCACCATCACCTATATTCTGTGGCTTACATCGCTTGCGAAGTCTCTTTATGCGACCGATAAGTTGGATAATTTCCCTGCTGTAATGGCGAGCTTGACGGCGCAATGCACGAGTGGTTGGCTGCGATGACGGATCAGCAAGGCAGTCTATGATGGAGGCACTCCAGGGGTCCTTGCGCTGCTCAGAAGCGATGGTCCCAATGTCGACGGAAGAAACGTCAAGCTGGGATATTGCGCAGCAGGCATTGTCGTCTGGCAAGGGAGAACGTGAGAGGGCGTCAGCATCAGCATGCTGGCGTCCATTGCGGTACAGTATGCGGATATCGTAATCCTGTAAGCGAAGCGCCCAGCGGGCGAGACGGCCTGAGGGATCCTTCAATGACGACAGCCAGCATAGTGCATAGTGGTCCGTGACGACATCAAATTGTAGACCATACAAATAAGGCCGGAACTTGTTAAGCGCCCAGATGATCGCCAGGCATTCTTTTTCCGTGACGGTGTAATTGGTCTCGACTTTAGTAAGCATACGGCTTGCATATGCCACAACATATTCAGGAAGCCCTTTACGCTGCGCTAGGACAGCGCCGAGGCCAACACCGCTGGCATCTGTGTGTACCTCAATAGGTGCCGTTGGGTCGTAGTGGCACAAAATGGGAGGAGACGTCAGCAAACGACGGAGCTTAGTGAACGCCTCGTCGCACTCGGACGACCACGAATGGAGAGGTCCGTTGCTGCCAAGGAGCTTCGTCAGGGGCGATATGACGGCGGCGAAATTGCGAATGAAGCGCCTGAAGTAGGAACACAAACCTACAAAACTGCGCAGTTCTTTGACGGACGTCGGTTTAGGAAATTCAGCTACGGCGCGAAGTTGGTCTGGATCGGGGAGGATTCCATCCTTCGAGACGACGTAACCTAGTATCGTGAGCTGCCGCGCTGCAAATCGGCACTTCTTTAGGTTCATTTGGAGGCCAGCGTTTGCTAAGCACGTCAAAACACGCCGTAGGCGTTGAAGGTGCGTGGTGAAGTAAGAGGCAAAAATAACAACGCCGTCGAGATAACATAAGCACGTGTGCCACTTCAAACCGCGGAGAACTGTGTCCATCATGCGTTCAAAGGTTGCTGGCGCGTTACAAAGTCCAAACGGCATGACGTTAAATTCGCATAAGCCATGGGATGCGACAAAGGCTGTCTTCGGCCTATCGACGTCAGCCATGGGTACTTGCCAATAGCCGGGGCGTAAATCTAGAGATGAAAATAATTCTGCTCCTTGTAGGCTATCGATGGCGTCATTGATTCGCGGCAGCGGGTATACATCTTTGCGAATGATCTTGTTCAGGCCCCGATAGTCTACACAGAACCGTACCGGGCCGTCTTTTTTCGTAACAAGGACGACAGGGGATGCCCATGGACTGTTCGAGAGTCGGATCACTTCGCGGCAGAGCATATTGTCCACTTGCTCATTAATCACACGACATTCTGTGGCAGAGACGCGATATGGTCGTTGCCGCAATGGCGGTTGGGAGCCAGTGTCAATATGGTGCGTGACAGCAGACGCCCGGCCAAGGGAAGATTGGCCGACATCAAAAGAAGAACGAAATTCTTCTAAGATGCGCAGAAGCTGCGAACGCTGAGGTGGGGTGAGGCCATCGGCAATAGATGAATCGAACACACCTGTGGGCAAAGGGTCCGACTTAGAGAGAGAACCGAGCGTGTTATAACTGGCGCAGGACGTGTCTTCGGGAACATCCATAATTTGTACGGCGTCAATCACTTCCACGTGGCCAAGACATTCGCCTTGAAGCAGCATCACAGGGTATGAAAAGGGGTTACAAACAAAAATAGCTGTGGAGCCCTGTTTGACGTTCACAGTCGCAAAAGGCAGCAGCACACCTTTTCGAGTATAAAAGTGGTCCGACGGAGAAAGTAGTGCGATGGCGTCAGAGAGGCTGCTGCAATGCATTGATACAATCACTGGCGAGTTGGGAGGAACGTTTGTGTCGTGCCTGACGAGTAGTTTGTTCGCAAAAGAAGCATTATCGGCAAGCGTCATATCTGAGATCGGCGACAGTTCTAGTTCGGCCCGTGCGCAATGAATGACGGTATCGTGGCGGGAGAGAAAGTTCCACCCCAGGATAACTTCGTGGGAGCACGAGGAAATCACAATAAATTCGACGGCGTATACAACGCCCTCGATGCAAACACAAGCGGTGCACGCCGCAATCGGGTGAATACGTTGTGCGCCTGCTGTTCGGAGGGCGAGTCCAGCAATGCGCGTCGTAATCTTTCGAAGGAAGCGACAAAGCTTTGCGTCCATAACTGATACAGTGGCTCCGATATCCACGAGGGCATATGTGCGCACACCGTCAACTAACACGTCTATCACATTGGTCGGGCTACGTTGAGGACTTCCGCGTATCGACGGGGTCGCTGCCCTTGCCTCATGGACTGCGACGATTAGTTTTCCTCATCCCGAGCTTCGGGACGAGGCCGCGTCGGTGATGGGGAGCGTCGGCGTGGAGAAGTTGAGCGGCGAATGTTGGCGGACCGGCGGAATGGTGGTGACGCAGCCCGAGGTTCGTCGTCGTAATGAGGGCGCGGAGAAGCCGCCATAGAACTTGGCCCATATGTTGTAGCGCTAGGCGACTGCACGCGACTACAGTGGCGTGCGACGTGGCCTGCATAGCCGCACGCAAAACATATCGGTCGATTGTCCGCTGTACGCCACCGAGTCATTGCGGCAGGTCCCATCCATGTGGAAGGACGCGTTGGATGTGCCGGCTGGTAAAGTGATTGCATGGCAGGCTGTTGTCAGGGCATAGCGAGGGCTTCGGCGTACGTGCGAGGTCCCCGTTGAGGCAGTTGTTGTGGCTGGGTGACGACTTCCGCATAGTTGAGTGGCACAGCTGTCGGGATCTGTTGGGGCCTGGCCATGACTTCGGCGCAGCTGTGAGGCGCAGCCGCAGGCGCACGCTAGTGGTGCTCAGACAAAACCTCGTGCAGTTCTTGTGCTATGACGCGGCAAAGCGGAGGCGCAAAACTTGGCGTAGGCGCGCGTAACGACTGCGGCTGTGCAAAATCCATCAACGAGAGTTGCCGGGCAACTTCCTCGCGAACGAACGCCTTCATTTCTGCGAGCAACGTTGCCTGGTTGGACATGGCAGCCAAACCAGCGAGATGTTCAGCACGCGGTAGAGATCGACGGGTCAGTGACCGCTACCTGCGGAGTTCTTCATAGCTCTGACACAGTGTGACAGTTTCAGCCACAGAGCGTGGACTTTTGGCCAGCAACATGTTAAAGGCGTCGTCTTCTATGCCCTTCAGGATGTTTCGGATTCGATCAGACTCCGACATGGTCGGATCGGCTTTCCTGCATAGGTCCAGGACATCTTCGATATAGCTGGTGAATGTTTCGCCTGGCTGTTGAGCTCGTTCTCGCAACGTTGCCCGGCACGCAGCTTGCGAACAGCAGGGCGATCAAATACATTGGCGAGGGAAGTCTTAAATTCTGACCATGTCTGGAACTCTGCTTGGTGGTTGTTATACAACAGGCTGGCCACTCCAGCGAGGTAGAACAGAACATGGCTCAGTTTGGCCGCTTGGTCCCACTTGTTATGGTCGCCTACGCTGTCGTACGCAGGTGAGCCATTCGTCCACGTCACTGTCGTCCGCTCCAGTGTAGATAGGAGGGTCGCGATGACGAGGCACCCCGGGACACGCAGTGGGTGCAGGCGGAGGCGTTTGCTGGGAGGCGTCTTGGGGCATGGTAGATGGTAGGGTACGCGATCGGAGTTCCAGGATGATCGTCTGAGGGTACCCAGCACCTCCACCAATTCTAAAGGTGTTTATTTCGCACAGCTTGGAGCAGCGCAACGTCGACGGGCAGGGCAGGCACAGCTTCCAAGCACGAGAGCCATTGCTGAGCAGGAGCGCTCGACCCACTGTGTCTCTCTTCGCTACCATATATATATATATATATATATATATATATATATATATATATATAAAATATATATATAGATATATAAATACATATCATTATCAGTCATAGCTCTCGTAGTACAGCCCTCTGGGCTGTTTCTTTTTTTTCTAAAGTAGTCCTATTAGGGTTATTCTAGTTACACGAAGGTATTTCGCCCTACTCAGCAGCAGTCCTTGAGATAGTTACTCTGGCTAGCTTCCCACGCTATGCGTGCCGCCCTCGCACCTGTTTAAGCTTTTCCTAGACGCTAGAGCTATACTATGTCCGCGCAACCTTGAGCGATCGGAAAGCGCGTTTTCTACTCTTGGCCGGCAGAGAAGGGAGGCTCTGTTCCGGCCGCAAAGCCCTCCACGTCTCAGTAAGGTGCCTGGTGGTGGTCTCGTGCGGACGCTGCCCTCTCGGTTAGCGCAAATTCCCCCTCATCTTTTAAAAGCTTCAATACTTACAAGCATTTGTCTCGCAAACCATACTTAATTCAAGGGAATTTTCCACGTCTCGATAATTTCTCTCGTCGTATTCGAGTGCTGATTGCCGTGTTATCGTTTGTTAACGAAGCTTTCCCTCAAGTCTAAATATTTTAAGGCAGTTTGTCGTGTGCGTATCATGGCAGGCATATATCGCCTCCCGTTTCTCTACCACGGGTGCGCTTTAAAACCACGGCGCTGCAATTTTGCTTCAGAGACTTTTCTTTGCTTTCTTTTTCTCCTCCCTTAAACTGGCTCTCTTAACTACTACAAGGAGAGACAAAGCAACAGCGCTCGCATTCGATCACGCGCTCGCTGAGCACGTGATCAAGCTTTTCCTAGTCTCTAAAGCCGCTCGAGTTCACCCTTCTCCACGGGCGGCCATTTATCCAAGAAAGCATGCCTTCCAACCACATCGCGGACAATATTAGCCCCTTTCCACGTAAGTATGAGGCTCGGAGCAGGAGCTATGGCACTTCAAAGTAACCTGGGGCCTGACGAACCAACCGACTGAGCTATCTTTCCGGGCAACATCCAAGGGTCACGAGTTCAAATCACCTGTTCTCTTCTTCCCCCCCCCCCTTCTTTTTCTTTCTTTAATGTCTTTTCTTTTAGTTTATCACTGTACGGGAACCCTCCTAAAAATTATATATATCCTCAACTATGTATGGCCACACATGTGCAGGCCATAAATACCAGGTTCTCTAGCCGAGTGCCATCCGTGCGGTATAACCGAGCTCAGATTGGTCCACCTTGACTGATCAAATAAGGCACCACTGTAGGTTAAATGAGGTGTACAACTCCTGCAGGACCCGCCGTGGTTGCTCAGTGGCTATAATGTTAGACTGCTGAGCACGAGGTCGCGGGATCGAATCCCGGCCACGGCGGCCGCATTTCGATGGGGGCAAAATGCGAAAACACCCGTGTACTTAGATTTAGGTGCCCGTTCAAGAACCCCAGGTGGTCGAAATTTCCGGAGTCCACCACTACGCCGAGCCTCATAATCAGAAAGTGGTTTTGCCACGTAAAACCCCATAATTAAATTTTTAATTTACCTCCTGCGGGGACGGTAGAGTATCCGCCTCCCGTGCAAGAGGACCGTGGTTCAAATCCCGGTACCGCGCAATTCTCCACGGGAAAATACCAAAAAAAACCGTGTGTTGAGAAAATTGCACATACAGGACTGGAGTGCGGCCTGCTCCCGGTGACCAGAACCGGTAATGCACTCTCTCACCAGAGCAGGATTGGCCACCCTGGTGCAGTACTTGGCCACAACCTCCTATATGAATACAACAATCAAACCCCGGCCCCCAGTCTCCAGCAGCCGCGAAGCAATTGACCACGGCGGCGGTCAGATCTATGACGCAGTAGAGGGTGCTAAGAATACCTGGCTCCGGACAGGCCGCCATTGGAATCTGAACCTGGCAACGTTTAACGTTAGAACATTATCTAGTGAGGCGAGTATAGCAGTGTTATTGGAGGAATTAGAGGGTAGTAAATGGGATATAATAGGGCTCAGTGAGGTTAGGAGGACAAAAGAAGCATATACAGTGCTAAAAAGCGGGCACGTACTGTGCTACCGGGGCTTAGCGGAGAGACGAGAACTAGGAGTCGGATTCCTGATTAATAAGGAAATAGCTGGTAACATACAGGAATTCTATAGCCTTAACGAGAGGGTGGCAGGTCTTGTTGTGAAACTTAATAAGAGGTACAAATTGAAGGTAGTACAAGTCTACACCCCTATATCTAGTAACGATGACCAGGAAGTCGAAAGCTTTTATGAAGACGTGGAATCGGCGATGGGTAAAGTCAAACCAAAATACACTATACTGATGGGCGACTTCAATTCCAGGGTAGGCAAGAAGCAGGCTGGAGACAAGTCAGTGGGGGAATATGGCATAGGCTCTAGGAATAGCAGAGGAGAGTTATGTTTGCAGAACAGAATATTATGCGGATAATGAATACCTTTTTCCGCAAGCGGGTTAGCCGAAAGCGGACATGGAGGAGCCCGAACGGTGAGACTAGAAATGAAATCGACTTCATACTCTGCGCGAACCTTGGCATCATACAATATGTGGACGTGCTCGGCAAGGTGCGTTGTAGCGACCATAGGATGGTAAGAACACGAATTAGCCTGACTTGAGGAGGGAACGGAAGAAACTGGTACATAAGAAGCCAATCAATGAGTTAGCGGTAAGAGGGAATCTAGAGGAATTCCGGATCAAGCTACAGAACAGGTATTCGGCTTTAACTCAGGAAGAGGATCTTAGTGTTGAAGCAATGAACGATAATCTTATGGGCATCATTAAGGGGTGCGCAATAGAAGTCGGTGGTAACGCCGTTAGACAGGAAACCAGTAAGCTATCGCAGGAGACGAAAGATCTGATCAAGAAACGCCAATGTATGAAAGCCTCTAACCCTACAGCTAGAATAGAACTGGCAGAACTTTCTAAGTTAATCAAGCGTAAGGCAGCTGACATAAGGAACTATAATATGGATAGAATTGAACAGGCTCTCAGGAACGGAGGAAGCCTAAAAGCAGCGAAGAAGAAACTAGGAATAGGCAAGAATCAGATGTGTGCGTTAAGAGACAAAGCCGGCAATATCGTTACTAATATGGATGAGATAGTTCAAGTGGCTGAGGAGTTCTATAGAGATTGATACAGTACCAGTAACACCCACGACGATAAGGTGAGAGAGAATAGTCTAGAGGAACTTGAAATCCCACAAGTAACGCCGGAAGAGGTATAGAACGCCTTGGGAGCTATGCAAAGGGGGAAGGCAGCTGGGGAGGATCAGGTAACAGCAGATTTGTTGAAGGATGGTGAGAACACTTTCCTAGAAAGATTGGCCGCCCTATATACACAATGCCTCATGACCTCGAAAGTACCGGAATCTTGGAAGAACGCTAACATAATCCTAATCCATAACAAAGGGGACGCCAAGGACCTGAAAAATTAGAGACCGATCAGCTTACTGTCCGTTGCTTGCAAAGTATTTACTAAGGTAATCCCAAATAGAATCAGGAATACCTTAGACTTCTGTGAACCAAAGGACGAGGCAGGATTCCGTAACAATAGACCATATGCACACTATCAATCAGGTGATAGAGAAATGTGCGGAATATAACCAACCCTTATATATAGCCTTCATTGATTACGAAAAAGCGTTTGATTCAGTCGAAGCCTCAGCAGTCATGAAGGCATTACGGAATCAGGGTGCAGATGAGCCATATGTAAGGATACTGGAATATATCTATAGCGGCTCCACAGCCAGCGTAGTCCTCCATAAAGAAAGCAGCACAATCCCAATAAAGAAAGGCGTCAGGCAGGGAGTTACGATCTCTCCAATGCTATTCACAGCGTGTTTACAGGAGGTATTCAGAGACCTGGATTGTGAAGAATTGGTGATAAGAGTTAATGGAGAATACCTTAATAAATTGCGATTCGCTGTTTCGGCTTGCTTAGTAACTGAGGGGACCAATTGCAATGCATGCTCACTGACCTGGAGAGGCAAAGCAGAAGGGTGCGTCTAAAAATTAATCTGTAGAACACTAAAGTAATGTTTAACAGCCTTGGAAGAGAAGAGCAGTTTACGATAGATAGCGAGGCACTGGAAATGGTAAGGGAATACATCTACTTAGGGCAGGTAGTGACTGCGGATCCAAATCATGAGACAGAAATAATCAGAAGAATAACAATGGGCTGGGGTGCGTTTGGCAGGCATTCACAGATCATGAACAGCAGGTTGCCATTATCCTTCAATAGAAAAGTGTTTAACAGCTGTGTCTTACCAGGACTCACGTACGGGGCAGAAACCTGGAGGCTTACGAAAAGGGTTCTGCTGAAATTGAGGACGACGCAACGAGCTATCGAAAGAAGAATGATGGGTGTAACGTTAAGGGATAAGAAAAGAGATTTGGTGAGGGGCAAATGCGTGTTAATGACATCTTAGTTTAAATAAAAAAAAATAAATGGGCATGGGCAGGACGTGTAATGAGGAGGGAAGATAACCGATGGTCATTAAGGGTTACGGACTGAATTCCAAGGGAAGGGAAGCGTCCCAGGGGGCAGCAGAAAGTTAGGTGGGCGGATCAGGTTAAGAAGTTTGCAGGGACAACATGGCCACAATTAGTATATGACCGGGGTAGTTGGAGAAGTATGGGAGAGGCCTTGCCCTGCAGTGGGCGTAACCAGGCTGATGATGATGGTTATGATGATGATGATGATGATGATGAGAAGAAGCCTGGACAAATATTAAAGTTTATGCACTCCCTGTCCCTCTCAATCTCTTCCTGTGCTCTCCATCTCTCTCTCTCTCAAGCTACGTAACAAAGCATCGTGCAAAAGAAACTTCGATACCGACGTTATAGCGGCATCACATTTTGCGGAAAAGACGCCTGAGGAATTGGCACACGCAGCCCAGTACGGTGACTACGAGCAATTGTGGTGGCACCAACGCAACTAAAAACGAAAACACCTTAAGCCAGAAGGTCGGCTGCCCGCAGACATTCGCGCACTTGTTTTTGTCGAGACGGCGCGAGCCTCACCACGTGACTCTGCTCCACCAATAGGGACGCGCAGACCCCCTCGTTGGAGAGGCTTTCGTTGGAGAGCTCTGGCGGAAAAGTAAAAGAATGTCGCTGTCTTTAGTTTTGTTCAAGTGGCTTGTTGGCAGCAGTATCAGCTTGATAAGCGCACAGCCAACGTTTATGTTTCCGTACGGTGGTGTTGCGATAGTAGCAAATTGCCTCTTGAGCATGTTGAGATGCATTATACATTACTTCATGCATCGGAAATACAGATACTGATACACGTCTTTCAAGAAGTATCACGATGCCCTACAATTCATAACAACATCAATAAGTATCATGATGCCCAAAACTGCATGCCCAACACTGCATGCACACAACCAGGCAGATTGCAGGAGCACGCTGGTACATTGGGCAACCATTTGCGGAACTCCAAACAATGCGAGATCGCCAGGTTTCTGCAAAACGCTTCCCATGATACCGATTCCAAGAGTGCGTGAGATCTGCACAATTTTTATTGTGATAGCAATTAGATGGCCACTCAAGAGGATTTCTACTCACCGTGGTCGCTTAGTGGCTATGGTGTTGGGCTGCTGAGCACAAGGTCACGGGATCGAATCCCGTCCACGGCGGCCGCATTTAGAAGGGAGCGAAATGCGAAAACACCCGTGTGCTTAGATTTAGGTGCACGTTAAAGAACCCCAGGTCGTCCGAATTTCCGGAGCCCCCACTACGGCATGCCTCATAATCAGAAAGTCGTTTTGGTACGTAAAACCGCATAATTTTTTAAGCGCATTTTTGCCATCGCCGTCGCCACGATGTTCCGTATAAATTTCAAGGGCTATAATGTCGTCGCCACGCGCCATATGGTGTATGTGTGAGTGAAAGCGTGTGAGTGTGAGCCGACGTTGGCGGCTCATTCTCGCGTCTGCGAGAGAGGAAAGCAGGGAAGATGAGGACCGTCTTTCGTCGCGCGCAAGGCACTCGTATGAGGGGAACGAAGGAGTGTAGGGGGGGGGGGGGGGGGGCTTCTGCTCCGGCAGCTGACGTATGGCGCGGCCGCGCGGGCCCTATCTTGAAAGCGATCTGCAATGGGAGCAGATTGCTCTAAGCGTCGATAGCTACGCGTGCGCTGTGTTTTCGTCGCTTAGTTCGCGTTGAAGCGAGAGGGCACACGAAGGCCAATTCACTCGCTGCTTCGGCCACGATTCCTCACTCTAGCGTTTCGACAGCAATTTACGCGGTCATTGATAAACATGTGTTTGTGCTTTCCTCTGCGTGCGTGACGCCATGCACGTTACTTGGTAAGCAAATGTTTACGACTTCATCGGGCCAATGAAACTGCTATCGTTAATTTGTGTAGCCGTCTACTAAACTGCTTTCGCAATCGGTGCTTTGCCTTTCGGCCGAAACTGCGTCTTTTTGTTTCTACCTATTTAAGGTCAGCTCTAGTGATCAGTCAATAGTAGAAGGCGGCGCCGGGATGAGCAATGTAACGTGCATGGGATCCGCCTCTAGAAATTTAGTTTAAAACGTAATTCATTGCAAAACCCAGTAGTCAGTGTACAGGAGCATGCTGGATGATGGGTCCAGTACCACGCGCTGGACGCTGGAGCGCTCGACCGGAGTGGCATACTGGAAGGCACTGGGTACTGGTGCGATAAGCAACTCTAGAGCGAGAAGTGCCCAATGCCTGGCTAGAGTATACATATTTTTAATAAATAGAGGGCCAGAGAGCATTTTAATGCTTTAGAACTCTTTGAAGAACTAAAGCTTGCTATCATAACGATCCGATAATCTGACCTATAGACATCGCCAGCCGAGTAGCTTACGATTAGGCCACGCTGGAATATGGTGTGTTGATAATATTTTACTATGTCAACACACTCGCAGATTTTGTTGGTGCTTGCACGCCTCGCACAGGCATGGCAGATGCTCCGCAACCAGAGCTTACGCCACTATCAGAAAGAAAAAGTTATGCGTGTTGAATAGTACGCCTTGAAGCACCACAGCACTAATTTTCTCTCATGAAAGGTATTTTAACTTCAAAAAAAATAAAATAATAAATGAACCACTGACATGGGACGCTATACGAGCTGTTACTTCCGCTTTTGATAGCCATTTCTTTTTTCTTCACGCAAGGTAACCGCAAAATTCTCCTAGTTGAACAATGGGTTTCAATCGACTCGTCTGTGTAGTCATAGATGGTGTCCCACGCAATTTGAGCGAAAGGTTAAAAATATGCAAATGCCACGTAGCTGGACAGAACCAAGGTAATGTTGTTTGCCGTCGCTTGGAGATACTTTCTACAGCGAAGCTGTTAAGGCCTACTTCCCCCCTGATCGCGTCCGGGTGCGGACACAAAACTCGAGCCTTCTCCGGCGTCCGCGTCAGACACCACTGTGTTCGCGCCCTCGAGAACGCGCCGTGATGGACGCGGCCCTACTAGAATAAACCATCATTACGTGGGCCGATCCTGAAGATATTGCAATCCCAGGCCGACCCGTGGCGGAGGTGAAGGAGTGGTCAAGCTCTCCCCATACCTGGGCCGATCCAGCCGATGTCGAAGATAGTGCAGTACCAGGCCCACCTGCGGCGGAAGTCAGGCAGGCGTTAAGCGCTCCTCTACGGGGGCCGATACCGAAGATAGTGCAATGCCACGCCGACTCACGGCGGAGATGTGGTTCACCGTCAAGGGGCGCACAGGCGCAGGTTCGCTGGTCTTCCTCCTTCACAGAGTAGAAGGGCACCGAGTTTTTCATTTTGCGTAATTAGATAAATAGTCCTAAATTTTTATGAAGGTTTCAAATAATATAGTGAGATGAAAAGTGTCAATAAAAAAGCTGTAGACTATCATAACTCCCGATACAGCTTTCTGCTGCTCGATACGTGCTACATAAAAGTGTTTTTCCGAGCGTGAAAGAAGCCAGCGAATACATGCAAGTGTGTCGAGCGGCCAGTCGCGCCGTATAATATTGATTATATTTGCGGGCTTATTTCACGCTCGGAAAAACACTTTCATGTAGCACGTATTGAGGAACAGAAAGCTGTATCAGGAGTTTTTCTTCTTGCTCTATAATTTTCTCAATGGCACTTTCCTTTTCATTTGACTATTTGTGAAATTGATTAATTAATTAAGACTAATTATCTGATTAGGCGTAATAAAAATATCTTGAGTACCTCAACGCGACAGCTACCTTGGTTCTGTGCAGTTACGGGGCATGTGCATATTTTTAATGTTTGGCTCAAATTACGTGGGACACCCTGCGTGACCACACAGACGAGTCGATTGAAACGCATTGTTCAACTAAGAAAATGTTGCGGTTACTGACGCAAAAGCTGAACTTTGCAGTGATTTTTCCTCTTCAGGCTTGTTTATTCCCGAGCACAGTTGGGCCGATCGCGTGAGACAAAATCAGCCGGTACGCTAGGCCTAACCTTCGGTGGAAGGGAACAATCTCGGCGCGAGTGCCTCGCGAAGTCACAAATCGAAAGTTTCAGAGCCTTCTTACTATTCTTGTACAGCAAGGCTCCACATAACAAGGATCCCAGGATTTCTTCGCCTCCGCAGCCTAAAACTCAACCAATCACAGCGGAAGGCGCGCGCCGCGTGCACCATTGGGTTCCTTGCAACACCACCAGATGACGCTCACATCCCGCATTCACAGCAGTAGTGGCGCCGGGTGCGGTGGGGAAAGAGCGCATAGTGTGCGCCGCAAGCGTTTCCCAGTAAAGATTACGATTGCATGAGCTACAGTTACAGCTACAGCGGCAACTGTAGCCTACCAAGCAGGGAGTGATGTCACTACACCTTCATATGTAAAGGAAGAAATCGCATACCAACTGATATCATTTGCGTTATGATAGCGCTATGGAAAGGCGACGCATAGTTTGGACTCCCGAAGAGCAAATTGAGCACGATGGCCGGCGTCGCGAACAGCAACGTCAATATGCACAACGGCGCCGCTCTAAGGCTGGGCAGGACACTGCAGTTCCAGCCCAAAGCAAGCCACGCACAGTTAGGACGCCTGAAGAAAAGCGCGAATACAATGTGCGACGAAAGGAATGGCAACGTCAATACACACAACGGCTTCGTGCTCCGGCTCGGTAGTACCCAGTTCAAGGGTATACGTCAGCTTGGTCTACAGGTTCAGGCAATTGATACCACAGCTTCGCTGACCAACCACATTCACAGCGTGTAATGGAGGGATTTTTTTAAGGGATAAATTTCTATGTTGCCCAACGTGGAGAGCCGTCGATCCGTCTGTCTGTGCGTCATGTAAGGCGATCGCTATCAAGATGGGGCCCGCAACAGCGAGCGAATTCACCTCCACGCTGCCTCTCCCGTCAACGCGGACTAAGCCACGAGAACAAAGCGCACACGAAGCTATCAGGAGTAAGCGTTTCGGCAAGTGCTCGTCTTCCACAGAGCAGCGGCATCATCCAAACGCGCCATCATATAGCATGAGGGTACACAGCTACTACCAGCCTCTTCTTCGTTGTCTCAGTTAAAATTTCGCTGTCGCAACCACGCTTCTCCGTCTCACGATCCTTTCCCGGTGTTTCTCGCAATGTCACCCAACACAGCCACATACGACGACGAAACAGCGCATCATTAGTTGGAAATGCTTACGTGTCGCTTAGATAACTGTCGCAGGACATTGTGGGTATAATCTTTAGTACACTAAGGCAAGTGGTAAGCACAGCGATTGCCTCAGCTTTGTTATTAGTGCGATAATATCAATCCGCGCAAATTGACGGTGTTCCTTCAAACGCGTTCGAACGTTTGCTGGGCTAATTTCATGTCGACTGCACAACCATGTGACAACTCGCAGCGTCGGTCACGTTATCGCTTCTAAACAAGTATAAAAGTTTTTCAGCAACACTTCGAAGACACCGACGTAAGAACTGCGGTGAGCGTGCACGAAATGTAATCAGACGCCTTGCTGCTGAGCCAACGCCTCCTTTACTAGATGCCCACCGCGTTGCTCGCTTTCCCATTGTAGCGGCGGTTCCCTTAGTTGGAGTTAGTTCAGCATAAATTCCGTGAGGCGGCGCTCGTTGCCTTTTCAACTTCCGGCGGATGTGGCAGCGGCGGCTGAATGTATCCGCCGGCGCGTTATATGCGCGGGCGTCTGTTAGCGAGCGCTACGGCGGGCCTCCGAGACGGTGACAGATGCCATGTTAATCTCAGGGGCCGCAACACGTGATTGCAAGTTGCAGGCGTTCGCCATAAGAGGCGCTCGTTGCCTTTTCGCGGAGGGAGAGGGCCCGGAACCGAGCTACCGGACAACGCGGAAGGCATCTAGTAAAGATGGCATTGGCTGAGCAATAAGCCCTCGCTAAGTAAATGAATTAAGAAATGCTCAACACTAATCAGCGAGGCATTATCTGCGTTTGCGTATTTTCGTTCGAATACATAGCTATCTCCGTAGTCAAAGCGGAAAGGAGTGAAACAAAAATGATCTTCAGTGTGACATATGCATGCATATACGGAGAAGCTCACGTTCCTTGATTTCAAGCTGCTACACAAATCGAACATTTGTGACACGCAGCGTTATTTAAGACAGGATACAATTACAAACTTTACGAAGCATTTATTATTGAATAGCGCATGTTCCTTACGTACTGAAACCAGTGCGGCACAAACGCAAGCAGCGCTGTTTTCAGTACGAGCCAACGAACTCTAGCGAGAACCAGCGCGTGTACAGCCGCGGTCAATGGATAAAAATTCATTGGCCTTCTCACTTTGTGAAGCAGGATGACTCGCGAAGCTGTGCATGTGGGCCCCTTAATGGCGAACTGCACCTCTGCCGCGGGTCGGCCTGGCATTTCACTGTATTCGGGATCGGCCCACGTATGGGCAGTGCTTAACATGCTTCACCTCCGCCACGGAGCGGCCTGGAATTTTGTGTCTGCAGACGGACACGATCCCGGGGCACGCTATTTCTTACAAAGTGTCCCGGGGAAACTAGCCCTTAACAGCATCGCCGTAAAAAAGAACAGATAAAAAGAGAAAGTATAAATAAAGGAGCGGCCTGCCGCGTCCATTGAAAATGCTGTCGTGCGTCGCGGCGCCACCAGTCAGGGACTGTTTGGGATCAGCATGGAAAAGTTGGCAGTGGCTTACCTCAGCTATGCCAGGATATACGTAGCCTAAAGGTACGGTTATGCTTGGTTAATCTCTTGCCTTGTTTGCTTACCTTAGCTTATCCGGCTATGGCCTTGTTTGGCCTTGTAATTCAAATACCACATTCTTTCACACACGTCACAAATGTGCCCAAACGGATTGTTCACAAAGTTCGAGAGGAAGAGTGTAGACGCACTCGCACTTTCACCGAGTTTCATAGCATGTTCAGTGCACCGACGAGTCTTGGGATCGTCTGTGACACTATCTTGATCCTGCCGCTGTTGTTGGGAGGCCATAGCACGGCGTTGAGCTTCTTGGCTACGTCATTTCGCTAGGCGTTCTTCGCGTTGCTCCGGTGTTCCGACCGCACGTTTTGCCTTGGCACGCTCGCTCTTTCGACGCTCGACGGCCAACTGCCAAGCGACAACCTCGGCGTCTGAAGAATTGAGGTTTTCCAGTCTTTTGCGCCGAATGGCAGCGGCTCGACTCTCCTTAAGAGGAAGCTTTAGCTCGGGCCCAACTCCGACGCGGCCTATTCAAATACATGTAAAACGCAAAAACGTTTTTATGAGATAACCCCTGGACCAATTTTGATAAAATTTGTCGCATTTGAAAGAGAAAGTTAAATTCTAGAGACGGTTGGAAGCGGAATTTCGATTTAGGGCTTGAATTTTCTTAAAACGATTTTCAAATATTCGACTGTTAGAAAAAAATAGAATCACGAAGTTTACAAATTCATAGCTTTGCATCAAGAACTGATATCGCGGTTCTGTCAACGACATTCATTAGATCATTCAGAGCGGACAAATTCAATATGTCATTTTACATCTTACGTGAATTTGTTACGTTGGTTACAACGGTTTTGCAAAAGTTGTATTTCCCTATTACTAAATTTTTTTATATTCATGTGTAACATATCAATTTTTTCCGCTTTAGATGTACTATTAGATGCAATTCACATAATTGTATTATCATTTTTAGTGGTTAAGTTACAGAGTTGTAAACTAGATAGTTTTGTTTTTTGAAAATTTCCGATTTTTGCCAATATTTAATAAAAAATTGACAATCTAACTCAAAAATTCGAAACCAACAGTCACTACATTTTAAGTTTGTCTTTTAAATGCAACAAACCTCGTCAAATTCGGTGCAGTGGTTGCCGAGAAAAACGAATTCTCCTTTTACATGTATTTAGATAGGAGCACTCGAGCTAAACCTTCCTCTTAACCTCCATGTCGAGCGCGCTGCATCAACCGTCTCTCCCGCGCATTTATACGCACGGTGCGCCCTCCTCGCTCATGCGCAGTGCCGTGCGGCGCCGCAATCGTAAGTGCAGCAGCGGGCACACACGGCGCCGTCGCGTCTGCGGAGACTGCGACGTCACTCCTGTGGAATGCGCCGCAGTCGGCGGCGACGAGGGTGACGCATGCGCAGTATGCGCACAGGCACGCGAAGCTCTGCTCCAACCCGCGTAGTGTAGCTTTAGGCTGCAAAATGCGTCAAGAACACGATTGCTACGCGTCGCCCGTAGATGTCGACGCGTCCAATCCCCGACAGTAGCGCCGTTCGGTCCATCCAAGCAGCCGAGAATGCAACTACGGCTATCACGTTCGCAGCCATTGCACCCTCAAGTAGGAAGGAAAAATGTAGGAGGGAGCGTTACGTCACGCAGTCAGCCTTGGCGAGCGAAGGCTCCATGAAGCCACAGTGGTGCACCAACACGGGACCTCTTGCGTCGAGATCACGGAGCAAGAATCGAGATTCGCTGAGGCGTTTGGTTCCCACTAGCTATGCCAGTAGTTTTTATTCGGTTGGCGTTTTTTCGGCTGCCCTGCCACGCCTCTGTCTGCAGAGCGGGAACACTAGAACCAATCACGCGCTTTCACGTGCAATGACGTATTGCGTCACCAGGGTGCGTTCAATCGCAATGTAGTATGCTACCTCCTATCTTTTTCTTCTTCCATGGCAGCCACGGCGCAAGAGTGTGAAGGTGCGGCCTGACAAGACAGGCCGCACCTTTTTTACGCGCGAGAGTAACTGACCAGCTCGAGAAATCGGTGGTGTTTGTCTGAAGCTGTGCAGCAAGCGAAAGAGGAAGGTGCCTGGGCCTCAGTGCTTTGTCTGCAAATTTTTGCTACACATTTATTTAGCAGAGTGGGCAACGACAACGTGGAAATTTGAGGACAAAAATCGTTAAGTGCCCTTCATACATTGGTCGCAAAATCGGACACGCATATGCCGAAAATTGCGCTGCTGAGATGTCTGCTATTAATGGATAACGAAAAAAATTACGAAGAACCAACTCCGCTTACTATTCAAGAATACGTTGAGCTTGTATTGGGAGGTCCTTATTTGTGGCATTATACTTATTTATGGGATGTGCTCCCCCTTACCGCCATGCCTTACGCGTACACGGAAGCGAACCAGTACTTCGAGCGCAACTTACTTAAGCAACGCGTTCGGAACCACGTGCAGCGCCTGCTACCACCTCTGATCGCAGACGCCGCGACCAGAGGCGCCGCGTCTCAACTACAGCATCTCATGATGGAACAATGCGAGGACGGATGGATGAATGGATGTTATGACGTCCCCTTTGGAACGGGGCGGCGAGTTGCGCCACCAAGCTCTTCCTGTTATACTGCATAATGTCCTACCTAGGTTAAAAAAGAAAATAAAGAAAAAAACGCTATGAACTCCCACAACCAAATTATTTGACCCCTATTGTGAACTTTGCTTTTGTACGTCTCCGTCTTCCGTCGTTTCCCTACTTTTCTTCCACCAATCTCCCAATCGCCCCTTACTAATCTCTAGTGCGGATATGTTTACTTTTCCCCTACTCTCGCTGAGCCCAAGGGCTTCAAGGAGGCCAGCGGTGCCTAAATCGACTGCTGGCAGTGTGTCTACCAACCGGGAAAACGGGAAAAACCTGGAATTCTCAGGCAACTTGAATAGTCTGGAAATACTCAGGGAAAACTAAGGGAATTTGTGCTTCTATCAGAGAAAAGTAGCTGTAACGTTATTGAAAGGGAGCGAAAGTCGTGGTAGTGCTGGCTCCAGTAACAGAGGAACCGTAACGAATCGTCATTGACGCCGTGTCATCGGCACGATGTATTGCCAGAGTAGTTAAGGACCGATTTTCCAGACGCCCGATTTGTCGGACATGCCCGATAATTCGCACGGCTTTGCGGCACCACCACGTACTCCATATAGTCAGTGTATATTGCCCTGACTGCAGGTCTGAAATGGCAATAATCTTGGCCACCACCACCGCGATTTTGCTAATCTCGCCGCTTCGAACAGGCACTCTTTGCACGCAGATCCGCTGGCAGCCATACCCACAACCGCGGCAACGTTAGGCCTAGCGGCTTCTACGTTCGCTTTTAAGCTTCTTGCCGGGCGGTGCTGTGTTCTTCATTGAAGGAATTCGCCGTTGTAAGCAATGACACCGACTCCGCCTTTGTAATCCTCGCGATTGGCTTCGAAGCTCGCAGAGCACAACGCGTTGCGTAATGCCAGTGCTGAAAGTTAGCTTTGCCTCAATATAGCATTGTTCGGCGGCGAAGCTTAACAAGCATGGGAAGGGGCAACTGTTACGGGACACAGTATGTATTCCTTAATTATGCAAGTGTTCACCCCCATCTCCTGTCATAATACGACCACCCATATGCTTAATAAGTGTACTGGCAGGCGTCAAGAGCTTTTCCGGACATGCCTGTGGCAATTATAGCCCTTAAGGGCAATTAAAGACGTGTTCATTTTTTTTTCGGTCTGCCCGACTTTTCGGGTGTTTTTAGGGCCTTAGAGAGTCCGAAAAATCGGACGTTGACTGTACAACTGACCAAGAGGATGCTTCAAATGATCCATGCGGTGAAATCGTGGCAGAAAGAGGATGATAACAGAAAGGACCGACGCACTGAGATATTAACGGGAAAAGAAGCCCGCCGCCGCCTCTTTGAAGGAGCATGAGCTGTAACAACAAAGCATTGGAAACGCCGAGATGCAGGTGTCCCTCATCCAAAGCAAAATAAACTCGTTAAAGCAGTGAAACCGAACACTGAGATGTTGTGTATGGGCTGAGAGTATGTCAGGAAAGTTGAGGTTGACTTCCTAGCTCTTGAGAGAGAATCTTGGTTGTGGCAAAGTTCAGACCTCATACCGATGAGCTTGCTATCAGTTGATAGAAATAGCTCATATTCAAAATTATTTACTTATGTATGCATCTTCTTTTCATTCGTATTTCAAAATCTATGACTCAATTTGCAACCGGTTTTACCATATTTGTTTCGCTGTGCATTTTACTAACACCTTCATTCTGTTTGCTTTTTAAATAAAATAGATATTACTCCTTACTACCCAAACTGGATTAAGTCATTTTCGTTTCAACATTTTACTAGAGAGTGACAGCATCGGGCAACATGGTGTCAGCCTGTCTTGACATAAAAAATGTACTGGCTCATTCAGGGATTGTTGCAAAAGGTGCTCAAGTAAAACCTTGAAATCTCAAGGAATTTGGAAATATCAACTAGGTAGACACCCTGGATGGGCAGACGTCTTCACATTCTAATAAAACATGCTCCATTGTTTCCCTAGCTTTACCGCAGCAAGCACATGCTTCTTCTGCCTTCTTATATCTAGCTTTATAGCTACATGTTCTAAGGCATCCCGTTCTCGCTTCGAAAAGTAATGAGCTTCCCTTTGAGTTATCGTAAATTGTTTCTTTCCTGATTTCGTTTTTTCCTCTTAAGTAGTTACTCACGGCAGGTTTCTTTTCCATTGCCGACACCCGTGAGATTATTTAAGCCTCTCTGACTTTCTGCTTGACGCTTTTTGTTGCGGTCTTGCCCACCCTACAGTCCGCATACTTGCTGGTAAGCTTCCTACTTGATTTCCACCACTGTGAATCAATGTTTTTCCTGTACAGATACCTCAACACTCTCCCAGCCCATTTAATTTCTTCCGTATTCATCAGTCGTTCTTCATAATCAATTTTACTGCGAGCTTCCCTCACTTCAAAACTTATCCAGCCCATATCACCCTGCACAGCTTCATTTGTAGTCTTCCCGTGAGCGCCCAATTCGAGGCGACCCACTGACCTTTGGTTCCCGTCGAGTCCTGATTGTAGCCCTGATTTGAAGCAAACAACCGCATTTCCAAAAGTAAGTCCTGGAACCATTACACCTTTCCACATACCTCGGAGGACCTCGTACCTATTGTATCCCCATAGCGCTCTGTGCTTCATTATGGCTGAATTTCTCTTCCCCATCACTGTTATTGTTTTATTGCGAAAGCAATACTGTTCGCACTTTCGGCCCATCGGTGGTCGTGGCTCCTCCTTACACAGCTGCGCGTCACGTGACCGTGTGACGTCACGCCAGACCAAGAGACGGGGCCCCAGCTCGCGGCATCGATGGTGGAGGCGAAGCCTTGCGCGCCGCTGCTGCGGCGCTACCTAGAGAGGGCGCTCGCTGGTGTGACGTCACGCTAGGAGTATAAATGGGGCTACAGCTCGGCTCCTCGCAGTGGTCGGCGCGCTGCCTTGCGCTATGTCGGATGATGCGTACACGGCGAGGCTGGAACGATCTGCTGCGGCCAAGCGACGGCGCTTGGCTTTCGCAATCTTCCAGGCTTAACCAAGCTAAGCCTTCAGCCAATTTTTTTTCCTGTGTTTCCATATATCTCTATTGCCTTCGTTTATCCATATACCAAGACATTTATATTCTGTTACCCGAGGTATTTCCTGGCCCTGCATTGCCACTGTCTGTTCTCTGTTTTCATTGAATATTATAAATCTGATTTTCTAATACTAAATTTCAAACCTAAGTTGTTTCCTTCCTGTCCACAGATATTAGCCAGACGTTGCAAATCACTTCGCTTGTTAGCTAGGAACACAATGTCGTCCACATAAAATAAACCTGGAAGGTGCTGCTCGACTGCTGTACCCGCCTGTTTCTATGAGAGATGAAACCCGATATTACTTCCTTCTAGCGCCCTCTCCATCCTCACCATGTATATCAAAAACAGCAGTGACGATAAAGGACACCCCTGCCTCAGTCCCTTGTTGATATCAACATTCGCCTCACTCCTCATCCCTTCCCAATCAACGCAAACGTTATTTGCTAGGTAAGTCTCTCTCAAAAGCTGTAGACGTTACTTAAGCCTTCTCCTTCCAGAATACCCCACAAAATGTAGCGGTCTACGTTGCCATAGGCTCCTCTAATGTCTAAAAAGGCCGCATATGACGGCGTGCTTTCTACTTTATATATATAAATACACGCAGTAAGAACAAATAAGTTATAACCCAAACGCCTGTCTATTTTGTAGCCAATCTGAAGTTCTCCCGAAATGCCATTGTTCTCTGCCCATGATTGCAGCTGTAATTTTATTGCCTGCATTGCTAGCCTGTATAATACCGATGTAATGGTCAACGGTCTATACGAGTGAATAAAATATCCCCCCCTTTATAAATTAAATTCCTTCCTCTTTGTCGTCAACTGTCTGGTATTCATTTATCTTTTCAAGCTTCTTCCACTGCTTTCACCAGAGCTTCCTTACTTTTTGGTCCTATTTCATTATTCAGCCTAACGGGTACCTCGTGTAGCCCTGTGGCTTTCTCTTCGGCTTTCTTCCAGTTGAAATTTGTCAGCACCAGCTCCTTTTCCATTTAGTTCTCTTTCACGCTCTTCTTTTTTTCTTCAACGAGAACCTAGTCATTGCCTTGAAAAGATTCAGCTGTTATTTTTCAAATGTAATTTAATACCGCTTTCCCTTCCAGTTTGTTTAGGATATGTGGTTGTATTGTTGTTGGCTTCCTGCCTAATGATTTTATGTGGTTGCAAATTATTCTAGGTGCGGCTTTCTTTTTCTCACATATTTCTGACAACCAACGTTTAGTTTCACGTTTTGTTGTTGCTTGCACGAGTATTTGAACCATATATTGTTTTGTCCCTATATTTTCCATTTATTGGCTACTGTATCCTGCGGCAACTGCGCCTTCTTTGCCTGCCTGTGCTCTCGGGGTGCTTTCTGTCGTTCGGCGATCGCTTCTCGCATCTCCCTATTCCACCACCTTTACGGTTTCTTCTTTTCATTCCAGTCGAACATGTTGTTTCGCTTTCCGTATTTTTGTCCTTATTACACTTAGTATCTCGCTATATTCCCACTCTTTACTTGACCATTTGCGAAGTTCTTCCTCGACTCTTGCGACTATATTTATTATTTGTTCGGCGTTAAAATTTGGACTGGACATTTGGCACTCATTGCTGTCTTTCCCTTCCCCTCGTTGAAAGCGTTCCAAGTTGTTTGCTGACACTCTCTCTTGGTCCGTCAGGGACTAGTTTTTATTGTTACGACCATTCTTGTTCACAATGGCGGCCCTGTTCAGCTTTTCCTCGGCTGCTTGAAATCCTTTTTTCCACTAGCGTCCGTGCGTCACGCTCCGTATTAAGCTCCTTTTTGAGCTCTGGGACCTGTTTGACAAGGTCATCCTGCCTCCATTTTCATCAGCCTAGCATCGACATCACAGTGTGTGCCGATTGACTCAATTCCCTCTCCATTCTCATCCGTCCTCTCGCCTGCCTCGTGGGACCCCCCGCACACTGCACGCTTTTCCGGCTTTCTTGCCATGTATCGCACGGTTTCTTCTAATGCAAATACTATATTACTATAATAATGAAGAGCAAGTGCCTTCTCGCAAAAATCGATACGCACAGAATCTAAATCGTTAAAATGTTGCAACGTAATTCTCACCAATGTTTTAAAAGCAATCAGTGCCGCACCGACTTAAGGTATGACATGTTATCGCAGGTGTTCAACCACGCGGCCACGCTCTCACTTTTCTGCCAGAACAATATTCCGGACAGCAAAGCCCAGACAGTAAAACCACTAATAGTTATCAGTCTTGCCACTTCTAAGCTACTATTTAAAGGCTATAAAGACTTAACGTCCCACCCGATTGCACGAGTTGAAGCACGTGGCGTGAAAGGACGCTCTGACTATCCAGCAAGACCAAATATACATGAAACACACCTGCACGCACCAAAAAAGAGAAAAAAAATATGAAAAGTACCCAACTATTATTTAAAGGCTAAAAAAATCAGCAAATGCAGAAAAGCAAAAAGCTCAAAGCATGCAGAAGATCTTAAGATTTCGTCACCGTCACGGAGCCCTGGAAAAATATGTGCATTCACTACAGAATCTCATGGATGGATCGATGGATGGATGGATGGATGGATGGATGGATGGATGGATGGATGGATGGATGGATGGATGGGTGGGTGGGTGGGTGGATGGATGGATGGATGGATGGATGGATGGATGGATGGATGGATGGATGGATGGATGGATGGATGGACGGACGGACGGACGGACGGTTATGAGCGTCCCCTTTGGAACGGGGCAGTGGTTTGCGCCGCCATACTTTTGCTATTATAAGCCTTCCTAGGTTAAAGAAGAAAAGAAAGAATAAGAAACTGCCATAAACTCCCACCACCAATTATTTGACCCCCTATTGCGAACTTTGCTTGTGTACGTCTCCGTTTTTGGTCGTTTCCCTACCGTTCTTCCAGCGATCTTCCAATCGCCTCCTACAAATCTCTAGTGCGGACATGTATACTTTTCCGCTGCTCTCACTGAACCCAATAGTTTCAAGGAGGCCAACGGTGCCAAAATCGACCGCTGGGCAGACGTCCTTTAACGCCCCTCAATTTTCCAAATGTAGCGCCATTCTGAGATCTTTCTGCCACCCCGCTCTCCCTGATGTTTCCTCCAAGGAGGTTATAAATAGAATTGCTTAAGTATAGGCCCCCTATACCAGCGTACGCGCGGAGGTGAAACCTGCGGTGGCCATCTTACCATGGGCAAGAAAGGCTATCCAGCGCACTGGTAGCTTCTATCAGCCGTCGTACTTGCAGATCTGGAGCGGATTTATCAGTGACTTTTGGAGGGGGCGATAGACTGTCTTATTTGCGCAATGCATTTTTTTACTTTCTATGTTAGAATGTAGTTTTTAGACAAAGTTCCTCGCTGAGGGGGGGGGGGAGCGGCCGCTCCCTCGCTAAGTCCTGCACAGTCATGGTTTTACACTTTCAAGGGAGACACTGTAAACAAGATGTGGCAACTTTAAAGCTTCACCAGGAAAGGCGCCAGAAAAAACATTCACCTCACTATCATAGCGCAAAGCAATCAAGGACGAAAAAGACAAACGCACACGCAACGCCCTGCTTTGTCTCATTTAAGTCTGTCTTACGCTGATTTTAACCTGCAAGCCTAGTTTTGTACACTTGTGAGAAAATGTAGTTTATTTGAGCTCTCTCCCGCGTGTGCAGCACTAGCGAATATGCCAGTCGTTCTCATTGGTTCTTGGATATTATTAGCCTTGAAAGAATTGGCCTGATTTTTTCTGCACACATTGCTCGGGTTTTTTCATTCATCATGTCGTGTAGGCTGATATTAATGTACAATTCCACTACCTTCTTGCGCAGGTTGTAGATGTGGTTGTCCAGGGCATCGCAGTCAAGGATGTGATTATCTAGCCCAGAGAACCACTTCTTATTTGAAGCCTGGCTCACCACTTTCAATACTAAATATTTTGACTTCGAGTGGATAGCCTTGAAGTTCCTGCATTCAGCCTGAAGCCCTTTTTCTGCCGCTGTGCAATTCGATAGCACGTCCTGTGATGGTGAAACAAGCCAGCCGAGGCTTTTTTGTCTCACAAGAGGAGGTTGTTTTTCTGACTTGGAGGGCCGTCACACACTCTTCGCAAGAAGACCCTGCCGCAACCTTTCTGGAAACAAAGCCAGCAATATATGGCACTACTGAATTTGTAAACATTGAGAGACTTTCAGGAAAGTCTATGCGGTGCGTGTAATCGTGGTCTTCTGACTGAATAACCGACCATTCCTCCACAGTGATGACTTGGTCGGCACTTTCCTGAGCGATGACTGACCCGCTAAGGATGGAGACAAAGTCTTGCATACAATTGCCAGAACTTGAAGATCGCACTTCCGTTTGCGCAAGAAAGCGCTTATACGAGGCCATAAACTGAGACGCAGTTGTGTTATTCATGAAATCTCCTCGACCTCGCACACAACCAAAAAATGCCTCAATGTGGTCTTGGCTCATCATATGCGTCAAGATGTAGCTTAGAGGCCCCTGGTTCAGGAGTTATTCAAACATATTTCCAGCACTAACGAATCCTTTTTCCCTTGGACCTTCTATGACGAGCCGACCAGTTGGATCCTTCAGTGACGTTATGTATGTTCGAGCCCTGGAGAGGAACGAGTTCCGGCAAGCCTCATTCTGCTTCCGCATTGGCGCCTTAAAAGATTTGGCGAGAGGGTTTCAGGAGTTTAGAATATCGAACAGCTGATCGAAAATCCTGATAAACCTTGCAGTAGTTCGTGCTCCCTTGAAATATGGCAATTTCAGCACGTCCTCGCAAAAGTCTAAGGCATCATCTATTGATGCGCTCAGTGCATGCATAGCAAGCCGTATCTTCATTTTTTTCCAATGAACATGGGCGTTCGTCAACTTATTACCAAGCCGCAGCCCTCCCTCGCTCTGCAAGGCATCAAGCGCATTTATGTTGCCGACTTCACGAAGTTGCCGCCATTATCAACCAAGTGACTTGTAGTTGCTAACGACTTACGGACCAGTTTCACCATATGGCAGGCGTCCAAAGTAATGTGCACACTTTTGGACAAGTCACTTGAGTTCTTGAAACTTGCTGAAAAAGGCCCAGAGCTATGCCGCAGCTCTGCACCTAGACATTTAGCCATGGTAAAATTGGATGCAGCACCGTTGAACGTCAAAGAGACTACTTCAATTCCAATGGATGCCAACCTATCAATGCCCAGTAAGCTCAGCCCTCTCTGCTCCCATGAGGGAATCAATAAAAAGTAGCCAACAGGACACTTCAGCCGCATGTTCAATCCAACTAGAATGTATCCACATGCCTTTTCAGCCTCAGGAAGGCTGTCGTTTTGTACGCCCGTCCAAAAGTCCACATAGCCGACAACCTTGTTGCCGACAAGCCCAACATGTTTCCTGATTGCCGTGTCGTCCACTATCAGAGCACCGAACAGCTTTTCACCCCGAATTTCGGCAAGCTTTTCTAAAAAGGAGAACGCCTCAGCCGTGAAACCTGGGTTTCCACCCACAGATCTGCACCACTCTCTCAATGTCCTGGTCGCTGGTAGGGCGTCGTTGAATTTCTACCGGACATATTCGTAGGCAGCTGGGGAGTAAACGCGGAGAGTTAGGGCGAAAACACGTAGTTCCGGAGGGTACTGGCCTCCTTTTTTTGTCTTTGCCATGCATAGCAGCTGCTCAATAACAGGAGGGAAAGTTGCGTCCAAGACTTGAGAGCCCTCCTCAGACAATAGTTCTGTTCTTTGATTGATTTCATTATTTCTTTGGCTGACTCGATCCTCTTCGTCTGCAGTCGTTTGCTCTGTTGCAGAGTTTTCACTTGCTTCTGTAGATGCGTCAGTTTTTCATCAGATGAATGCAGCAGTTGTTTGTACTGTTGCTTTGTAGTCGAATGTGACACTGCCTCTTCCATGTCATTGATGTCTTCAATGTTTGCAGCGGCCTCTGGGCCTCTGGGTTTCGGCGATGGTCACTTCCTTTTCACCTGCAATAAAAAATTGCAAGCTCGTGGTTCAAAGTATTGGTTTATGCACACGCAATGGCATAAGCAATATAGAAAATAGCGGATCACTATCCGCAAATTTTAACGTAAAACGCTTGAAACGTTCATGCCTGTGGTTTATGTTTTCAATAAAGGTGGGCCTTCGCACAGTAACTTTAAATCTGTGCGATTAAGCGAAAAATGCGATTAAAAAACCGAAACATGCGTACGGTATGTTTTGCGTGCCTCCCATCGATTTGTACACACATCCGGCATAAATAACTAAAGAATGCAATCTCCAGAGGGTGCTTACCGGTTTTCGTAGGTGTTGCGGAAACGAGGGAAATACAGACGTAGGCTACCCGGTCTCAGTCGCGTCGTTTGCCTAGTGCGATCGAAGCACTCCGGGGCGAAATGCTCGGAGCACAAGTGGTCTCCGTCTTTTAATTCCCAGTGTTCTCTTCGAACAGCTTGCTTCCACAGGCTTCGTAACTCTTGATTTTTTTCGAAACCTGTCAACGAAACCGTGAATCTCAGTCCATGTGCGCAGAGTACAAGGTGAAGCACAGGAACAATAGCACATGTTGTTTCAATTAGTTTAGTGTACTTACAAGTGGAATGTAATCCCTGAACCCTTCTTCGCTCTGTGAGCGCATCCATAGGCAACGCACGACGCCACCATTTTCACTGCTGACGCCTGCTCAGATATCAAAGCAAGTGAACAAGCGGCCACACCGACCGCGCCATGCGAACCCGACGGTGCCGAAGGACTCCCTGCCTATGGTAAGATGGCGGCGTAAGGCCTCACCTAGCGGGCAATTCTATTTATAAACTCCTTGGTTTCCTCTTCCACGCTTCCTGTCTCCCCAGCCTCCTCCGCTCCACCATTGGCCAATCTGTGTCACGTGGAAGCAGGTGCTGCGCTTTTGTATATTTTCTACTTTCCAGCGCATTCCGATCGCCATGGTTGGCCCTGTGCGACGGAAGTACGCGCAAACGACTGATCGAGTGTGTTAGTGCAACGAATCTAGTCTGTTAGGGACGAGAACTTAATTGTGATGCCGCGCTGCTGCGCCTTCGGTTGCCGCAGCCGACAGAGAGATAGCAAAAGGCTTCTTTCTTTACCATACGGAGAGCGCAACGCACAAAGAAGAAAAGTATTGATATATAGGATCGGGCGGGCTGACTTCGAGTAAGTGGCAAAAAACGGACGGCTTTGTGAAGTGCCACCGTTCCTCTCAACCTCTACTTTTGAGCCTAGTTCGCGCCTGCCACTTCGAAAAAGTGTATGTGTTCATGCTGTGCGTGATTATAGCGCGTTTAAGTTTAATTTTTTTCGAATGTGCTCCCTTTGTTTCATGTAGTTTCGTCTTGCTGCGAAAGTGTATGCATCTGCAGCTTGCCTGTGACAAAAAAGCGAATTATTCATGCTATGTTTTGAGCTCCACCAGGAGTTAGTACATTCTCGACGCTTCTGCAAGGCTCACTATGACTCGCGTATGCACTCGTTTAACTTCGAATGTACGCCCGCATGTATTGATTTGCTTTGTGGTGATTAGTTTTTAACGACCCAAAGCTACTAAAGCTACGAGGGAAGTCGTAGTGGATGGCTCCGGATAACTTTATTTAGGTCGCCTGCGGACGTTTAACCTGCAGTTTGATCGTAGTTGTGCGTGAGCCGGTAAGTTTCTCGTTGGCGTTTCGTAATTCTCGCGTGGGCGCTGTAACGCTGCGCCTGAAGTTGGTGCCTCGGCGTGACTGTATTTCTTTATTAAATTTTGCTTACTAGCTGTAACAGCCTGTCATTATTTCGCATTATTGACGGCGCCTCCAGGGCACCAAAGCGGCAACGGGAACACTTAATTGTAATGTCACGTGCTCTCCAGAGGCCTCTGTAAGCCCTTACATGTGCCCTCCCGCAGCAGTGCTTGTAAAAAAGAAATAAATATATATCGTCGCGATTAGCAAAGCGCCCCGCGACTGCTGTAACATACCGCACCCGTGCCAGGAGAACTACGGAACACTAACGAGGAATCCCCACGGGCCTCTTGCATTTCGCCTCCTCCCCGGCTGCTGCCGGACGCGTCCTCAATATTGAAGGCATGACAACGGCTCCTCGCACTTTTTGGTGTGCAGGATTATAATGGCCGAGAAAGGCGACAAAGGAGCGCAAGGCCACTGATAAGAATTAACATTTTTTACGGCTTCACGTTAACATTTTTATGCGTCTCATTAAGCAAATGGGTATCGCATGCGTCATATGCACTGTATGTGAACATACGATACTACGTACACATACTTTCACGCTCTAAAAAGCTGGGACTCTGATAATTACGCGCGTGCTTGAACACAACACGTGCGTGTGTCGTGTTTTAGCAACACGAACTACCAACGTGCGCATGCTTTAGCCTTAAATAATGGTCCTTTTCTCTATTGTTTTCCGCAATTCCAACACGACATTCTTAAAACCAGTTACCGACTGACGAAGCAATATCTCGATTGAAAAAAAAACTGCTCAACAAGGCTCGAACGCATTTTAACGCGGATTTCCTGCGGTAGCGTGTTAGCCGCCGTCTGCTACGGCAGGGCCAGCACGGGCGGCGCCACCGTCGCGGCCGCGCCAAGCGGAGGAGGAGGGATGTGGTTGGCGCTACTTTTGGAGATTGAGGGGTTTTAACGATGGGTGGATGGACGGATGGAAGGTAGGAGTGTCCCCTTTGAAACGGGGTGATGGCAGCTGCCACCATGCTCAGTCTTTTATATTTGTTTCACTGTGTTGTAATTTATTAAAATTCGCCATTTTCGTTAAATATGCCTTCATACACTTTTAACCTTACGTCGCCGTTCTGCTTTTGATCCGCCAATCGCTTTTTGCTAATTTCCAACGCATATTCATTTACCTTATTTAATCGATTCTAAGCACCCCCATTTTTTCACTATCGCAATGCCCAAAGTGAGGGGGGGATGCTTAGATTCGAATAATGTACAGTGTCCCCCCTCCCTCTTTTCGCTGCGACATCACGACAAGACGGGTTCGAGAAATAAGATTTTATTTTGCAAACATTCAAAAGAAAAATCAGTGCAGACAGTGAACCCACCGCTTGTGTAGGATGCTCAGTCACTATCACTGACACTCGAGTTCGTCGCATCGCTTCAACCGCTGCTCTCGGTATCCCAGAGCAGGTCGTCTTCCGTTGCGTCGAAGTTGTTTGTAATCGAGCACTTCTTAAATGATTTGACCACAACGTCCACTTGGTTTCTCTTCCACGCATCCAAAATCCACTTTGCGATGGTTGACAGGGACGCTTTCTGCAGCTTTCCCGTCGGCGTCTTCTTCCGGTCAAGGTTTCGCACCCACTCTTCACACACCTGTCGAGGATTGGCTTTGAAGGGCTTGTTGACTGAAACGCAGAGGGATTGCAGCACTGGCATCATGCCACCCGGAATCTCAATCAAGTCGCTATGGATGTTCCGAAGCTTTGTCTTCACCTCCAGGCTAAGATGGCCCGATACGCGTCCAACAGAAGCATCGAACGCGTGCCTGCAGGTCCGCCAAGCAGCGATTCCAGAGTGAGCAAGCGCGTTTGGCGGCCTTGGCTACGCGTTCTTCCTAACAAATAGGGGGGGGGGGGTGCTTAGATTCGCATGCAAACTTTTTTCCCAACTTTCTCGCGATAATAGAAGGGGGGATGCTTAGAATCGGGGGGTCCTTAGAATCGCGAGAACACGGTACATGACTATTGTTATCTGTAAACCCTAAGGCCTCAGGAAGCGTGACTGTGCCCGCATCGACATAGGGATGGATACCATCACATTTTAGTATGAGGTGTTCTATTGTTTCTACAGATTTACCACACATAGTACCTGTGTCTTCTTCGTTAAATTTCTTTTTATAGCTTCGCGTTCTAAGACATCCTGAACTAGCTTCAAAGAGTAGGGCACTGCCTTTTCAGTTGTCATAAAACGCTTCCTTCCTGATCTGCTGTTTCCAGTCTCGATACAGTTCAATACTATGCTTCTTTTCCATTGAATTTATCCAATTTTTTACTTCTGCGCTTTTAACCTGTCGTTTAATGCTGTATTTCTCCGTACTCCTGTGTGGCATACTTACTGGATAGATTCCTAGTTCTTTTCCGACATTGTGAGTGAATGCTCTTTCTGTATAGGTATTTAAATACCTTAGCTGCCCACCTGTTATCGTCCAATTTTCTCGTACAGGATTTTAATCTGAGCTTCCCGTGCTTTGAACGATGCCCAGGCCATATCCCTCTGTACTGCCTCGTTTGTGGTTTCCCCGTGGGCACCTAGTGCTAATCTTCCAACAGCTCTCTGATTTTCTTCTAGTCTGGACTGAACTTCTTCCCTCAAGCACAGGACGGCATTCCCGAAAGTAAGCCCCGGCACCATTATTCCTTTCCAAAGACCGCTCAGTACTTCATACCTGTTGTACCCCCACATTGCCCAATGTTTCATTATCCCGGCATCTCTTCGTCCTTTTGCTATGAGAGACCGTTCGTGCTTTTCCGTGTACATCTGCCCTTTGTTGGTCCATACCCCGAGATATTTGTATTCGGCCACTCGGGGTATTTCATGGCCTTGTATTGTAAACTACTGATCAGTTGTATCGTTGAAAAACATCCCACCGGACTTAGCTGCGCTGAAACTGAAACCTAGACTGTCTCCTTCGTCTCCACAATAAATAACCAGGGTTTGCAAATCTTCCTGGCTGTCTGCTAACAGTACAATATCGTCCGCACACATTAAACCCGGTAGTCGTTGCTCAAGAACCCTTCCGCCTAACCTGTACGACAGATTATACCCTATATTGCTTCCTTGTAGTCTTCTTTCCATACTTATCATATCAAGCATGAACAGCAGCGCTGATAGAGGATAACCTTGCCTTAATCATTTGTGTACCGCGACAGTTGTCGTACTCTTAATTCTTTCCCATATTATTTCAACATTATTTTCTTTAGGAAATCAACATATATTTCCTTTAGGAAATCAATTACCTCATGACCGATACCTTCATCCTTTAATATGTTCCACAGGAGTTCCCTGTTCACGTTGTCGTATGCACCGCTTATGTCCAGGAAGGCTGAATACAGAGGTCTATTTTCCGCCTTAGATATTTCTATGCACTGGGTAAGCACGAACAGGCTATCATCTAAGAGCCTGGAAATTGAGGGGGTTTAACGACGTCGAGATGTCAGTGCCACCTGTCGCTGCAGTCTGGAGATAGCCACAACGATGACATATGGCCTCTGAGATCCAAAAATCTCGCATGTCAACTAAAGCTGTAACAAACGTGCTCTGCAACGCGCACACAAAACTATAGCGTATACGTACGCTATGGGCGTCTTGCACTGGAGTTTGAGGTATAGTAGCGGCACCTGGTGGCGGCGCGGGAAACGACATCTGGGTCGTACCATCTTGGGTCGTATTGAACCCTGGCCGTGGCGAAGCACGTTTCTAGGCCGAGTTTTGCGCCGATTCGCACTTTTTTCTGCCCTGTTGCGAGTGCGAAAAGGCTCGTCACTTCTCACAGACCATGCCGACCACGCTGCGAGCTCGCCGCAGCCTATAGTTTAACGAAAACGGACTCTCCGTGTGCCGTGCGACGTAATTCTGGGAGCAGAAGGAATCGGTGACGCCGATCCGGAGAGACCTAGCCCAGCCTCGAAAAGGCGTCACCGCCATTACTTCTGCGTCGTGGGCTGCCATGAACAAGAAGGCCTGAATCCCAACATCAGATTCTACCGTTTTCCTTCAAGGCCTCACGAAGTGGAGCGTCGGGCGCGCTGCATAGCTGCAGTTCGTCGCGCTGAGTCAGCGAAACTTCACGCCATGCTGACTGCTTCGCCAGTCTTGAAGCTTGCTTGATTATCTGCGTTCTAAAGTTGAAGCTTCCTTGATTATCTGCGTTCTAAAGTTCGGTCTTTTGCACCTACAGTCCCGACAGCAGACCGACATAGCAGCAGGCATGGCTGGTAATTCACGATTCGAGACCCTGCCACAGCGACAATTAACAATTCGACCGATGCGAAGTGGTGAAGTGGCCAAGTGTGTTCAAATGAGCACAAATGGTCGGGCTCATTCGATGACAATTCACTACTCCACTACGAGCAGCACAGGTTAAGAGAGTTAAATGCGCTCATCCTTGATCTCAAGCCAGCACGTTGAGGCAGCGCAGCAAGGCAGTATTGATTGCAGCACATCGATGTTCGAGCGCTGCCATTAAAACCTACATCAAGCGAGTAGCGCACGAGTTCGCGCTGCATCGCGATTCGCACGTACGTGCGAGCTCATATGCATAGCATCAGTTATTACCAGTTACTAAAAGGGACAGATGGCCGCTACTACAACGCTGGCATAACTACTTGTTTAGCGGCATGCAGTCAAGAAAGATTGCAGGAGACCCGCCGTTTCGCGGCATGTCGAAAGACCGCTGCCGTCGCGGCGCGTACGATCGTACGCTCGAGCAGTTCGTAAATCGCGGCGCGTATCGTCGTGTGCTGGAGCAGTTCCGTACACATGATGCCTGCTTATCGCTGCTGTGGATTCATTTATAGCAAGCATTTCCTCGCGGTTGTGCGCCTGAATCTAGCAGCTAGCGTGCAAACCTTACCTGAAGGTCCACTTCGTACGCGACTGGCTTCACTTGCGATTGACACGGTGATAAAACTTCGCCGCCTAATTCTTGAACGGCGTACACGTATTCGGCACTGCATAATTTCTTGCCTTTACGCAGCGTGCCACCCCTGAAAATATCTTCGGCGCCCGATACTCGCTGCAGGCCGTGAAACAACACAACGGAAAGTGGCGGGTCCATATTGTAAACGTGCTTTCCGAAGCAGACAACCGAGCTTGGTACGACCCATTTTAGCACAGAGGGCGCTTTTTAGCACCTTTTTCGGAGCGCCCCCTGGGCAGTGCACGAGCCCCATATATAGTTGCGAACGCTATAACTGTCTAATGTCAGCCATAGCTAGAAAAGATAGGGATTCAGGTTAGAAGTAGGGACGCAGCAGCTCGTCAAATACTACAGGATTTTCACGCTAAGCGAGGTGCGTCGTGTATAAGCGTCGCATTAGTTGCGCTCTTCCGAGTGACGGTTTATCGAACGCCTGCTGCGAGTGCAGTGAAGGGCGTTTGAGGTTTGAAAGCGCAGCTTCATGTGGCGGATCGGCGGAAACATTGTAAGCGAAGCCAGAAAACCGCTTTCCGAATACAGGAAGAGCATTTGGATTGTAAGGCAATATGCACGCGGTTCAGAAATGCCATCCGGAGAACAGTGACAAACGAACCACCGTCGGCGATAGTGATAGGCCCGCTGGCGCCGAGCATTGTGCGAGCACGCCCGCCGTACGTAGAAAGCAGGCTTCGAACATATATGCCACAAATGCCTAAGCCTATACTAAGAGGGCAATATCAAGCACTACAGGAATCGGACGCTCCATTAAACGCAGGGCCAATGAAGGTAGGTGACTAAAGAGGACCCAAAACGAGAACTTACATTAAACCGAGGCAAAGAAAAGTACACTAAACAGGCGTATCAGGCAGTGTGGGTCGTTAGTATGTGTAAGTTCGGCAATGTAAATATCGAACTCGTCAGGCATATATAAATAAAATTCCAGATGATGGACGTGCATCACATCCGTGCCAGGCATGACACTTTTTGCACCACGCCGACTGCCATATAAGGCTACACATCTCCTGGACCATTCTCGTTCGGAGAGGTTCCGCTTAATATTTTTAGCATGCAGCGCAGGGCATGTTTTTATGTATTGCGCCGTCCTTGTATGCGGAATAAACAGTCGAAAGTAAGCGCTCTCCTTGTCTCCACGGATTTCGTTTTATATATTTCCATGTTGCGCTAAGTGGCTTATGGTCCGAAATTGTTCGGTATGAAAAAAAGTAGCCCCGAAACACGTACACCCGAGCAGCGTTATTGCTGCAGCGGGCTGGGACAGTCACGTATGATATCGTACGGCATATGGATTATAATATACCAGTGCGCTTAGCGCTCGTTCGCCAAGAACGGAAGCCATTCTTCGAACACGCAAAATGCACTTGAAGTAAAGACACACATTGTGAGCGTTTATCGCGTCCATGCTACCGGCCAGCGTGAGTGATTGATTTTTTTATTGTGTTTTAACTGTTGTTTCTAGGGTAACAACGTGTTCCATGTTGTCTTTAGTGAATGTGCCGAACAAGAGTGCGAAGCTTGTTTTCCGATACCTCTGCGTTCGACAGAATGCCTGACTCTATATAAGAGGCTCGGCAATCAAAGTTTGCAGCGTTATTTTCGTGCCTCTAAGCGAACCGCCTGCACATTTCAGCCACGTGGGTCGGAGGTGGATACCTGAACGGCTCTGCAGAAGCCGTGTACCAGTTGGGCTTGATCCACTGACAAGCGCCTTTCGGATACGCCGTGAGCTTGCTCTTGGGTGCGTCCACAAGCATTTATTCTCTCCCTTCCTTCATACTATTCTGCAACAGTCGTTCAAGGACGTTTGTAACAAATCAATATGTTGCTCCCTTTGTCTACTCCTCGCAATTGAGCGCAGTACGGCTAATATTACTTCCTTGCCTTGGACGAGATGAATGTATTATACGTAGAATACCAATTGTTTGCGTTTTCTTTTATCCTTAGCAAAATCCCTTGTACCGAGGAATAACCACACCCTGCTCAGCAAGCGAACAGGCCAAGGCCAAGTTAACAATTTATGTCCCATAGATGTTCGTAGAATATTATCTTGTAGACATTGCACACATCGGAATTTTAGGAACAAAGTAACGGCTATGTCGCGAAAACGTGACAACAGGTCGTGACGGATAAAAAAATATTTACTTTCAAGGACACTTCAGAACTCATTTCTTTGAGCTCAGCACATTTGCATGTCAGTTCTTGTGAAAAGAAATTAAATAATCTGAACTATTCTTACACAAAGATGAATTTTGCACTTTGTGCAGAAAGAAACAGGTTGGCCTTTGCAGCCAGGCATTTTGCACCGTTGTCGTTGCTGCGACACTTCAGACAAGTGGCCAACAATGTCTTGACGGACTTGAGCATTAGATGTTGGAGCTGCTGGTCCTCTTCTATTCTTCTCAAGCTCTGCTTCTACGGAAAGGGACGGCCGGCCTCGATTCTTCATCATGTCCTTGTTCTGGTTACAGAGGCACGACCGCTGGATTAAAAAAAAAAAAGGTGCGGCCTGCCACGTCAGGCGGGCTGCAATGGGAGCGAATCTCTCAACCGTAGTTGCAGTCTCGGCCGCTTGGCTGGGCCGAACGGCGCTAGCTCTCGGGGACGGGACGCGTCGGTTTCCACGGGCGACGGCGTTCGAAGCGCGTTCTTCTATGCCGATCCCGGACAGCAGACCCCGACTGGTAGCGCCGCGGCGGATGACAGCGTTTTCGATGCACTCGGCACGCCGCACCTTTGTTTTTTTATCCAGCAGCCGTGACAGAGGCAGCTGGCTAGAGAAGGCTTGAACGTTAAAAGGTCTAGTTGCTCGTTCTTTGGGATTGCTAGAGCATCACAATCCCTGCGGTAGAGCAGCCAGCTGCTCACAACAGCCATGTTAAAAATTGAACTATAGGGTTTTACGTGCCGAAACCACTTTCTGATTATGAAGCACGCCGTAGTGAAGGACTCTGGAAATTTCGGCCACCTAGGGTTCTTTAACGTGCACCTAAATCTAGATACACGGGTGTTTTCGCATTTCGCCTCCATCAAAATGCGGGCGCCATGGCCGGGATTCGATCCCGCGACCTCGTGCTCAGCAGCCCAACACCATCGCCGCTGAGCCATGTCATACCATAGCCACTGAGCCAGTCATACCGCTCACTGCTTCCTAGGGGCTCGGCACTCCTGAATGTGCTGGCAATATTCACTGCCTGGCTGTCGTGCCACTTCACTACTCGGACTTCGACCCCTTAAATAGTAGCTATGTCCACGTGGCTTCCTCTTTCATTCTTCTTCATTTCTGCATCGCTGGGCAGTCGGCATTTAGAAATCCTGTTTGCGTGCGCAGTTCAATGGCTGGAATACCGCGCTGATGCAAATTTACCAGCAGTTTCATGGATGTGAACCAGTTGACAAAAAAGAGCAAGCAGCTCCCGCTCTCTGGAATGGAGCGCGAAAGCTCGAGCACAACATTAGAGCTTGCTCCAAGGTCAGGTAATCCACGAACAAGGCGGATGCCCCCTGTGTAAATAGAGAAGTCATAGACAAGACCGTGGATGTCGCAAAATACAAAACTCTTGTAGCCCCAGTTGTGAGTCTTGCTAGGGATGTATTGCTTGAGTGACGAGCGGCCTTTGAACGGCCCAATTTGCTCGTCGACCACCAGCATCTGTGACTTTGGAAGGATTTGAAATTTGGGCAGCAGATTCTCAATGAATGGTCGAATTTTGAAGAGCCTGCCTTTGCCAGCATTCGCTTGTAGGAGATTGTTGTTATTGAAATGAACGCTGTTCTTTATGACTTGCCACCTGTCACGTGACATAACTTTTGCCACTTTTTCTACTCGGAACTCGCGGCTTCAGTACCTGCGCGATCGCGGAAGCCTGTATATGGACATGCACATTGTGGCGCCAAGAAACTGCTCTCGTTCAGCGCGTGTTTGGTGTAATGCTTTGTTGGCATTCTTCTGTACTGCATATAGACTGGTCTGGTCTGTAATCTCGGCAAGAAGCTTGTCGTCAAATAAATACTGGAAGTACTCAATGGGAGCTCTAGGCTCTTCTGGAGGGTCTGGAAGACCGTCTTTCCATTGAGGGTGGCATGTCCGTGGATGGTTCACTTGCTTCCAGAGGCAGCTTCTTGCACTTGACGTTGACAGCTCTTCCATTTCATCTTCATCTGCAAAAAAAGAAAAATCATTTCGAGATCAGCATACCACATTGGAGAAGCCATACAATCTTGGCTTGAAAAAGAAAAAAATACGCGCCGCTGCAATAAAACACGAAGGAACACTGCCGGCGTTTCACATTGCATCCGAATGCAACTCGCCCCCCCCCCCCCAAAGAAAAAAATAAATTGAACACCTGTGTCGGGGGGAACCGCTAGGCGGCCACGGAGTGCGGACGCGCGTCGCACCGTCTGCGCAAATTTTCTGTGGTTTTCGGCGAATTCTCTAAGCTATCCTCTTCACGGTATTCCCAGCTGCTTGCGAAAGTTCTACGGATTCTGTCGATACCAGATTTCGGCAGGTGAGCCCGTTTTCCGGCCACTTTTTTAAGACAAGACACGATAGGCCTAAGCGTCCGCGGAGCCCCGACCCGCTGCTCCGGCTTCAAAGATGGAAGTCGTGCAAGTCGAAGTGGAGGAAATATCACCGACGGAGCTCGGAAAACAGCAGGGATGGTGCGAGATCAAGCGTAACACCAAGAAGGCGGCGGGAGACGACGACACGGCGACGAACCAGCAAGCCACGACAGCGCCCTCCAAGAAGGTGGCGTCTATAGAGCAAGCGACGCACTACGTGCGGAAGATCACCATGGCCAGCCGAATGCCCAACCTACCCACGTACGACTACAAGATCATCGTACGACCCCGGGGCGGCATGAACGTGTCGAAATACCAGAAGGGCCGCGTCCATTGCTGCATACGCAACGCAGCAGGCGTTGGACGCGAGGTAGCTGATGAGGACAGCGTTTGTCTCAACGAGCGTCAAAACGTGATGGTGGTGAGCACTCCGTCAGAAGATCGCGCTAGACGATACGGCAGCATTTGCAAACTGCGTGTTAGTGACCGCGAGTCCGAAGCAAGCGCCTACAGAGCGGCTCCGGAGAACACGTCCAAAGGTATTATCTGGGGCATATCGCCAGACGAAAAGCCGGCGGACGTCGTGAGAAGTCTCGTGAACCAGCGAAACCCGAACGTCCTGCATGCCAAGTGCATGGGGAACACGAGCAACGTGGTCATCCTCTTTGACGGCTACTACGTGCCCCGTTGCGTGAACTACGGCGGGATGTTGATCAGGTGCTCTCTCTACAGGAAACAAATCGACATGTGCTACGAATGCGGTCGTATGGGACACAGGACCGACGTGTGCCCTAACCCGAACGACAAAAAGTGCCGCGGCTGCGGATGCAGCAACCCGCCCGACGACCATCGGTGCGAGCCGGTGAGCGAACTGTATGGAAAGGGTCGCATTACCGGGGACCGCAAGTGCAAAGCCAAGTACAAGACACCGTACCTAGTCAAGCGACGACAATGGGAACGCAGAATCCGCGAGGAGGCTGCGGCCGCTTACGGCAGCAGCAGCACCTACGACTACGGAGAGGAGGGCTACCGACGACGCCCCACACCGAGACGAGCTAGCGCCGACAGCCGCTCGACCTCGAGGGAAAGCCGTGCGCGTAGCCGCACTCGCGCCCGCACTCGTTCTCGAGCCCGCTCTCTCATCGGATCCCGCCCCCGCTCGGCGAGGCCTCGAAGCAGGTCGACGGTCCGTGCCAGCTATGCAGCTGCAGCAGAAGGAGGACGAGGATCCAACGCCCCACAGGTGAGCTGGGTGGCGGTCTCCTCCGAAGGCGCACCTCGTACGCCGCTATCGCGAACCGAGACTGCCATTAATAGAAAGCCCGGAGCAACTAAAAGCAGCAGTAGCGCTCAGAGTAGCAACTGCAGTACAGAAAGCCTGTTACAGAAGCGACTGGATCAGTTAGAATCCGTCATCAAAACGCTACAGCAGGAAAATACTAGGCTAAAGAACGAAATTACCACGTTAAATGGGGTCCCAGCAACCCTCTCTCCTCCTCCTCTGACCAAACCCGTCGCCGCAGACGCGGCTGCTCGAACGGTCGAGAGCGTGGAGGAAGTCATGGAGGCGCAGGACGTACAACCCGCTCCTACTAAACGGAAGGCGCTAGACCCGGAACAGACCGAGACCAAATTGCAAACACACGAGCAGAAACTCCGCGAGCGAGTCGACAGACTCGAAGACAAGGTAGACGCGATGACGACGCAACAAGCGCAGCAAGCACTGCAACTGAACCGCGCAATAGCTCAGCAAACCGCGCAAACCGAACAGCTGAGCAGTGCTATAGCACAGCTTACTCGAATGGTCGCGACGCTCCAATCGCGCATAGACAATATTGAAAGGCGGCTCCCGGGCGCAGCGGGTCGCCCTGTACGGACGAGTGGGAAACCGTTCCTTACGCCGGTGCCAGACGAAGAGGGGCAGGATCAGCCGGACGGCAAATAATAATGCGGACAGTCACCATGGCTCGACATGACACCACACAAACACAACGCCCACGACAGCGTAACACACAGAACACGTCGCAATCTGGCAGTGGAAGTGCAGGGGTTACAGGAGGAAACGGGGACATCTTCAACAATTCCTACGCAACCGGGAACGGCCCGACGTAATACTATTACAAGAAACCAACGACCCGGTCAAGCTGGCCGGTTACAAAGCGATCCACGAGGCCCTGACCGCGGGAGCACCGCCGGCCACTGCAACGCTAGTGGGACGCAACCTCACCGTGGCGCAACGCGAACTCAAGAACGTTAGAATACCGCACGTACTGATCGAGCTTATTTCGACGAAAGGGCGCGGCCTGTTTGTATTGAACGTTAGCAGTAGACCCAAAGGCAAACACCGCTTTAGCACGTTACTGCGAAAGGCGAGCGAGGCAGCCGGCGACGGGCCCTTAATCATCGCACGTGATTTCAACGCGCCTCACGCGGCCTAAGGTTACAAGTACGAAGCGCCGAAGGGTAAGCACCTGTGGGAAGATGCGCAGAATGAGGGGCTGGAGCTCGTTACGGACCCTTCCGCGCCCACACGCAAGAGCAACAGCGTATGTGCGGACACTTCGCCCGACCTCACGTTTACGAAGAACGTCGCTGGCGCGCGGTGGCATAACACGCAGGAGGACTTGGGTAGCGATCACTCGGTGATCGAGATCCAGGTCGACGTGGGACCGCACTGCCCTCACCACGGTCATCGGGACGGCACCAAGGGCAACCACTATCGGCTGGTAGAATGGGACGCGCTTCGCAAAGCCCGGAAAGAGCATAATGGCGGCACCGAGGCAATCGACGACATCGAGAGCTGGACCGCGACGCTCAGGAGGGACGTTGAAGAGGCAACGTGGGAAGTACCGCAGAAAGCACACGTAGAGGTGATAGATAGTAAACTCCTACACATGTGGGAAGCCAAGCGCAGCCTGCGAGACAGGTGGAAGCGTCAACGACACAATCGAACGCTACGCAGATGCATAGCACGGCTAAACAGAGACATAGAAAACCACGCATTGCAAGTATGAAAAAGGCAATGGGAGGAGACGTGCAATGGTATGGAGAACCAGGTAAGAATGGCCAAGACATGGCACCTCCTCCGACATCTCTTGGATCCTGAGGAGACCGAGTCAGCGCACGCGCATAAGATCAACAGGCTAGTACACGACTACGAAGGCACGTCCGCGGACTTTCTAGAAGCCGTGCGAACCCGTTACGTCAAGGCAACTAGCCCCGTCGTGTATCCGGCGTACGTGGGGCAGAGTAACGCGCTGCTAGATGAGGACTTAGCGTAGCAGAGGTGAGGGCGAAACTGCACAAGCGCAACAGAAAATCGGCGTCGGGCCCGGACGGTGTAACCAATAAAGCGCTCCGCAACTTGGAGGACGAGTCGATAGAACGGCTGACGGATTACATTAACGTGTGCTGGAATGCCGGCGCGATACCGAGATCGTGAAAAACGGCGCGCATAATTATGATCCCCAAACCGGACAAACGGGTACAGATCGACAATCTTCGACCAATATCCCTGACGTTCTGCGTCGGCAAGGTCATGGAACACGCGGTTCTCGCTTGTCTTACCCACTACCTCGAGGACCGAGACATGCTGCCGCACACGATGCTGGGGTTCCGTCGTGGCCTCTCTGCGCAGGACGTCATGATTCAACTCAAACACCACATCGTAGGCAATCCCAAGCGATCTGCAAAAGCAATACTCGGTCTTGACCTCAGAAAGGCGTTCGACAACGTGAAACACGCCGCGATACTTGAAAGCATACGAGCATTGGGACAGGGCGAGAGAACGTACGACTACGTACGGGGCTTCCTTACGGGTCGCCGTGCCCGCATAGTGATCGGCGGACTCGAATCGCGAGACATAGACATAGGTTGCACGGGCACGCCGCAGGGCTCCGTCATCTCGCCCATGAACTTCGTGGCGCTTCTCGGTTTACCCCAGAAACTGGCAGAGATAGAGGCCTCCACCACAGCTTGTACGCCGATGACATCACGCTCTAGGTTGCTGAGGGAAATGACGGCCACGTAGAGCAAACCTTACAGGCGGCTGTCGACGCGGTGCAGGAGTATCTGCGCGGCACGGGCCTCGAATGCTCCGCGGCCAAATCGGAAATCCTGCTCTACAGACCCACGCGCAGGGGCCACAACCCAAGAACGCGGATTCCGCAGCCGAGCGCGCAGGCAGAGAAATTAGAGTACTCACATCGGACGGCATCGTTATCCCGCATGTTCACAACATTAGGGTACTGGGCTTGCACCTGTCGGCCAACGGCCACAACGGCGAAACAGTACGCAGACTAGAGCGTGCGGTCGATGAAACGATCCGGTTACTGAAACGTATCACGAACAGACACAGAGGAATGAAAGAAAGCAATACGATCCGCCTGGTACAGGCGTTCGTAACCAGTCACATAAAGTACGTCGCCTCGTACCTCAGGTGGCAGGTGGCCGAACGAACGAAACTAGACCGCCTCATCCGCAAGGCGTACAAACATGCCATAGGATTGCCGTTCAATACCAGCACGGATAAATTTCTCGAGCTGGGTTTACACAATACCCTAGACGAGATAATACAAGCGCACAACGTCGCGCAGTACGAGCGTTTGGCAAACAGCAGAACCGGACGACACATCCTCGAGACGCTGGGCATCAGCTACCACACGAAGCAGGGCGAAAAGGTCGCGATACCCACACCGATTCGCGAGCGCATCGCCGTTTCGCCGTTGCCCAAGAACATGCACCCGACGCATCACCTTGGCCGGCGCAACAGGCGCGCGCGAGACTTGCGAAAGAAATACGACAGCAACAAAGAAACTGTTTACGTAGATGCGGCCCGTTACGAGCGGCGACGTGGTTTCGCGGTCGCAATCACGGACCACAGCGGAACTTGCGTCGCGAGCGCGACGATACGCACCGAAGAGACGGAGGCGGCCGAGGAAGCAGCGATTGCCCTCGGGGTAGCCACCACGGACGCCGAGGTGATAATAAGCGACTCGCAGGCAGCGATACGCAACTACGCTAGCGGCCGGATCTCCCGGGAAGCGGCCCGCATTCTCCAAATTCAACAGGGCAATATTTGCAGCAAAAACGACAGTTTCCTCGTATGGAACCCCGCCCACACGGACGGCCCACACCGTCCGTGTGACGGCCCACGCCCAACGGGACGGCCCACGGCACGGCTCGAGGACTTACATGCCGAGCGTCGGCGCCGGTCGGCAATTCCGACGTCTCGCCCACCGCGAGAGCGATGCGGAAGTGGACGTGGGGGATCACATGACTACTTTCAGAGACATCACGCAACACTACAGATTGAACAGATGTAAATACCCACCACCGCACGCCAAACTAAACAAGAAACAGGCGGTTGCCTGGAGGCTATTGCAGACACGCACATGTCCCAACCCAGCGATCCTGCACCTTTGCTACCCCTACATTTGGCCGTCCACGACTGTAAAGCGTGCGGAGCCAGAGCGACGCTGCTGCACATGCTGTGGGCATGCGCCGGTAGCGAGAAGCAGGAGTCCACAACGAACGGGGTACAAATGGCAGTCTAGAACCGAGGGGCGCGTTGGGAGGCGGCCCTGCTCAGCCACGACCTCGCCGATCAACTGTGGGCCGTCCGGCATGCCGAGGAAGCCGCCCGAGTCCAAGGACTCGAGGCCGTCACCTAGGCTGGGGTGGTTATGGCCCCACCCCGCCCAAATCGCCGCACATTTGCTATAAAGGTTTCACTCACTCACTCACCTGTGTCGCTCCCAGACTGTCCAGATTAATCTTCTGGGACATCGTGTTCTGTGTCAGGGCTGTACTCCGAACTGCTGTCGCTGAGGCAACTATCTTCGCTTTCTTCAACGGGTGGACCGCTGATCCTGTAGAACCTTCTGGAGTCCATCACAAACGAAAAGCATTGAATAACTACAAAAAAAAAAACAGTTACCAGGTCTTTGACCGCAACTCAAGGAAGATGAAATTTTGCGCGAACAGCGACGCTACATCTTGATGCGAAAACACGACAAAGTCACGCGCATTTGAAGAAATAAAACAAGAAAAACTACTAATCTTCAGAAACCAATCACGGACGACAAGCAGTATAACTGCAAAAAACAATTACTAGTTCTTTGACCACATCCCAGGGAAGTTGCGCGCCCGTCGGGATGCTACAGCCTGATGATGCGAAAACGCGACAAAGCGACGCATGCTTGAAAGAACAAGTCAACCAAGTGCCCGTTATGCGACATTTTCTTACATTCAAAATACTTACATACCTTGAATGAAGACGGATGTGAATGGATGGATACTGAGAAATGTTCTTCATCGGCATGAACTGGAGAAATGGCAGCCGTCAGCTCTTTACTGAATAGAGGGTAGATGGGGCTGCCTTTCCCACATGTTGCCAGACATCTGTGGATTCCCTCTGAGCCCAGGAGTAGTGGCTACAGATGTTTTCTTCTGGTGGTGCGTCTTTAAACCGGTATGATGCGTAATCGCGGCAACAGGTCATAAGAGGTTGGAACTGCCCAGCAAATCGCAGGTCTCCGTCTGCCAGAATCACGCGTGACATAGCTAATTTCTCGCGCCTGAAATTGTACTGCTCTCAACCCGAGCACTAACTGCGCCAGGAGCGTGGTCACACTGCCATCGGATAATGTGATGGGGGTTTGTGGTTTGTGACACGCTGACGATTCGTTAGTCGGTGCTTGGACGACGACGGTGAGTCTATGAGGGGTGTACGCGCTAGCCCTACCATTGTTGTAGCCTTGTGCGTTTTGCCTTGTTAGTATGTCCACTGTATGCAGTTTCTCGCAGTAACATCATGGCAATAAATAACCGAATCTTACAGAGCTTTCCACGGGTGACGCGTCTCGCAGACTTCACGGCGGTGGGCTACGCGGGCTCTCATCGGCTGAACGAACAGGATATCGCTGCCGTGCTACCGTTTGCCATGCGCTACCTGACGCCATCGTTCGTCTCCATCTTTGGTCTGGGTGCGATAGCGTCAGCCGTGATGTCCTCCGCCGACTCGTCGGTGCTCAGCATAGTCTCGCTGATCAGCAAGAACGTCTACTACACCATACTGAGACCAGGAGTAAGCGACTAGACGCAAATGTGGCGGCCTTTCTTCAGAAGTCAAGAGTATATATAAGATTGATGTATGTACGTGAGAGCCACAAATGTAGCCGAGAAATTATTAAGCATACCTGACGATCTCCCCCCCCCTCCGCAAATGTCAGAACTGGTGTGAACTTTAAGTGCATATCTACAAAAGTTGAAGTCACTTTAGTATACACTAAAGAGGATGAAGGCGAAAGCATGCGTGCTCACGAGACATTCATTCCATTACTTCACGTATTCATTCCAATGCGCTCTTACTTCCTATTACTTGTTCTCTACCACAAAAGCCGCGGGTTAAAGTGCCCTAATTAATTCCACCTTAATTAACTTCGCCCTAATTAACACCAAAGGTCGCTGGTTCGACTCCCACCAAAAGTCGGGGATTGGACTTCCACAAAAGGTAGTGGGTTCGACTCTCGACCATCACGACATCAATTGGAATCCAATGTGGACATATGATCGGTTCGTCTATGTCTCCATGTTGGGCCGTCGGTTCGAGTTTCCGGAGACTTCGCCTTAACACCAAAGGTCGTGGGTTCGAATCTCCACCTTCACGGAGTCAAGGGAACTCCAATCTGCAAATCGGCCGATTCGCCCATACAAGTGGATTAGAGTGCCTTAATTAACTATATCCTAATTAACTGCGTCTTAGTTAGCTTCGCCTTAATTAACCCCAAAGGTCGTGGGTTCGACTCTCGACCTTCACGACGTCAGTTGGAATCGAAGTTGGAGATATGGCCGGTTTTTTATGGCTACGACCGCGCTTGTCGTCTGCTCCATCGCTAAACCAGTATAATCGCTATCCTGCTCACGCATGACTGTGTCCAGCATGCTTCCTGTGAACGACTATACATCGTCATTGCTGATAGAAAAATTCTGATAAAAATGTTCCATGGCGTTTTCTGCGTTAGCGTTACGTAGTTCGAAGCTCTTACCTGTAAGCTTTCCATTGCACTAAAAGAAAGATGGGTACAACGAATATTGGTGGTCAGTCCGTTTAACACAGGCATATATTCAAGGCTGTGAACAAACCTCTCGCATACTACTTAATGCCTGTCCTCATAACTACCCCTCCGTCCCCTCTTTCTCTTTCCTCTCTCTCTTTATCAATAAAGCTTCGCTTCACATATATTCCGGCATTGGTGTTCTCTGCCTAATTCTTTTGGAACAATGCGCGGCCTTAAGAAGAAACAACTAGCATAATATTTCACTGAAGCTTATCAGTAGTGTTTTCCTGTAGCTAATATACAGTTCCTAAAATGAAATGAAGCCTGTTCGAACTCGTTTACAGCATTATTTTTTCGCTCGGTAGTCAAATCGCAACTGATGCACATTCGGTGAACCGAAAGTACAACGGGAACGAAAAAAATTACCGACGATTACGTTACTTCCTAATGCGAAATTTGAGCGCAGCAAATAAGCTGTTTCACCTTTTCGATAGATTGAGGCAAAGAAATCGAGCAACACATGTATGCGCTATCACAGAATATTTTTTTTATTTTTCACACGTATTCCTTTAACAAAGACTCCACTAGGTAAGCTTCTGCTTCGGCGGCACGCACCTCTGGATTCTGACGGCGACGGCGCTGGGCCTCTGCTCTGGCAGCTCGTTTAGCAGCAGCAGCAGCAGCAGCAGACGGAGGATTTCCATCGGTCGTCTCGCTCATGGCTCAGAAAGAACTGGCAGATAATTTCGCAGTGGCGAACGGCAGCGGCAATTTCGGCTCGGGCGGTGCACATATACAGATCCGCCGCCACCGATCTGGCTCTCTGATTGCCACCGCACAGGGCGAACGGCAGCGGCAATTTCGGCTCGGGCGGTGCACATATACAGATCCGCCGCCACCGATCTGGCTCTCTGATTGCCACCGCACAGGGGTTGCATTGGAGGAGGAGCGAAGAAAGGAATTAAGTTCGAGCCGGCGCTTTGACAACCGGAGACTCGCAGGAAGAGGGGGAGGGGGGCGGCGTGTACACCCAGCGGCAAACGATGGGGGCAGAAGCGCGCGCAGCAAGCGGACAACACGATAAAGGGAGGAGGGAAGAGATAGCAGCGACTGACTGATGCCGCTGACGCCGATAGTGAGTCAACCCCAGCTGCGGAGTTGGTTTCAGGGACAACGCCGCCGATGCCGACACAAACAATATGATACCCTCGCTTCCGCAGCGCTAAGAACCAGGTCTAGCCGTGGGAAGGTGGTCACGTATTCGTCGACGTGCCGGGGCCTACGTGAAATAACCGGCGCGTCGGCAACTGAAGAGCACCCTATCCGCCACACAAGAACAGGGGGGGGGGACCCTTTCCTCCTCTTTCTGCATGGCGGCGACGGTGTTCTATGCAGTCACGTTATCTTGACTCTCTAGCGGCGTCAGCGGCATCCAGCGGTATCAGTCGGTCGCTGCTAGCGCTGGGGGGATGAAAGGGGGGCGGAGCTGGTTACGAGGCCGACGACAACGCCGACGACGACGCGAAACCCAGGAACGGACGCCAAAGAGCTGCGCTCTAAAAGGTTTTGGATCGACCCTCTACTCTGAGCCTTTACAGCGAGAGCTTCGGGGGCATCGCCACAATGCCTCTGGAACTGCCTGGCCATCAACACAATGCCCTCTATACGGCTGTAATAACGCGTTAGCCACACGCAAAAGAACTTTATAGGCTACAGGGTTTACTTTTGTACTAACGTGTAATAGGGCTGAAATGACATATATAGTATGGTAGAAAAAAATTACCGACAATTACGATACTCCATCACGAGCAACTTAAGCGCAGCTCTATGCATGTTTTCATTTTGCTGTATATTGGCTGGCGTGGACAGTCTGTCTCGCAAGCAACGTTGCAAACGGAGCGAAGTATGGCGCGACTGCCTCACTAATCTGGAACGTATTCTGCGATGATCACTTTCGGCGATATTATCGCCTCGGCGACAGTATCGCCATCAGGTGCACGTAGATGGGCTGGTTGAGCATACGTTCCGCGAAGGGCATAGTATCGCCGAGGCGATCGTCGCAGGATACATGCCCTGGAGATAGCGAGAGACAGCGCAGAGAAGACGCGGGTGCACCATTTACGGCGGCCGCCGTCGATAGACCTCCCCGACGACGCTCGCTACTCTGGTACTATCTCGTAGCCATTTTTACCCCACCACGGTTTTCTTCTCATCCATTCGCCAAACCCTCCGCTTTCCTCCTCGCGTCTTTCATCTTCCGCTGTGCTCGTTGGCTCGGTTACGCCGACGCCGAAGCTCGCCGCAGCAACGACCGGCCAAAGGGCGCGGATGCAGTCGGGCGTGCCCAGCGGGACACGCAGTGGCCGGTGAAGTTGGATGCGTCACGCCGGTGACGCCAAGGTCGCCGAAAATTAGGTCCCTCTATAGCTCAGCGCATTGAACGTGGCCCGCAGCAGCGCGACGTTGGGCAGTCGCCGATGCGCATGCACACACGTGCGCTGCGAGGGAGCGCTTTTTCGTTTGGCAAGGGCGCCAATCCCGCGCAATTTCTCCATTACGCCCACGACCAGCCAAACTAGCGCGCGACGCACTGTGGTTCAGCGACTCTGGCGGCTCTGGCGTGAATGGGAGCTGCTCTATTACCGCGCAGACCACTCGTGAATGCTCCAGGCCTGGCGCGCTCCCGCGTTACGCCGGATCATATTCCGCCTTAAGAGCTGCGCTCCAAAAAGAGTCACAGAATACTTAAAGCCTACGTCCTGACAAAACGGGTGTATAGCAGCCACTATACCATCTTGGCAGCTTCCATACGGGCGATGATCGCGTAGAAGGAAAAGCCGTTGTCAGAAAGCATACTTCGCTTGGGTTCTCTTCAATAAAAAAAATGCTACTGCTAGACGCAGCAACATTTGTGGACAAAGTGCAAAAAAATTTGGTTCAACTTACGATACGGCACGTTTCTGCTATTTCCGAAAAATAAACACCGTGAGAACTCGTACCGCGGACAACTGACGCAGGGCGTGCAGACGGAAAGCCACACTAATGGCATCGCAGCGTCCAAGTGACTTTCCAGTAAATCAACACTTCAGCTGCGGTGCAATGTGCCCGTGTGAGAAAATAACAGTGCCAACTTTCTCGCAGGGTACGAACAATGGCGCACAAAAACGGCTCGAGTAAACAAGTCTCGCTCAGCGTAGACAAGCACAAGTGGTACACGCGGCGTACCATTTAACCTCATTATCACCACTGTCGTAGGCTGTCAATATCACTGCTAAATATCCTCAGAGAACACAAACAGCACCGAAAGCTTAGCTTGCATCGATTCCCACATTACGTTGGATGTGGATAATTTCTTTCCACACACATACTCCCAAGACATTCACGGTGATATTGTTACGTGTAGAAAGATACAGACGGAAGAGGCTATTTACAAGCTATTTACACTGGACTGGAGCCAGAGCACGAGGCCGACATTTTCTCGCGCCAAGGCCACAGACCCACTTCGTCGTCGTTCTCGCGGCGGCTCGTCTCTCGGGTATCTACCGATAATATCGTAATACTACCCCCCGGCGGCAAAAGCGCCGTCACGGTGCTGTTAATTATCCAAGGCACGTGGAGAGTTGTAGGGCTTCAGTCGGGTGACGTGGACAATGTCAATGGTTGTCACACCGGAAGACGTAGAGGGCGTACTAGAACAATTTCATAGGTGACATCGGTCACTTGGCGGAGCACGCGATATGGGCCGGTATAACAGGAAAGCAGTTTCTCACAAAGGCCAACTTTACGCGATGGTGACCAAAGCAACACGAGGGTGCCGGGCGCAAAATGGACATCACGGTGACGGAGGTCGTAGCGTCGCTGTCTTGAGAGACTTTTAGACGAACGCGCGCAAGTTGACGAGCATGGTCAGCACGGGCGATTGCATCACGGGCATAATCGCTAGTTGAAGCTGTGGTGGACGGAAGCACGGTGTCTAGTAGTAGCGTTGGTTCGCGGCCATACAAGAGGTAAAACGGGGAAAAGCGGGCAGTTTCGAGACGGGAAGAGTTGTATGCAAAGGTAATGTAGGGTAGAGTCAGGTCCCAGTCACGGTGGTCGTCTGAAACGTATTTGGATAGCATGCCTGTAAGGGTGCGGTTCAAACGCTCAGTGAGGCCGTTCGTTTGAGGGTGGTAGGAGGTAGTAAATTTATGCTGAATGGAGCAGGCCCGCATGATGTCGTCAATGACTTTCGCCAAAAACGTACGGCCACGGTCTGTTAACAATTGACGCGGAGCACCATGCATAATAATGATATCATGTAGAAGGAAGTCCACAACGTCAGTTGCGCAACTGGTCGGAAGAGCGCGGGTTACGGCGTAGCGGGTCGCGTAGTCAGCCGCGACTGCAGCCCACTTGTTTCCTGATGTAGATTTCGGAAATGGGCCGAGAATGTCTAAGCCAACACGACGGAAGGGCTCGGCAGGGATGTCGAGCGGCTGCAGGTAACCAGCGGGGGGCTGGGAAGGCTTCTTGCGTCGTTGGCAAATTTCACAAGCGGCGACGTAACGTCGTACGGAACGGGCAAGGCCCGGCCAGAAAAATACGGCGACGTACACGGTCATAGGTTTGAGATACGCCGAGGTGTCGTGCCGTTGGTGCGTCGTGGAGCTCTTCTAGAACGGTTGAGCGGAGGTGTTTAGGTATGACAAGTAGGAACTCAGAGCCGTCCGAATGAAGGTTACGACGGTACAGAGCATCGTCGCGGAGGACGAAGAGGCGTAGAGTGGCGTCGGCCGGAGAGTGTTCAAAACGGTCGATGAGTCCTCTGACGTTGGCGTCACGACGTTGCTCGTCAGCGAAATGAAGCAGCTGTGATACAGAGAATAGGCAAGCAGCACTGGTAATATTGGAGGAGACAGGGTCGTCAACAGGGTAACGCGACAAGCTGTCAGCGTCTTGGTGCAGGCGTCCAGACTTGTAGACCACAGAATACGAAAATTCTTGTAGTCTCAAGGCCCCTCGACCAAGCCGGCCTCTAGGATCATTTAGGAATGAGAGCCAGCAGAGAGCATGATGGTTAGTGACTACGGAAAAAGGGCGACCGTAGAGGTAAGGACGGAACTTCGCAACCGCCCAGACTACAGCAAGGCATTCTCGTTCCGTAATGGAATAGTTGCACTCCGATGGTGTGAGGAGGCGGCTTGCATAAGCAATAACGCAATCCTGGCCACGCTGACGCTGGCTAATACGGCACCTACGCCATGACCGCTGGCATCTGTACGCAATTCTGTAGCGGCATCAGGGTCGAAGTGGGCGAGAATGGGTGGTGAGGAGAGAACAGTGACGAGACGAGAGAAGGCGGCGGCTTCTGCAGTACCCCACGAGAATTGTACGCCTTTCTTCAAAAGATTAGTGAGGGGTCTAGCAATTGCCGCAAAATCTTGAACAAAACGACGAAAGTACGAGCATAGCCCGACAAAACTTCGAACGTCTGCGGCGGTCTTCGGAACCGGAAAGTCTCGGACAGCTCGAGTTTTGTCGGGATCAGGCTGTAATCCGGAAGCATCAACGAGGTGGCCCAGAACAGTAATTTGCCGGTGGCCGAAACGACATTTCGACGAATTAAGTTGCAGCTTTGCCTTTCGAAATACATCAAAACGTGGGCGAGAAGACGATGACGTTGTCGAGGTAGCAGAGACCTGTGGGCCATTTGAAACCATGGAGCAAGGAGTCCATCATACGCTCAAAGTTGGCAGGGGCGTTGCATAATCCAAACGGCGTTACTTTAAATTGGTATAGGCCATCAGGTGTGATGAACGCGGTTTTTTCTCTGTCCATATCGTCAACAGCAATCCGCCAATATCCAGAATGAAGATCGATAGAACAGAAATAGCTGGAACCGTGGAGGCAGTCAAGGGCGTCGTCTATACGTGGGAGCGGGTAGACGTCCTTCTTGGTAATGTTGTTCAGATGACGGTAGTCTACACAGAAGCGCCACGTGCCATCCTTCTTCTTAACCAACACTACAGGTGACGCCCAGGGACTCGAAGAAGGCTCAATGATGTTTTTTGTCTAGTATTTTGTTGACTTCGCTTTGAATTACTCGGCGTTCCGACGCAGAAACTCGATACGGTCGTCGGTGAATCGGAGTAGCATCGCCAGTAAGAATCCGATGCTTGACCGCGAGCGTCTGGCCTAACGGGCGATCGTCGAAGTCGAAAATATCTCTGTAGGACGACGATACTTGTTAAAGGTCTACAGCCTGCGCAGAAGACTGGTCCGTCGCAACGATTTTCTGTATCTTGGGATCGGCGGTTGAGGCTAGCACGATGGGCCTGCTAAGCTCGCAAGAAGCATCGGTCGATAAAGTTGCCACGTGATGGCCGCCGAGACAATCAATGTTGGGCAAGGCAAATGCCTTGCGGTAGAACTTGTTTTGCCAATCCAAAGTTAAACATAGGCATGAAAGTGCGGTTCGCAGTAATAGTAAGTATACTGTGAGGCACGGTAACGTCATACTGTAGTGGAATGTCGGGCAGAGGAGTGACGAGGTACTCGCCATCAGGGACTGGCGGGGAAGACAAGAATTCATATGGGCTATTCATTTTGGCGGCAGGCGAATAAAGCCGGTGGGGCGTAGGCGGCACTGGGGTGCGTCAGAAGGTTCTGCGAGAATCGGCAACTCAAGGCGAAGGGTACTGGCAGAGCAGTCAATAAGGGCAGAACGCGCGAAGAGAAAGTCGAGGCCGAGAATTAGGTCGTGGGGGCAATGAGCAATCACGGTGAAGAGGACAGGGGTGTGGCGGCCGGCAATGCTGACTCTTGCCGTACACATGCCGATAATAGGCCCAGTACCGCCACACGCAACGCAGACGACGCGTGCCGACGCTGGGGTAAAGAGCTTTTTGAGTCGTCGTCGGAAGGCAGCACTCATAATAGAAAGATGTGCGCCTGTATCGATGAGTGCAGTGACAGGATAGCCGTCAACGTCAACGTCAAGAAGGTTTTGGTTCGTTTGTAATGTGAGCAGGGGATTTGAGGGCAGGGTTGACAACGCAGCTTCACCTCCAGAAGCTGCAGTGCCTAGTTTTCCGGCTGCGTCCGGGAGGCGATAGGCGGCGAAGAGAAGCGGCTGCGTTGGGGCGAACGAGACTGATGGCGTCGAGGTGAGGGCTAGTGGTTGTAGCGAAGGTTCGGAGCAGGGGCATCAGCTACTGTGGGTTCATGGCGGGTGGCATAGTGAACAGAAGGTCCAAAAGTGCGGGAATAAGTGGCGGCGTACGTCCCAGGAGGTGGTGGCCATCGGCTGCGGCAGTGACGAGCGACGTGGCCGATGCGACAGCAGTGGAAGCAGATCGGCCTGTCATCAGGAGTACGCCATTCGAACGGGTTGTGGCGAGATATGGCAGAAAATGACTGTCGGGGACGAGGAGAGCCGGTAGAAAACTGGGGAACGTTGAGTTGAGACGTTGTACACACGGAGTTCAGACCCACGTTCGCAAATTCCTGTCGGACTACGGGCTGAATCATCGCAATCGTGGTTGCTGGCGGATCGGGAGTCGTCGCTGCGAAAGCTGGGTGACAGGCGGCCTCGAGCTCGCGGCGAACAATACGGGTGACGTCGTCACAGGTGGTAGCCTGACGTGTCGACCCTCACATGTCGACGTAGCAGCAGTGTTGGGTAGCCGCGTGATGTGGTGTGATACGGCGGCTCTTAGCCTGTTCAAGGCGACGGCATTCTTTAATGATGGCGTCGATTGTCGAGACGTTGCAGAAAACAAGCAAATTGAAAGCGTCCTCGGCGATGCCTTTAAGGACATGTGACACTTTATCAGCTTCAGACATAGCGTCGTCAGCTTTTCGGCATAGAGCCAAGACGTCGAGGATGTATGAAACGTACGGCTCTGTAGATGTCTGAACACGAGACGCAAGAGCCTTTCTCGCGGCAACCTTGCGGCCAATGGGGTCGCCGAACAGTTCCCGTAGCTTTCCTTTGAAATTGTCCCAACTAGTTATCTCGTCGTCATGCGTCTGGTGCCACACGCGTGGGGTGCCGCCGAGATAAAAGATGACATTGGCGAGCATGATCGTTGGGTCCCACCTGTTATTAGCGCTGGCATGTTCATATAGCTTGATCCATTCGTCAACGTCCTCCAGAGAACACACCAGGGTCGAGATGTTCGGCAACCATGACGACGGGAGCAGTCGGACAAGCCGAAGCCGTTGCAGTGGTGGTCTCGTCACAGGGAGGCATGGTGACAAGCTCGATGTACCGACCACTCCGGAGTTCCGTGGCGAGGACGGCGATCGCTCACCTCCACCAGAATATTACGTGTAGAAAGATGCAGACGGAAGAGGCTCTTTACAAGCTATTTACACTGGACTGCAGCCAGAGCTGTTGTTGTTGTTGTTGTGGCCTGTGATGCGTGTGGCTCCTACCCACGATGGGGGATTGGCCAAGAGATGGGTGGATTATTCGAAATTATTATGGAGCATAAGTTTCCTAATAGTTATTGAAATAGCATTGAATAGCGCAGAATTGCCTGTTAAATAACATCAGGAAGGTAATATTGAATTGGTAATAATTAACTTAAAAGTAAAAACAAAAATAAAGGAATTTAGCAGGGCATTCGTTTAGATTCCATAAGGAATGTTCGGACAGCGAAGCATGCATCCGTGTGGCTGAATCCCAAAGTGGACGCTCCGAACGAAAGAATTGCAGGTTCTGTCAAGTCCAGGCCAATTCTTCGAAAAGGTATTTCCAACCATCTTTTTCTAAGCGCAGTAAAGCGGCGACAAGATAGAAGAAAGTGGTGTATCGTCTCTTCCTCATTACAAAAAGAACAGAGGGGGGAGGGAACCAAACCCGACCTGTGTAAGTAGAAATTCAGCGAGGGTATGCGGCAGCGTAATTTGGTGAGGCAGACCTCCAGCATCTTTGTGTCACAGGATTCGCTATGCCAGGGAAATGCCAGGTGCTTATACTCTGGAGAAGCAGTCAAATGTGGGTTTGATAAGGCTAATCTTATTGATCGCATCCGAAATCTTGTCGCCGTGATCTGTGCTGTCACTGGTAGAATAGGAAGAACAGGGCCGGATAGTGATGCATTTGCCAGTGAATCAGCAGTTTCATTAAAAAACAAACCTTTATGCCCTGGCACCCAAATCAAATGAACACATCGCACATGGGCAGGAACTAGTAAGCGGAATAGTTTTAGCATGGGTGACTCATTAGTAGCGGTAAGGCAAGAACATACTGAAAGGGAGTCAGTCAGAATGGCAGCTGTTGTAATAATTGGGTCTAATTTACGTAAAGCTAGGATTACTGCTAACAACTCGGCCAGAAAAATAGGCACAAAATCAGGCAACCTTAAAGAAAAAGACCAGTCGAGCGCAGGACAAAATATTCCAATGCCAGCTTTTTCCTCGCACTGTGAGGCATCTGTTGCAATGATAACGTTTGTTTCTAGGCTGCTCAGGTGGTCTTGCAACATGGCGTTTAAAATGCCGTAAGGGAGGAGTTTAGCGTGGTTTGGGAAAATGTCATCAAACCTGATCTCTGGGTAATTTGAATGCGTATTATCATGAAGCACCTCGCGAATCTGCACATTTAGTGGTTCAAGTAATGTTTGCACAAATATAATCTGCGGTCTATGAAACCTGGGCCAATGAATAGGAAAAAATAATTCTGGATTAGAGAGGAAAATAATTTGTAGGCGGTTTAATGGGGATTCATATAGCCTTAGGAAAATCTGAACTGTCAGAAGGCGAAATCGGCATATTATGGGTGGGATTCTTGCCTCCAGGTATAATACGGCATTCGAAACGAATTTTGGGAGGCCTAAGCACAGACGTAGCGCCTCTCGTTCCAACAAAACTAGCGGCCGAAGCTTGTATGCTGGAACACCTGAGAATAAAACGCATCCAAATTCTAACACCGGACGAACATACATCTTATACACCATCAAGAGGGATTTTCTTCGCATACCTGTTCTTCGGTTGCTCAACTTGCGCAAAATGCCCATTGAACGAGCTCCTTTTGTCGCAATATATTCAATATGCGGCCGCCAGTTAAGATTTCCGTTGTAAATCACTCCAAGGTATTTTAGTGATTCTACTTGTGGGATATCTTCGAGATGATAGTTAAGCGATATGTATACTGGGTCTTTAACGGGAAAAACAAGGATAGCACACTTATTAGCATTCAGGTTTAAGTGTAAGCTATCCAGCCAGCCTTCCAGTTCCCTTAGATACGACTGCAGTATTTCGTAAAGAGAGTATATGTCGCTAGCCATACCAAAAAAGGCAATGTCATCAGCATAAACGTATGTACTGACAGCTGGGTGAACGGGGATTCTGCTCAGTAAAATATTAAATAATACTGGTGAAAGTACCGATCCCTGAGGCACACCTCTTGTTTGCTTATATTTACTGGAAGAATAGCCGCTTCGAAAACAATAGAACTCCCGGTCTTTTAAAAATTCATGCACCCATGCTACTATATAGCCTGGAAAGCAATGGCTCTGTAACCGATTCGTTAAAATTGTATGTTCAATGCTGTCATAGGCTTTGCATATATCTAAGGTAACTAGAGCCGCGTATTGTTTTTCCTGTCTGGCGATGTTAATGCGACTTTCAAGGTCTACATGTGCGTGCCATATTGAATAGCCAGATCGAAATCCAATTTGACACGAACTCAACAATCGATTGTCGTCAATAAACTCTAAAATATGTCCGAGAAGCACTCTTTCAATAAGTTTCACTATGTTTGATGTCAACGCAATTGGTCTGATGTTGTCGATAGTATACCCTGCCCCTGGTTTTTTAATTAACGGAATAATTTTGGCGATCTTCCATTCTTGTGGAATCCATGCGTTACTAACAGAGTAGTTTAGCAACTTCAGAAGCTCACGTGGAGCTTCTTGAAAGAAAATCTTTAACATTGCATTTGTTATGCCGTCCGGGCCAGGCGCTGTAGTTGGCAACTGTAACATAACCTTTGCTACTTCCGAATAGGATATCTCCTTGTAGCCTGAGAATGCAGGAGAAAAAGCAGAAGTTTGAAGACGCGTTGCGAATCGACTCTCCAGTCCTTTAGCTAGTAGTTCTAAGGACTCCTGCATTTCCTGTGAGGTATATACGACTGAGTCTACATTAATGCTCATTGGGAGTTTGTTTCTAAAACGAAGGTAATTAAATAAAGCACGTTTGTTCTTGGAATTAGATAGATAATTAAAATGGTTTTTATCGTACTCATCTTTTGCATGTTTAATCGTACGTTTGAAGGTTGCCGAAATAAATTGATAATCTTTCCAATTTTGTGGGCTCTGATTATGTAGAAGTTTTTTCCAAGCAGCTTTCCTTCTTCTATAAACTCGTGTGCATTCGCTATTCCACCAGGGACTAGATGAGGAACGCTTAGCTGTCTGAATTACAAATTCGGACTTTTGTCGGGACGTCTGTAATGCTGAGCAAACATTCAAGCCAATTTCTTCGTCATTATTATTATTTAGTGATGCAATGGTGGACCGCAAGCAGTCTTTAAATTTTTTGCAATTAACAAATATTCTGCCTTGTCGTTCAACTGATGTCACAGGGCATGCAATTTCAAAGTATACCGGGAGATGATCACTGTTTGTACAGAAATCAATCGTTGTCCAAGATGTCACAGTGACACTCGTGCTAGAAAACGTCAAATCTAACACTGAGCGAGATTGTCCGCGGACAAATGTAGGTCCACTGCTATTAAGGCATGAAAGGTTTTTATCTATGGTCCAGTTCCACAGACGTGTCCCACCTGAATCTGTTTTGTAACCCCAAGACACGTGATGCGAGTTGAAGTCACCAGTAAGAATGACTTCATTTTTACAGCTGGCAAGCGCACTATCCAATTGATATGTACTGTGTACGCCTGTAGGGAAATAAGCATTTATAATTGAGAATGTACGGTAGCCTGGGATACTAAGGTGCACTGCCAAAATTTCACATTCCGAAGACATTAACTTGAAAGCTATTTTCGCCTTATGGCAGAATTTAGATGACAACAAAATCATTAAGCCACCTCCTTGTGTAAGGCGATCTAATCGAAAAGATCGAAAATCTTTAAAATGAAAATTTTTCTCAGGAGTAAGCCAGGTTTCTTGTAAGATTATGACGTCAGGATTAAGATGAGCTGTTAAGCAATATAAGTCCGTTGAAGCAGAAAACAGGGAACGACAGTTCCACTGTAGCACTTTTAAAGAAGCTATGGTGATGATCTAACTGATATAGTTACTTCAGCGACTACCGTCTCAATGAACTTTCTTGGATGCCAGAATGAGAAATTGGATTACCCTTTTTGTTTTTGGTATATGGACAAGAAGCAGTTACTGGAGACCCAGTTCGTTTTTGCGGCCTGGAATCATGACCTGTTTCCATGTCGACCTGCGAGTCTGACTGACGCGAAGAACAAGGATCGGATCCAAGAAATGTTGGATCCGATGTGGTACTCGGCACCAGGACTGAACTGGCTACCTGTTCTGCAGCACAAGCAATTGATTTTGTGATTGGAGTTGCAGCTGTTTGCAATAGCTGCGTCATCTGCGCAGTAAACGCTTGGGAAAGACAGTCGGTAACACTTGTGACAATATGCTGCATAGCCTTTGTCATTGCTTTTTCTACGGCTGATTCAATGAGCTTCGATAAGTTGTCTTCCTGTAAAATAGATTGCCTCGCAGTGACGCCAGCGTATCCAAAGGCTCTTTCCTTGACGACTGCAATAGCTTCTCGCCGCGAACATCGTCGCCTGTCAATTACCTCGAGTACCTGCATTTCGTTAGCTCTAGCCGAGCAGTTTGCATAGTCAGCCGCATGGTTTCCTCCACATAAGCAGCAAGTTTCGGCTTCAGCTGTGCACTCATTGGGAGAATGATCGGCCCCACAGGCGCGACAGCGTCCATTTGATTTGCAGCCTCCTGCACTATGGCCAAAACGCCAACAGTTCCGACACTGAAGTGGACGGGAAGCGAGAGGTTCCACTCTAAAAATAAGCGGCCACACTTTCAGTTCAGAAGGGCAGGACAGGCCAGCAAACGTAGCGATAACTGATTCTGTGGCCACTTTTTCTCCATTTACCAGTCGGTTACACCGGTATACAGCTATGACGCCAGCATCAGACAGTTTCTCCAGAGTCTCAGTTGGGCTCAATCGAGAGTCTACGCCCCGGACAATGCCTTTAGTGCATGCTAGATGAGGAGGAATAAACGCACTCACCGGGACAGATGCGAAAGTCTTACACTTTAGGAGGTCTGCGACACAGGTCGAATCTGATGACCTACAGACTATCCCACCTCTTCCAAACTGTCGGACATCGCTTATCATCTGGAAATGACGCGTCATGGCCTGGAGCTCGGCCTGAACAGCTTGTGGGTTGTTCAGCCGGATGAATCCACCGTTCGAGGGCACCAGCGCGACAGGGATGCTGCTAACACCGCTGCGGAAGAAAGATTGCAAAGGCAAATCATCAGGGGAAAGGGAGGCTGACCAAGGGCTAGGCCCTTGCCCAGGAGAGTTTTTAGACATCAGCGTTGTTTCAATCACGGATGAGTCCTACAAAAATAAGATAAGTAAGATAACAAGGTGAAATCCACCCAAAACTCAGCCAAACCACCAAGTAAGTTCCAGCTTGAGCACACCGGGGCGGAGATCGAACGCCGAGCACCGCCGAGCACAGTCGCGAGCTGGGGCTGTTCACCACTCGGTTGATTCTCCAGGCCGACATTTTCTCGCGCCAAGGGCACAGACCCACTTCGTCGTCGTTCTCGCGGCGGCTCGTCTCTCGGGTATCTACCGATAATATCGTAATAATATGTATAAGTTGAACATATCAGCAAGAGTTCGTGTGGGGGAAACGCACTAAACTTCACGATTTGCGCGTCATATGTATTGTTTATAGTTTTGTGTGTAGGTTTTAAAGCATTAATTGAGTCGCCACTTGGCTTCCGCATTCGTTTTTGTCTGCTCATTTAGCCATCGTTGTAGGGCGTGAAGAAAGACGTAGCATGATCCATCCACCGAAGCATGCTGCAATCCCTCACCTTATATGTCCCAATATAGTGAGACTTATAAGTGAACGTAAAAGAACTCCCGGTACTAGAAATATTCCAGAGCCCCAACTACGGCGTGCCTCGGTATTATGTCCAGTTTATGGCACGTACATCCATAAGTGTATTTATTTATTCATTTATTTATTTATTTATTTATTTATTTATTTATTTATTTATTTATTTTTATTTGTCCCAATCACCACAGTAACCCTTACGCGTGATAAGCCACCAAAAGAACGGTGCTCACCTTCCCGTTTGCTTATGAAATTTTTAACATTTTCACTAACAGAAGCCAGTGTTGCGCGCATTGACATGCATGAACTCACAAGCGAAAGCAGTCAAAATTATTATCTAGGAGTATAAGAACAAAAATTCTATGCTTTCCTGTGTATCCAATGATGGCTTTTGCAGGAAACGGACCAGCCTAACTCGCAAGATTAATCACTCCAGTCCAAAGGCAAATATTAGAGGTACCGTATCACTGAAATGTACAATGCACAAAGAACGTTTTAGCTAAGGCGCAGCAAGTTTTTACAAAGGTTTCCCTTTTTCTATTGTGGAATAAAGAAAATCTGTGTATTCTGCTTTGTGAGTTTGCCTCTCATGACCTTCTGCGAGCCGATCTCAAGGCTGGATAGAGCGAGAAATTGCGCACGATACGGGAAATAAAAAAATATGCAAATATTCACTTGTTTACAGTGAATATTTAGTCTATATATTTGATACAAATATACAAATACGAAGGTATTGTGTCGTAGCCACCCAAAAAGGCATTAAATTAACTAAAGAAAGTATTGAATAACGTGTTAATTGCAGCGAGCACAAACATTCCAGTCACGTTCTTTCATGTGTGCATAATAGATGTTTATTTTGTGGCATTTATTATGTTTTATGGGTACCTTAGATGAGTCTTCAGGAAAGCATTGGGTAAGGGGGGAATTTGTGTAGATCAATGTAAAACAAACTTTATTCAGCAAACCATTTAAACAGCATCGCGTAACTAAAGCATTATTCACACAACGAAATACACAAATCAAACTAAAGATGCGAAAAAGTACGCACGGGAAGGCAATACAAGCAATACAAACCTCATTGCACAACTGGGGCTTTATAAGGTAAAACTATTCCAATATTGTTTTATTCCAACTTCTTGACGTCAAACTTGCGCAACCGCCTACGCAAGCATCGGGCTAAACAGCGCTCTGGTCGTTCATAGGAAGTCACATTTGTTTGCTTTAGAAACGAATAACATTGTCTACACTTAGCGGCCTGTCATATCTAACTGGCTGACAAGAAACGAGGAGCATGCTCAAGTGGAGAGGGATTAGATGGGACCGAGATTGTGCACAGAAAATCGATAACCGAATGAAGAGGGTAGTACCGGCGTCTGCGATTGGTCCGCTTTCCCTTATTTAGTTTGCGGTAGCTGGTCGAAAATCGCGTCGGCATGCAACGGAATGTTAAGAATGCCGCTAAAACGGATCCTCGGCAAAGAAGAGTTGGCAGAGTGAGGTCGTAAACGTGCCGAAAATGCTCGAAAGAGGTACAAGGCACGCAAATAAACCCATTCTCTCGGGCAGGTGCGAGTAGCCAGTGCCTGAGCGATCGGCCGCAGGCATCTTTTATTCCTTTCGGAACGGGCAGCCTCGGCTACTAAGGAAAAAATTCAGTTTTGTTCCGCATAGTAATGGATCTTTAACTCGTACACATCACTTTGACGCGGTGAGTTCTCGCTGTTTTGTTACATCGCGTGACAGGCAGGTGAAGTGGGTGCAGTCCGAAAACTTTTGACGAATCGGGGAGGGCTGATTGCAGATTTGCAATAGAAAAGTTTGGAATAGCTTTACGTTATAGCGCCCCTGAGGAGGCGTACATATGCGAAAATTGCCATATCAAGTTCTCAATCACAGCAATGCAAAGTGCAATGCAAGGCGAGACTGTAAGAAGTAAAACATGTGAAACGAGCGCACACATAACGCCGTACACCACGTACGTACAGCGCCACGGACGAAGGCTGATTTGGGAATATGTTTGCCGTCTTCGGTGGACCCGTGCTAACGTTTAATCACAATCTGGGACCGCTGTACAGCAGAACGTGTACGATAAGCGCCTTGAAGGTCAGGGACAGCTGTGCAGTGCTCCTGATTTTGACAGCGAAGGATGCATCTGTGTCACGTAAAACAACCATGTAGAAGAATAGCAAAGGCTGCTGTGAGTATTTAAGGGACGAACCCTCCTTATCGCTCATATCTGTGTGCTCGAGGGGCGCAGGGAAGCGAGAATTGGCTGATGTGGTATACAAGAGTGACCAAGGCTCGGCAGAAGAACGTACGCCTGGGCGCACATCAAACGGCTGATGGTCGCACTTAGCCCCGGTCAGCGCGCTAGCCGCACGCATAGGCGCTTACTGTTCGACACCGCCCAGAGGATACCACAGAGCAGGCACGTACCCAAGGGGGGGCCCGGGGGGCCCGGGCACCCAGCCCTCGCAATTAAGACGCATACATCCCCCCCCTCATCCCCGCCCACGCCACCACTTCTACCGCACATTTCTAAAGCACTGCCAAATCAATGTTGAGATTTGACAGCTACTCGGGGGTCAACATTTTGCTGCCTTTTTCACTCCTTTTGGATGGCGGTAGTTAATGGCGTCTCCTAGGATGTGAAGGTCAGTTCCTTCATCAATTCGGTGCTCGCGCGATTAACTCCAGATGCATTCAGTTGTCACCGTCTATTCAACGGTCACGCGCATCGTTGGTGCTTCGTTAGTTCAACCTCCTTCGTTTAGACTGATCCAGGGACCAGGAAAGGGATTCAGTTCGTGGTCAGCTGGTCTATATGCACGTGGAACGAGTTGCGGCCAGAGAAAATGCCATTTGCGTTTAACCTTTCTTTTTGCTTCATTATTTCCTCGAGTGAAGGCTCGCCGCGACGCTCACAGGTCCCCGGAACCATATACACGTGATATGGGTTAGAGGAGGTGGAAAATATAATAATGCGAGACAGTGTGTCCATCATCAAACCCTGCAATAACCCTTGAACTCATAGGCAATACGACTGTCACCCGTTAACTCGTCTGGTTTTTTCCTAATTGTACAGCTCTTTTCGTGCAAAATTGCCAACTGGAAACAAGAGTCGCAAGGATTCGAGAAATTAAGCGGTCTTTTTAAGGGAGAGAGCCAACGCAAAACCCAACAGGAAGGAAAAGCGAAAATTAACAAATTTAACCGTTCTTTAAGAAAATATTTATGGATTGTAAGGAAGATGACGAACGTGCGCACAGAGTCAGCAGCATCGGCAGCATCAAGCGCGCAGCAGAGGCTCGAGCTCGGAAACTGCTCGGTGCATCCTAGGACCGGCGGTCAGTACGAACCCCAATCAATCTCCATTATAAGGGGTGGAGGTACAGGGTAACGTTCCATTCTACCGTCCTGGAACTCCGTTCTCGGACGCTGCCCTCCGCCGTGCCGGACGCCGACCAGCAGACTCTTTCATCGTCACCCGCCCCTTGCGCTGGCACCGTTCGCCAGCGGGAGCCACCTATCTTCAGCGGAACCGACGACAACGACGTTGAAGAGTGGCTGTCGTCCTACGAACGGGTGAGCGTTCACAACAAATGGAATGACTCGGACAAACTGGCTTACGTATCATTCTACCTCGCGGGCGTGGCCAGTCTCTGGTACAGAAATCATGAGAAGGATATCCGAACGTGGTTGGCGTTCAAGACGTCGATTACTGAAGTAGTTGACCGACCCGCCGTCAGGAAACTCCGAGCCGAGCAGCGTTTGCGTACATGCGCACAGGACACTGGTGAGACATTCACCAGCTATGTAGAAGACGTGCTAGATTTGTTCAGGCGCGTGAACGCTGCCATGACGGAAGCGGAAAAGATCAAGCACGTCATGAAGGGAATCGATGATGACGCGTTCCAGATGCTTCTGGCCAAGGACCCGCGCACTGTGGTCGACGTCATCAGCTTGTGCCCGAGCTATGATAAATTGCGTAAGCAGCGAGCTCTGACAAGGCGACATCCCACACTAAATGCGGCGTCACTCTGCAGCCTGACCACCGGCGCAGAACAAGCCTCCCTCATAACCTAAATCAAGGACTTCGTCCGCGAAGAAGTCGCACGGCAGCGATCTCTGGTGTCCGTCACTCAGGAGTCTGCAAGCACTTTACCGTCTCATCTCCTTAACGTGATCCATGAAGAGGTCGCAGAAGCGCTGCCGGCTGTTCACCAGTTCACACCAGTCACGTATGCTACAGTTGCTACAATGCAGTTTTTACTGCGTTCCCAAAACCTACCACTATGAAAGAGCTACGCAGCTTTATCGGCCTCTGCTCTTACTTCCGGCGATTCTTTCGAAATTTTGCGTCAATTATATCCCCTCTCACGCAGCTCCTTGGCGGCGCTAGAGATCTCTCACCATGGTCTCCAGCGTGTGACGACGCCTTCAAAACCTTGCGCCGTCTTCTCACGACGCCACCCATTCTTCGCCATTTTGACCCTCAAGCGCGAACCGAAATCCATACCGATGCAAGCGGTGCAGGCCTTGGCGCTGTGTTGGCACAGCGTCAACCTGGCCACACAGAATACGTCGTCGCATACGCGAGTCGCACGTTAACCACGGCGGAGACGAATTACAGCGTTACAGAAAAGGAGTGTTTGGCCATTGTGTGGGCGCTTGGCAAGTTTCGCCCATATTTACACGGCCGATCGTTCGACGTAGTGACCGACCACCGCGCACTATGTTGGCTGTCGACGCTCAAAGATCCATCGGGCCGCTTTGCCCGCTGAGCATTGCGAATCCAAGAATTTGACATCCGCGTGGTTTACCGTTCCGGGCGAAAGCACTCCGATGCTGACGCGCTATCCCGATCGCCGCTTCCGCCAAGGCCAGTGACGACACCGCCTGCCAGTGTACATTATCCTCTCTGTACGTTGACACTATCGCTGCTGCACAGTGTAATGATCCGTGGACTGCATCTCTGCTAGACCTTCTCTCGGATGCGACGAAAGTTCCGGCGTCACGTACGCTTCGGCGCCAAGTTCTTCATTTTACGATTCGCGACCAGCTACTATATCGACGCAACTATGCCCCAAAGGGACGCACCTCGTTACTCGTCATTCCTAGAATCTTGCGATCAGAGCTCTGCTCCTCGCTCCACGTCGACCCTCAGTGTGGTCACGCGGGAGTCTTCAAGACCTACGAAAGACTTCGACACCGCTATTACTGGCGGGGAATGTACAATTTCGTTCGAATGTTCGTCCGCTCTTGTCATGAGTGCCAACGCCGCAAAGCGCCACCGCACAACAACGCCGGTGAACTCCAGCCTTTACATTGCCCATCCCGACCCTTTGATCGCGTGGGCATAGATCTCTACGGGCCACTTCCGTTGACTCCTACCGGCCGGCAACAGGTGGATAATCGTTGCGGTAGACCACTTAACCCGTTATGCGGAGACAGCTGCGCTAACAAATGCTACAGCGCAGGAGGTCGCCAATTTCATACTTCGTCGTTTTCTCCTTCGTCACGGAGGTCCACGTGAACTTTTAAGCGACAGAGGCCGCGCCTTCTTATCTGAAGTCATTGAACGACTGCTTGCTGAATGCGCCATTGTTCATCGTAAATGCACTGCTTATCACTCACAGACTAACGGTACCACGGAATGCTTTAATCGAACTCTTGGTGACATGCTCGCCATGTATGTCTCACCTGATCACTCTAATTGGGACCTAGTTCTTCCGTTTGTCACCTACGCCTACAACACCGCGACTCAGGCCACTACCGGATTCTCACCCTTTTACCTTCTTTACGGCCGTCATCCTTCGCACACAATTAACACCATTCTGTCCTACCGGCCGGACCAATCTGAATGCCGGCCGATCTCGGAAGCCGCCAGACACGCCGAGGAATGACGCCAGCTGGCCCACCGATTCACCTCGGACGACCAGAGTCGTCAAAAAGCGGTTCACGATGCCCAGAACTCGACTCCGACTTTTCTCCCGGGCTCTCTCATTTCGTTGTTAGTGTCACACCCCACGCCTGGGCTCGCTTCAAAACTTCTTCCGAAGTATGACGGGCCATACCGCGTACTCGAGAGAACATCACCCGTCAATTACCTGGTTGAGCCGCTAACGCCACCGTCCGACATGCGACGTCGTAACCGCGAAGCCGTTCACGTTCAGCGTCTCAAGTCGTATTACCATTCTACCGTCCTTCGAGAAAACTAAGTCGCCAGGATGGCTCCTTTATTTCCGCCGGGCCATTGTAAGGAAGATGACGAACGTGCGCACAGAGTCAGCAGCATCGGCAGCATCAAGCGCGCAGCAGAGGCTCGAGCTCGGGAACTGCTCGGTGCATCCAAGGACCGGCGGTAGCTACGAACCCCAATAAGTCTCCTTTATATGGATCAACAGCTTTTTATTTAAAAAAGGAAGTAGATAAAACGCCGCCAAAATGGAGGACGATTCCGTGGGTTCTGAATGACGCTTCTACAGTTATCATTGGAGCCGCCTAGCGTAGCCACGTTTCTGCTGTGCTTACGTAGGTGTTTTTCTAACCTTTCGCCTTGGGCACAGTACGCGGAGAATTGCAGCTTCCTGCGCCATACGCGGTTGTACGCTACTGGCAGCCACGCATCGTTACATAACTTCCCAATAACAATACGAGTCGGTTGTGGGACTTCACTTGTTAGAGCAGTAAACGAGGGATCCAAAAGAACTGTGATTATTCCGCAAAAATATATTTCTGTATAATTTTTCCAGAGCTAATCAAAAGACGCTACTATTGTCGGATGCATCTTAAGTCTGCAATGAAAACGCGCCCACGCCCTCATAACCGCCAGCCACTATTTCTTTTGCGAGGCTGCAAATAATTCGTACTTCAAACTTTTTCTGTAACGCAAATAAGGCGGTAATTACAAAAGTACAATGATTAGCGCGTAATTTTATACCTTTATCCTCGCCTATTATACAGGAATGGCGAATGCCTAATTCTTTATTATACTGAAATAACATGCTTTCTTCGCTACCACTATTTGTTGTGAAGTTTCACTTCAGGTGGCAGTGAAGCATGAGTAAAACGGGGTCAGCAGTGAAATGAACTGCACCGCAGACTTTTGAAGAGCGAAATGCTCAGACTCCATACATCTTGTCCATGTCTGTTGCACACATCATTGCTTCCCCGATGAAAAGACTCATCAAGATCAGCAGACGCTCTGGAGGTATCAAGTACGACGCCATTTTGAAAAGGCCGCATGACGACGATTTTGTTTGCATCTGTGATTGGCTGGCGGAGTAACACAACTCCGCATGGTCCGTGTGCCTTTGTTGCCAACTGCTGATTATTTAGCTTCTATTCTACGAAAGTAATCTTTATTTTACACTTTCGGTTCCTTACTTGTTTCTGGCAGTGTTCTTCTTGCGCTTCTTTCCTGCGCCAGTTCATTTGACGTGGTTCTTTGTTTGCCAAGTAAAGGAGAGGTGTATCGCACCGGCGTACCTCTAAAATACACCTTATTTCATTTGGCTTTTGTGGGTTTACGCGTTTTTATGGGGAATGGTAGGCGTTATGCACATTTGTACTAGTAAACGTACCTCCCCTCATTTGCATAGCAAGGTTACCTATGTTGCCTTCCCCCCCCCCCCCCCCGCTCCGAAAAAAAATCCTGGGTACGTGCCTGCCACAGAGCTTTGTTTCCAAGAAGGTTCACTTACCGTGAGAACAACATACCACAGGCTGCAGTCAGTGCACTTAAACGCCTGATGGTGTTCAATTCGGCTGACCTCTTCGCCGACGCGCAGTGGTTCGTCACAGCTCCGCAGTGTGCGGCCGCCCGAAACTTTTTCAATGAAGCAAAACGACTCCTGTAAGGCCGAGACTACCGTACGTGTGGTTCTCGTGAACTGCAGCTGGGCTAGCCGTAGATCGTAATATGCGTAAAGTGTGGTACGGTCATCGCCTCCGTATTCTCGCAGTGCAGTGAGAATGTAGATATTCATTTTCAGAAAAACCAACAAAACTAGCGGGGGACTGGCCTCACTGTCCAACTTGCGGAGTTCACTATGAGCTTTCAACGCTAGAGCACAATACCCGCACACAATTACTTAGGCAACGGTGTCCGTTGGTTGGATCACTGCAGCGTGCATACGTCCGTGCATCCCGGCCTGGTTGTGTACCTAAGGCGAGAAATGTAAATAAGGGAGCAGGTTTTGCCTCGACAAGATGGCGGAGTAACGCCAAATTGCGGCGTCACTTACTTTCACAAAGATCGACGAAAGGGCCTTTCTCATTTTTCCTTCCAAAACGACCGCCTATCAGGACGCCAGAGACCTTAGGATGAATGGATGCATGGATGTTGTGAGCATTCTCATTGAAAGTGGAGTTGCACCAGCAAGCTCTTTTTCTTATTTTTGCCTCCTATCTTTTTACCTACGCCTAACAACCGCACCTCGGGGCACCTGAGCAGTCGTGCTGAATTACACTTCCTTAGTGCGGAGCGCTCCGAATCGGGGCGGCCGGGGCAAAACCTGCCAGCGCGCGCAATCTCTGAGGCCATGTTGGGCGAGATGAGCCTCGCCAGGTTCGGTTATCTTCTTGGCGTGGCTGACGCGTGCTTCGGCGAGAACAGCTTCACGCACGTAGGCACCCCTGTTGATCGGTTCAGCACGCCTAGCCGAGGTGCAACTTGCTGTTCATTTCATTAGCGGCGACAGCTGCCTTGCGACGCCGCTGCATGTTGCCGTTACGAATCCCTCGCAGTCTCTGTCAAGGTCAGCGCGCCCTCAAGGGTATCAACGCGCATGCGTGGCCCGATGCGTTTCTCCAACGCAGCTCTTCTTCGTCCTGGGTTCTAGCGTGCCTCAGTGCGGGCGCCCTTCCCCCCACCAGCTGTGTGCGATGGCGCGCGCGCATCGAGGCACCCTACCGATGATGATGATGATGCTTAGTGACATCACATTTGAAACTGGGCGGACAGAAATAGTCACCTAGCCTGCTTGAATTCTTCAGGCTGTATTACGTCTATCGCTATCCAGAATATTGCCAATCTAATTTTCATCTTTTTTGTATAAAAAACTCTATCACTATATTTTACCTAAACCTAAGCTAGCAGTGACTCCAATTCTATCAATTTCTTCCCTGCTTTTCTTTTACCAATACTATAATTGTCTCTTGCTAATAGCGACGGCTGATCTGTTAATCCTTCCTTCCATCTTCTATGAAACCCAATACTTCTACAATGTGGACGCTTGCTACGGGTCTCCCTGCTTGAATAGCTTGGCATTCCAGTTCAATGTGCCTAGTCGTTTCCAGGCTTTTTCTTTTTGCCGCAACAAATCGCTTACTCGGGTCGCATACCGGTCCGTTTTTGTCCACAGGCAGCCAGCTCGGGCCTCAAGTAGCGGTAGCACTTTTGTGCTTCGTGACATATTTACAGTATTTACCATATACAATATTTACACGACCCTTCGAGTACCCACCACACGTCGCAAACGAATTCGCAGTTTTTGCAGGTTTTCGCCCCCTCATTCCTTATTCTTGCTCTTCGTCATTCAGTGGCCATTCGAGGCGCAATATCCTTGCTCTGTTCGCTACTTTTGATGTCTAGTAGGCACATTGATAAAGTCACTCATTCCTCAGCTGCCATCCGTAGGCTGCGCGGTTCTCTGCATTCCGATGTTCTGGCACATGAAATTTAGGACGCACTTTAGCAAGCCTCCGCTACACTACGTGTACAATGCATACGTGGCAATACATATCCAACAGTTCTCTCGTGACTGGGTGAAGCCAGTCACGACTAAACTCCTCGTTTCCTTCAATAGGCCCTCACCTCTTTGGAGAGAGGGCTCGTCGCAGCACAAGAAAACCTTCGGCGCGCCGCACGAGCGCTTCTCCCACCGTGTGGCACCGACCTTCCTGATGGCCTATATCACGCTGGGAAGAGGTCTCGCTACGAAGGTGACGCTTGCGTGTCGCCCTTACCCCCGCGGTAACATGGTGGTGGCCAGCACAGTACCATGCCCCCGTCAATGATTCCTGCCTCCTTCTGTCCCACTTCTGTCTGCGAGGTGGACACTAGGCACCTTCTATGAGCTTGCCCCACTCTACATGGTCTCGGGCAGAAGTAACTGCTTCGATGTTGGTCAACGACAGGTCGACCGACGGATGTAGATAGATGGATATTGAGGCCTCACCACCGGACCCTGCTTGACGATCTCCGAGAATCCGGCCTCTACCTATACTTGTAAGTATATCTTTATGATAAATGGCACGCTTTCGCAATAAAAAAAAAACATTACGTTATTCTTGGCAAGCGTCAGGAAATCAGACCAGCGATTCAACAGACCAGCGATTATTTGTCGCCACGAGCGTGAGGGCAGCTTGTCTTCGCGGCCTGGGTACCAGCATCTCCTCCGCTGTGCCTTTAAAATGCGCACCAAGCCACGCAGTCCAGTCTTCCCGCTATTTCAGAAATGAAAAGATGTAGTCAGCGGTCACGGAAGATATTTCCCGTCATTAATGCACTAAAACACTCGAATGGTGCCAAACGAATCAACTAATTCAATAATGGGCGCCATGTGCTCTCATATATGGCTCGATCATATGCGACCATATAACTACAAAGAATGAAAATAAAATAAAACATTACATAACAGAAAAGAAGTCCCACTTTCCGGTCACTTCAAGAACCTAACTCCAGTTCGCAGCTAAGAGATATCGTCAGTGAGTGAGCTTTGTTGACAACTCACGCACGCTTTATTTTTGCTTTCTCACAGCCACATCAGAAAAACGAATACATTCCGAAAAGGTGACCATAAACAATAACATATTTGTAAAGCACACTGTCTAACCCTTATGTGCGCTATCACGAAAAATAAAGCTAAGTTTTGTTTCAAAAAGCGCAACGTACGCTGACATGTCGGAACACGTAGTAGCTAAAATTTGTCACTGTCCGCCTGAGTTCTCCTTCCGGGTATTGCAGTCTATTCCTATGTCTTGAATATGCGGAAATTATCAGGCAAAAAAGTACATCATGGAATCTTTGTCATTATTATCATCAGCCTATTTTATGTCCACTGCACGTCGCAGGCCTGTCCTGGCGATCTCCAATTACCCCTGTCTTGCGCCAACCGATTCCAACTAGCGCCTTTGAATATCTTAATTTCATCACCCCACCTAGTCTTCCGCCGTCATCGACTGTGCTTCCCTTCTCTTGGCACGCGTTCCGTAGCCCCAATAGTCCACCTGCTATCTAACCAACGTATTACATGACCTGCCCAGCTCCATTTTTTCCCCTTAATGTCAATTAGATCTCCGCCATGGCAGCCGCATTTCGATGGAAGCGAAATGCGAAAACACCCGTGTACTTAGATTTAGGTGCACGTTAAAGAACCCCAGGTGGTCGATGTTTCTGGAGTCCTCCACTATGACGTGCCTCATAATCAGAAAATGATTTTGGCACGTAAAACCCCATAGTTAAATTTTTTTAATCTCAATTAGAATATCAGCCATACCAGTTTACATTGTGATCCACGCCGCTGTCTTCCTGCCTCTTAACGTTACGCCTAACATTTTTATTTCCATTGCTCTTTGCGCGGTCCTTGTTTTCAAGCTTCTTTGTCAGTCTCCAAGTTTCTGCCACATATGTTAGCACTGGTAGAATGTGCTAATTGGGCACCTTTACATTCAAGGATAATGGTAAGCTTCCTGCCAAGATCTGACAAAGTCTGCCGTATGCACTCCAACCCATTTTTATCCTTCTCTAAATTTCCGCCTCATGATCAGTGTTCCCTATTAGTAATTGACCTAGGTAAACGCATTTCTTCACCGACTCTGGAGGCTGACTGGCGATCCCGAACTCTTGTGCCCTTGCCCGGCTATTGATCAATATCTTTGTCTTCTGCATAATTTTCAGCCCCACTCTTACACTCTGTCTATTAAGGTCCTCAATAATTTGTTATAAACCGTCCCCAGTGTTGCTGAACAGGACACTGTCATCTGCAAATCGAAGCTTCCTGAGATATTCGCCGTTGATCCTCCCTCCTAAGCCTTCCCTGTTGAATATCTTGAATACTTCTTCCAAGCACACAGTCAATAGCATTGGACAGATTGTGTCTACTTGTCAGACCCCGTTCTTTATAGGTGTCTTCTTACTTTTCTTGTGGAGAAATAAGGTAGGCGCGGAATCTCTAGATATTTTCCAAGATATTTGCGTAACATTGCGGTGCTCTTTAATTACGTAATTTCTCTATGACTATTGTTATCTCTACTGAGTAAAATGCCTTTTCGTAATCTATGAAAGCCATATAGAGAGACTGATTGTACTCGGCGGATTTCTCAATTACCCGATTGATGACATGGATGTGATCCATTGTAGATGATCCTTTCCTGAAACCTGCCTGTTCCCTTAGTTGACTGAAGTCCAATGTTGCCCTTATATTATTGGAGATCATCTGGGTGAATATTTTATGTAATATGAGAAATGAGCTAGTGGGCTTAGAATTATTTCATTCTTTAACGTTTCCTTTTTGTGGATTAGTGTAATCTAGGCATTCTTACAGTTTTCTGGGACTCTTGCAGTCGATAGACACTTCGTATAAACAGCCGGCAGTTTTCTAAGCACTATGTCTCCCCCATCTTTGATGTAATCGACTGTCACTCCATGTTCTCCTGTCGCTTTTCCCCATTTCATGTCTTGTAAGGCCCTTCTAACTTCATCGCTAGTTATAGAAGGAGCCTCTGCAACCTGTTCATTGCTACTTTGAATGGAGACGTCGTGGCTGCTCTGGGTATTGTACAGGTTAGTATAGAATTTTTCGGCTGCTTTACTATGTCTTCGACTTTGCTGACGATATGGGCCTGCTTATCTTTCAGTGCATACATCTTGGTTTTACCTATGCCAAGCTTCCTTCTCACTGATTTCATGCTGCGTCCATTTTTTATTGCCCTCTGAGTCTTTCCATGTTATAATTTCGAATATCCCTTATTTTCGCCTTGTTGAACAGTTTTGACAGTTTTGCGAATTCCATCTGATCTTTTGAGATGGACATTATCAGTCTTTGATGCTTCTTTATTAGGTCCTTCTGAGAGCTCAACTAATGGTTGCCTGGGTGCCTTACCTCCCACTTCAATTACTGCTTCTGAAGCCAGACTAGTTACGGTTTCATTCATTACCTCCATGTCATGTTCATCTCTCTGTTCTAAGGCTGCATATTTTTTGCAAGTAACAGACTGAATTGCTCTGCTTTTAACCTTACTGCGTCTAGGTAGGCCTTTATGTTCTCGACCAACTTTACTCTTTCTCTCTTTAAGTTATGGTTAATGCCAGACCTCACCAACCTATGATCACTGCACTTTACATGACACTTCAACATCCTTCACTAGGCTGGGATCGGCAGAAAGTATGAAATATATTTCATTTCTTGTTTCACTATTAGGGCTTTTTCCAGGCCCACTTTCTGTTGCTATACTTCCTGAAGAAGATGTTCATTATTTGCAGATTATTGCTTTCCGCGAATTCTGCCAGCACCTCCCCTCTATCATACCTAGAATCTACGCTGTAGTTGCCAATTGCTAGTTCACCAGCCTGCTTTCTCCCCACTTTTGCATCAAAGTCACCCATTACTAGACTATACTGAGTCTGTACTTTTCTCATCGCTAATTCAACATCTTAATAAATTTGCCCTATTTCTTCATCATCATGACTGCTGGCTGAAGAGTAGCCCTGTACTACCTTTAATCTATACCTCCTATTAAGTTTTATTACGACTGCTGCTACCCTCTCATTATTACTGTAGAATTCGTAAATGTTGCCCGCTATGTCCTTATGGATTAGAAATCCTACTCCGTAATGCTCCTGATCTTGAAGTCCCCTATGGCAAAGGAAGTGGCCATTTGTCAGCACGGTGTAAGCCTCACCAGCTCTTCTAACCTCACTAAGGCCAAGGATATGCCAAACATTTCATGGTAGTTCCTCGAAGAGTCTTTTTAAGCTAGCTTCACTCGAGCGAGTCCGCATGTTAAATATTGTCAGGGCCAGTTTCCATCAATTTCATCTCTTTGTAATCTATACGAAAAGAAAATCACTCACCAGTTAGGATTGAAGGGACGACGACGACGAAGTTCGAAGGAGGCTTGTGGGCTTTTATGGGTCCGTCTCTTTCGAAGCTTCCGAGCCTTTTTTGGTCGCCTAGTGGTGTAAATTTGTTATCATCGGATCCGTGAAGAAGAGAGGATTCAGCGGATACCTGATTTTGAGGTGGGCCACCCCTTTTTTGGACTTCATTGGAACTTTTGTGCTCACGCCACGCTGGCCGAGAGCTAGCGTCTGGTAGACCTAGCGCGGCATGGCAGCAATGCACGTTGAAGGGGAAGTGCTCCCGGCGGAGGACTTTACTGAAGACCTGGGATGGCGGACAGTGTCCAAACGAAAATCTAGAACTACGACGAGGCATGGATTAGGTGATGGTGGTTCGCCAAGTGAGATGCCTGAACGACGGGGCGCAGGTGAACGGCGCGGAGGCTCGGCAATCAAGAATCGCATTGTGAAGGCGTCGCGCATGCCACCGATGCCACAAGAACACATCAAAATAGTCATTCGCCCACGGGGTGGACTGAATTTGGAGAAAGTTAGCTCTACAGCGGTGGGCAAGGCAATCGTAGAGGCGGCAGGCCTCGGTATTGAACAGATTCGGGAAGATGTTATTTGCCCGAACTTTATGCAAAATATCTTGGTGGCTAGTACGCCAGAAAGGAGCAACGCTGAACGATATGTGAGACTCAGGTCAATCAGAGTGGCAGACAAGGATTTTGAAGTCAGTGCGTACGAGACGGCCCCACACACTACGTGTAAGGGGGTCATTCGCAATGTAGACATTATGGATGGCCCCGCGACACTTGAGCGGAACATTGTTAACGATCGCAATCCGCTGGCTATGGCGGCCAAACGCATCAAAAACACAGGATCAGTCATCATTGTTTTCGATGGGTTAAAGGTGCCCAATTTCGTCAGATATGGGCCAACTCTGGTACGGTGCTTCCTGTATCGAAAGCAGTTGGATGTATGTTATGTGTGTGGCAAGCTTGGACATCGGGCGGACGTCTGCCCAGCCCCCGATTGTTTTGAATGCCGAGGATGCGGGGCTCGGAACCCTGAAGAGGATCACAACTGTGTGCCTTGTTGCAAGCTTTGTGGCGGACGACACCTGACCGCGGATAAACAATGCAGACAACGATACCAGCTTCCCTACGTCGTACGTGTTCGACGACAGGAGAGAGCCAGGGCGGAGCTAACGGCGGAACAAGAGGCAGCCGAGATGGTGCAGCTGGTGAGCGCCCGCCAACGCTCTAAGCGACGCTCGCGCTCTAGGAGCCGCTCCAGGTCGAGGCAGCGGCTATCTTCTGGGACTCGTACGACCAGGAGCCGATCCGTTTCTATGGAGGCGCGGGTGCGCTTTCCTGCAGCTGGTGGCGACGGCGGCGCAGCTGGGAGCCAGACCACATGGGCTGACAAGGTCAAGGGTGGCATCAGCGCCGGCCGAGCGCCCGAGCAGCGCCAGGAGCATGTGGATGGTAATAAGGATAGGGATAGGATTGCGCATTTGGAGAGAGAGAATCGTAGTTTAAAAGCAGCCATTGACGGGCTTATCAAAGAGATAGCTGTACTTAGGAACGGCTTACCTTCCGGTAACAACGATAGCTTAAGACAGACTGGGAAACATGATGACTCGGTTGAGGTACCAAGGTCTGTGGAGGTCGCAGAACAGAACATGGCGGACGAAGAGACGCCTGCTCCGAAAAAGAGGGCCGTATCCTCGACCGTCCGGATTCAGGGTAAAGTCGGTTCCGAGCTTAAAGCAATGATGGCGACATTGCAAGAAAGTGTAAATCAGATCATTAGTAGACTGGAGCGGATAGAAGAACGGGAAAATATCACGGATCAGAGATTAGGCAAAATTGAAATATATCTAAACGAGACAGTGGTCCCTGTTATGGAGCGGGAGTGCACTCGGCCGCTAGCCCAGCAGGGTAAGTCGCCGAGTGGACTTGAGCTCAAAAATAGTTCACCAAATTTCCGTGGTCAAGATGGCTCTATTAAATAGTTCATTTAGTATTTGTCAGTGGAATTGTAGGGGGTTCAATCATAAGAAGGCGTCTCTGCAGCAGTTTGTTAGAACGCATGGTGTCAAGCCTCAAGTTATCATGTTACAGGAAACACTGACGTCTAACGTGACCTTAACGAATTTCAAAGCGGAAGTTAAGGATAATGAACAGGGCAGAGGACTCTCTACTCTCATTAATAGGAGGTTGGCATACATTAGACATGATCTTCACATGGCAGATTGCAAGATTGAATATATTATGGTGGAAGTAATCTTAGGTCGGCAAAGGTCATGTCAGAGGAGCGTTTACCTGCTTAACCTGTACAGTAGCCCCCGGGACACGAAGCAGAGTTTCAAATCTCTCTTGACCAAGGCAACCAATCTGGCTAAGGATGCACCGTTGCTTATTGGAGGGGACTTCAATGCACCATATCATGTGTGGAAGTATGTTTATAGCACTATTAAGGGGGAGAGACTATGGCAGCAGGCACTAGACTTGAATTTAACTCTGATTATAGACCCCTCGTATCCCACCAGATGTGGCACGTCGACATGTAGAGATTCGACACCTGATCTCACTTTTGTTCGGGGGGTGGTGGATTCGTCCTGGTCCAATTCTAATAAAGATTTTGGTAGCGATCATTACATACTTATGATTACTTTGGCAGTGGCTAATAAAAAGGAGCGCACATTCAGGATGGTTGACTGGGATGCATTTAGGAAAAGAAGAGCGCAGAGAATCGATGATGAAGGAAATGAGTTGACCTTGGAACAGTGGACTAGTCAGCTTAAAAGTGACGTTGAGGCGTCCACTAAAGAGGTTCAGACCGATATTGACACGGAACACATGGATAGTCGCCTGGCACATTTGTTGGAAGCAAAGCAGTCGATGTTAGCGAGATGGAAGGGTCAGAGATTAAATAGAAGGCTTAGAAAGCGTATAGCAGTGGTTAATCAGGAAATTGAAGACCATTGTCGGGTACTGTGCAAGCAGCAATGGGATGAAGTGTGCAATTCTATTGATGGTCGCATTAAGAGGGGAGGCGCATGGAGTTTGCTCAGACATTTACTAGATGAGACAAACACTAAGTCTAATCAGAGGACTGTGATAGGTAAGCTGGTCTATCAGGCGTGTCGGGACTCCACGGAGCAGGAGTTGCTAAAGGATTTGGCTCAGAGATACCTTCCTTTGGAGACCTGGCACGATACACCTGATGTGGTTTTGGAATATAGTGGAGACGAAAATGCAGCTATGGACGCGGAACTTACTGAAAGTGATATCAGGATGGCGCTGCAGAATCTTAATGGTCGATCGGCATCAGGGCCGGATGGCATTACGAATAAAATGCTACGGAATTTAGACGATGGGTCAATTGAGTTCCTTACGCGGTAGATCAATTGCCTATGGAAGGAAGGCTCTTTCCCAGAAGAGTGGAAACTGGCAACTACTGTTCTGATACCCAAACCGGGCAAGGCCATAGGGCTTGAAAATCTCAGACCTATTTCCCTGACGTCGTGTTTGGGCAAAGTCGCTGAGCATGCCATTTTAAATAGGCTAACGCGTTATGTTGAGGGCAATGGGGTCTTTCCGCATTCGATGATAGGATTTCGGCCCGGCCTCTCGACTCAGGATGCTATGATCAGGATTAAGCATCAGATCCTTGACCGGCGAACAAGGGATACTAAGGCACTAATTGGACTTGATGTGGAAAAAGCTTTCGATAAAATCCGACATTCTTTCATTCTACGGGTGCTATCGGACTTGAATATGGGGCAGCGGCTTTTCAATTTTGTCAAGGCTTTCCTTACGGATAGACAGACATGTCTCAGGTTTGGGGAGATAAAATCGGAAGTCGTTAAATTGGGTTGCTGTGGTACTCCGCAGGGATCCGTACTCTCGCCTATGTTATTCAATCTGGCGATGTCGAAGTTGGCTAATAGACTGGACACTGTCCAGGATATTGGCTATTCTATCTACGCGGATGACATTACTATATGGAGTGTCGGTGGTAGTGATGGAGAGCTTGAGGCTAGGCTGCAGCAGGTGGTAACGCTTACGGAGGAGTACCTGGGTCTCATGGGGCTCAGGTGCTCCACTAAAAAGTCGGAGTTGTTGATCTTCAAATCTAAGAAGCTAGGTCGTAGGCCGAGGGGTTGGGTACCGGAAGTTGAGCCTTGCATTAGAATTCATACTAGGGAAGGGTCGGTGATACCCAAAGTTGAAGCAATCAGGGTCCTGGGTTTTGTACTTGAAGCGAACGGATCGAACATTAGAACCATTCAGCGTATTACCAAGAAAACGGAGGAGGCCATAAGACTTATAAGACGGATCTCTAATAGGCATAGGGGTTTAGGAGAAGAAGGTGCGATGCGCTTAGTTCACGCATTTATTATGTGTCATTTCTCGTATGTGGCAGCTATGCTAAATTGGAATAGGGGGGAGAAAAATAAATTGGAAGCATTAATCAGAAAAGCCATCAAGGCTGCGCTTGGTCTGCCTATGACTACGTCAAACGATATGTTGTTACGACTGGGTTTGCATAATACTTTAGATGAAATTGCTGAGGCTCAACGTACCGCACAGAGGGAGCGGTTGCTAGGTACACCAGCGGGTAGGTATATATTACAGTCAATTGAAGAATCGGTAGCTGTGTCGCACGATAGGGCGCCTCTACACGAGTTGAACGTGAACCTTAGGGCAAATATCATGGTTCGTCCATTTCCGCGGAATGTGCACCCCCTGCACAATGTAGGGAGGCGGGTCGCGAGAGCTAGGGCTTTGTTGCGAGAGGCAAAGGATCAGGAGGAGAAGTCTGCGTTTGTTGACGCCGCATGGATTAATGGTAAAAATGCTTATTCGGTGGTGGTAATAGATGGCAAAGGGAGCGTTAGAAATGCTGCTTCCATTTATACCAAAGACCCGGGGGTTGCTGAACAGGTGGCTATTGCTCTAGCACTACTTGATTCTAGAAGAGTTTTGGTGTTTAGCGACTCGCGATCTGCGATTACAGCCTTCTCGAGAGGACTTGTTGCGGAACCGGCTAACAGGCTGCTGCAGGGTAGGGATATCACTTCGCATACCGTTACTTGGTTCCCGGCGCACATGGGGACAGTGGAGGGAGCCCCGCGTAACCTCAACGAGGTGGCGCACAGGGAGGCACGAGGATTAGTGTGCCGTGTACTCCCTGAAGGGGCTGGATCTCCCGCTCCTGAGTACAGGGACCAACTGTTAACCTACAACGAAATCACCAAGCACTATTACTTAGGGCGCAGGGCATTCCCGTTGCCACATCCTAAATTAAGTAGGCCGCAGGCGGTTACATTAAGGCTTCTGCAGACACGGACGTACCCTAACCCGGTCATCATGAATAAAATTAATCCGGACTGCGGGGTTTCAGTCTATTGTAGTAAGTGTGGGGGTTTGCTCGATTTACAACACATGCTGTGGCGCTGCTTGGCGTTGGCCGGTGATGGTTCTCGAGGTGAACAGTGGTGGCAGCGAATGCTGCACAGTGAAGTGCTAGCGGACCAACTCAGGGCTGTCCAGAGGGCCCGTGTGATGGCAGAGGGGCTCGGCCTCTCTGTACCGACGTGGGAGCGGCCCGCATCAGTCCCAGACTGATCCCTCAGGACCTCAATAAAGTTCTTCATACCATACCATACCAGTTAGGATTAGCAAAAGAAGAGACTCAGCATTTCAACCATGCGTTGACTGGAACGGCAACCATCTTGATTATGACACAGAGCATCAAAGCAGTACCGTAGACGATGTGTCTTGCATGATTTAAGCAGAAACGTGGTGCAGTATATGAAAAGAAGAAAAGTTGTAAAAATGATATTTTATGTTAATTCCCAGTTTTTTATGCACTTACAATATTTTGGAGCGCCTCATTTTAGCTTTGATTCAATTTAGAGGCCAAATGTCAAGGTGAACAGAAAACGTTTGTTCTTATATTTTTAAACTTTCTGTCATGGAGCAATCACAGAAAATTTCTTTTTGGTTCAAATGGTCTGTAATTTTTTTTAAATATACAGCTATTGTTTGCAGTGTGGTAGTCTTAAAGTTGACAAGTTTCAGTTATTGCATAGCACGTTAAGTAAGCGTTACTTATTAAAAGCACAAATGGAGGATTAAGCGCAAACAAGCAGTTTGTTCACATGCACAGGACTCTTCAGTAAGTGCGAATGATGCCTGTATAGCCTATAAAAACGGCTACCTAAGACAAGTAGCGCGTTCTACTAGGCAAGTTGTCTTGTTTTATGGGTGTACTATGCACGCGGGGGGTGGGGGATTTGCCATACTTTTCTCCAATTTCATATTTACTTAGGCACAGTTGATGTTTTTGCATATTCGCAAAGAATTCATTCGCATTTTCTAATAGTAAATTTTCGATTCGAAGACCGATTCAATTGGGAGATTATTAGATTCTTTATTCCAAAGTTTAGATTATTCGCTCACCCCTAGACGCGTTTCTCAGCGTTCGCGTGCACCGGCACGCCATGCATTTCGGAGGCCATACGCAGGCTTCATGGCGGCGGCTCTAGATGGCGCCGAGTGTTCTTAAGAAAGCATGAAAGAGGGCGCCCTGCCCTCTTTCTTTCCCGCCCTGCAGTACACGCTTCACACTCAACTCGTTTCGACGGTGGCAGTACGTTGTTTCGCTATATTGATTCAATACGAAAGCATCACCATCGACAGTCATCACGAGATGGGGTCTGCCACAATTTTCTTTCCACATCTTTCTTTGCGAACAGTACCGGGATTTCCAAACCGTGGCTGCCGCCTGCTGGCTGCTATTCATGAGTTAGCGCCGAATAGCTCATACACGGCTGCGGGATGGCGCTGCCATCTTGGAGTGATGGCTCACACTACTTTGTGTACAGGAGTAGAAGATAGAGGGGGGAAGCCATGCCGCACATGGGAACTGCGCAAAAAAATCTTAGGGGGGGGGGGCGAATAGGGTCAGAACATCCAGATATCCCGTAATGGATTCGCTCTTGGCTGCAACACTAACACGCCATCATTGTCATGTCGTTGTCATCATTGCGTCGTGATCATTTCATCGCCTTCAAGACTCTGTCATTTATTCCTTCGCTGTTCTGTAATCTTTTCCTGTTTTCTCCTCTTTTATTTCCTTTGCGTCACCCTTCTGCGCACAGTAGCCAACCGGACGCTTAGTCTGGTTATGCTCTTTGCCTTTCATTTCTTGTACTCCCTCTCTCCTCCTTCCGTCGCTGTCGTGTCATCGTTATTCTTCCACCATTTTCACTGTGTCACAGCGACTTCGTTGTCATATCCTCACTATCACGCTGCCATCTTCCACACGTAATCATTGCGCCATCGTCACAATGTGACCGTCATTTTGTCTCAGTGATTGTATTGTCGACAAGCCTTCGTGGTCACGCCGTCGTCCTCATTCCGTCGTGGAAGCTTCGTACAACTGGGAACAGTGACGGCATTGTGTTGATGGTGTGACGACGGCTGTGCAGTAGTGCTTAACGGGGGTAAATGTTGACGCCGTGATGCTGCCTCGGCAGCTTGCGTGGGAGCCATTGGCTTCGGAACCTAAATACCGATTGTTATAAAATAAAACTTCGTTGCGTATACCTCTCTGTAGTAGACAACGACTTCATTGCGATGTAGTTTTTTCCCATTTGTCCGTAATTATTGCTTCTGACGTCACATTTTACCTCCTTCACGTTCGAGGTAACCTAGGAAATTGTACGGCTGCAGCAGTCAAAGCTGGTGGCGTAGTTCAGCAACACTGCCTGCGTGGGAACCCAGTGCGATCGTATGAACACGGAGTCGGTGATAACGCGCAAGTAGCGTCAGACGTTTCGACAGATGCTTCGTATATTTGTCACAAGCGCAAGAAGTCGCTTATATAGCTTCTGTTTGTTGTATCGGTTCTCATTGGGGCACATCTTCAAAAGTTGTTTAATCATTTCTGCGTTCAGGCACTCCGCACTACCCTGCTTCACAAACTACAGTAGCGCAATCACGGGTGAGTGCGAGCACATGCATAACTTCGGCCTTATAGCACATTGACAAGCAGGTTGAAAAATTACATATAACGAAAGAGGTTTCAAAACATCGGCGGGGCTCGACCCTAGTTATACGAGCGATAGCTTGGCTAAGCATTGTTAGGACATAGTTTTCAGATCTTATTGCCGGCGAGCTACATCGGCGCGGTGTTCAGACAGCCTGGCGCCTGCAGCGAACAGTTGCCGCGCTCGCACCGGCGCGTGCTTCGTCCATGGCAAGACTGGGCGACCAAGCGCCGAAGCAGCCGTTAAGGCGTCGAACTGCGTTGGCATCGTCCGGTTACGTTGGCTGCACCATTGCGTCGAACCATCGGCCGAACTGTAGACGCTGGCGATGTTCTGCGGAAACCCGCAAGCGGGAGAGAAGTAGTTAATAAAGGGAAAATGAGAAATCCACCCAAACACGGCTAAGTGCTACAAAGGAAACCCGTATGGGTTCCTTGAAGGAAAGGCCTCGCAGTTTAAGAAAAATTCGTCCGAAACTCGAACCGGGGACCACCGCTTTCCGGGGCAGCCGCTCTACCATCTCAACTACGCAGGCGGCGAGCAGATGGCAGGGCGCAGGCGAATATAGTTAGCCCTTTGAATTCTTGCGTTTAGTCACCCGAAACTGAGCGACGATGCTCGAGTGAGCACAGCTGCGACGCCTCTCCGCAGCGGTTCACCTGGCATGACGTCACACGTTCACACATGCGTGCCCGCGGCTGAAGGTTAAACGCGCGCTGAAATTGACCTCGAGGAGTAGAGCTACTAGATGGACTAGATGTAAGTAGGAAATGTCTACCGGCAAAGAAGATTGCGGATGGCACTAGCCACAATCTTAAAATGTGTGTAGTGCATGCTCGCAACGGCACACCCCATAACACCGCATCGCACCACGCCGTACTGCTCCATATGGACGCAGTGTTTTCCTGTGACAAGCAGAACCTTATTGCAAATCTCGCCTCGGTCAGACAGCCATCCGCTGTGCGCCGACGCTACCGGCTTCGACGCTGCCAGACGCCAGCAGCACTGCCGGTGCGCCGGACGTACCGCGGACCTCACAGACCGCTAGCGTTCAAAAGAGCACCGACAACTCTGTCTCTGCGCAAAAAATGACAAACGTGTGTCCCTGTATCTGCCTTTTGAACGTCCGCTATTGGAAATGACAAATAAAGCTTCAGCGTATAGTGGAAGTTACAAACATATGGAAGGGCTCGGAAGCAATATTTTCTGTAACTCCTTCGGGAATTAACGCATGTAATGCGGTCTTGACTGGTTGCTCGGATGATCTCGTTTTATTCGCAACTGACAAGCATGTTCTCATTTGAGTGCCCGGGTAATGTCTCCGGCTTTTGGCTCAAGGTCACTTGAAAGTCGCCGACAACGGGAGCCAAAAGCATGTCATGCTCAAAAATATACTGGAGTGGCATTGCTCGCTACTGCTTACCAGCAGAGGTGCAGACAGCGCTTGCCCTGACTTCACCGTTTAAAGATTGCCGCGCAGGCTGCAGTCCGCTCACAACAAAAGTGCTTGTTTTTCGAATGCAAACGCCCGGGTAATAGGTAAATGTAAGCTCACTATTTCCAGCTAAAATGTTATATTTGACTGAGTATTGATATCAAGAACTCTAACAAAATGTCCCACAGAATTTCTCCTCCTAAAACCAGTAAACAAAGGTATTCATTTCATAATATATCAACTGCGAAATTAGTCATCTGAAACATGAAAGAGGTGAAAAGACGACGTTTCCTGCATTCCACTGTTCCCTGACATCTCTTCGTGCCATAAGATGACAGTGACCTGGCTTCATTTCCGGGACATCATCTCCACTTGAAAACCTTCTTTAAAACTATTTGCATACCACAAAATGAAAGGGATGCTCATATGGAACCGTTGTGTATCCACAGAATTTCGTGTTGCAGCCGGGAACGTTACCGCAAAACACCACTAGACTTGCGCATCTCCAGAACTTTAAAACTCTTTGCATAACACAGCATTTGGAGGACGCTTAAGCTTCGCCTTTAAGTGGAAAGCGATAGCGTTCCGACTCTTACTGCATTTCAAGCTTCCCGACAGCTGACGCTGGCTGTGAACGGTATGCACGAAGGCGAGCTTGCTGGCAGAAACGTGCGTGGGCTTCTTGTGTGCGTCGATCTCCTGTTATTGTGTCGCACTTTTAATGTTTCAGTCGGAGAAGAGCTAACATAAAGGACATGCGCTGTCGGTGTTTTTTTTCCTTTACGTTTGTTTGTGGGCTACCAATCTCTGAATTCCTAGGAATAACTTTGTAAAGAATGAAACACAAGGTGTGAGCCACTTTGATGGTAGAGAAGAGGGTTGGCCATGCGTGATTCGAAATTTGCTTTGATTTTTTTTTTTTTTTTGCAAAGGCTACCTGCAACGCTGGACGCGGGAATTTCTGTGGCGCGGGCTCCTTAGTGCTTTCGCGTTGAAAGGAAAGCAATGCTTATATGGAAATATTAGACAGCTTTAGTTACACGCACGTGGAGACTTAACATACGCAAACGTGAAAAGCCTAAGCACCTTACATGCACGCTATCTGATAGGCTTTTAGCTACACGTACGCGACGCGCGCCAAGAGAGACCACGTAGCTCCATCTATCGAGAGATATGAACACTGCGGTAGCCAATTCAATCCTGTCACCGCGTTTCGAGGCAAGCCGTCTGCGCGCCCGGCCCGCTATCTCTTGTTCGTGATTTCGCGAAACTCCCGCGCGAAGCTGTCAACGTGCACAAGAAACGCACGCAAGGAATTGAACCTCACGTACGTCTGTTAGATCAGCGCGCGGCCGCTACGTTCTACGCATTTGCACTGCTTACACGTAGAAGCTCTACGTACGCAAAGCCTCCGTGTACGTGTAACTGATGATGACAAAATGTATTTATTAAGGGATGGCGCGAAGGCCTATAACGGGGAATAGGAAGAGGAGGGGGGAGGCGTATTCAGAGCCGTCCTAGATGCTGCGCGTCCTTGGTGAAAGCCAAGAGCGAGTCTAGAATGACCCTGTCGGAATTTCATCGAGCCAGTTGCCGGTCTAATCCACTCCTCGTAGGACGACACTCGCACCGCCCTCAGGTGGTGGTCCCGCTGCTGAGCGTGTCGCTGGCACTCCCAAAACAGATGGGCTGCGGATGGCCGCGTGGCCATGTCGCAGTCAGGGCACCTGTGTGGCGCCTGGAAAGCGTCTTGGTCCGCGGAGGCTGTGGGAGGGCCGGGTTCCTGCGATGGAAGGGAGTTGAGAGACGGAGATGGAGGGCGTCTTTCCCGGCGTGGGCCGGTACTGCCGCCACCGCTCCAGCACATCCGGTGTGAGGACGAAGCCGGAACGGAGCCTATGCAGCAGCACCTGCCCCGACCTGGGAAGACCTGCTGGAAGCGGGTCTGGGTCTGAGGGCACACTCGCACGGAGTTACCTCTTGCGTCGGTTGGCTGCTGCTCTCAGAGCTCTGTCTGGGTCATACGGGGCTCCATTTGTCGTGTTGCTTGTGCTGGTTGTGAGGGTTTCTGAAGGATCCCGGGAAACGACGCGGTTGGAAAGAAGGGCGCGCACCGCCTCATGGGCTCTCTCATTTCCCTCGATGCCCTGGTGACTAGGGATACAATGAAGTGTTGCAGCGACCCCGTGGGCCTCCGCACGCCTGAAGGCCTGCTTGACGAGGAGTACTTCCGATGATGCTGTGTGGCGCGACTTGCAGGCATGCAGCGCATACTGAGAGTCGGTGTATATATCGATGCGTTTTCCTTGCGTGGTGCTTGAAACTCTATCTAATGCCCAGACTATTGCGCGGAGTTCAAGTTCCGTTTGGTCGTCAGCATCAGAAGTTGTAAAGGTAGAATGTGTATCACAAGAACCCACTACGTGTTAGGCGGCTGGTGCGTGGGTCGAAAGCTGCGTCAGTGTACACTTGTTCATGGCTTGGCGGTGCGTCTGCCTATGTTTGCACATGACGCGTAGCGAATGCTGCCCGGCGGTGCGCATCTTGGGCGCCCATGTTTCGGGGCGTTGGTGTAGTGCCGACGACAGCAATGTCACCCCACGGTGAGATGTCGGATGGCAGTTGTAGCAAAGTTGATATATCCTTTCCCATGTAGGCCAGTAGAGTCCTGCCTTGTCTGGTGTGCTTCAGGCATTCCTCGTGTCCTGCCTTCGATGCTTCGATGGTGTCACGGAGGGTAGGCAACTTCGCATAGCGATGTAGCTCCTCGACACGTGTGTATTTCGGGAGCCCTGTGATAACACGGATAGCTGATCTGTGGAGTACCTCTAGCTGTGTCCACTGCAGAGCAAGCAAGTCATAACAGCGCGCTCCGTATATCGCTCGGGATGTCAGCAAAGCACTAACAAGCTTTCGGCATACGTCGGTATCAGCACCGCCCATGCGGAAACAGATTCGTTTTATGAGGTGCAGAGTGTTGTGCCATGTCCGAGGAAGGTCTGCGAGCCACGCATCCGCTGTGCCTGTGCGGTCAATAGGTATCCCGAGAACACGCACTGATTTTTCCGCTCGCTGCAGCGTTTTGCCTGCGAGAGTGAGCGTGAGGGCTGCTTCGTCCTGCGTTGAACCTCGGATCACCACATAGGTTGTCTTCTCTGGAGATCGCCGCATGCCAGTTTGTGGCAGGTAGTGGTCAATAACGTCAAGTGCCGCCTGCAGGGTCTCCTGCTGCTCATCAATTGGACGTGATGCAGTCCATAACGTGATATCATCTCCATAAATTATGAAGCCCAGTTCGGAAATAGCCTCCACTCGCTCAGCTAGGCCTATCATATTCAAATTAAAGAGGAGGGGTGATAGTATGGAGCCTTGTGGGACTCCCACTATGTTCGGGTAAACCTTCCCGACGTCTCCGTCTACCCGTATGGAAAAACTGCGATCTTGAAGGAAGGAAAGCACAAAGTTGAGCAGGCGGCCCGTGATTCCGTGCCGCTCAGCTGCCTCGATGATTGCCTCATGCGTCACAGTGTCAAAAGCTTTACGGAGGTCCACCGCCACCAGGACGCTCGGGTGTCGCTTTGCGCGACCGACTGTCTTTCGACGCAGTACACTCTCCCTCACAAGTAGGAGCCTGTCATGAGTGCCATGGTTTGGTCTAAACCCTGTCTGTGCTGGATGAAAGCGGCCCTCTGTTTCTAGAAAGTGAGATATGCGTGTCAAGGCCATTCGATCCGCCAGCTTACACGTAGTAAGTGTGAGAGATACAGGGCGCATGTTCGACAGTACATCTGGCTGTTCGTTTGGTTTCGGTATGGGTGTGACTATCGAATGCTTCCATCCTGCCGGGATTTCACCGTTGATCCACACTTCGTTTATCTCCTCGAGAAGTTGCTTTTTAGCGTATTCTTCCAGATTCCTCAGAGCCTCCCACGTCACGCCGTCATAGCCTGGCGCGCTGCGCGCGTTGATGGAAGAAAGTGCCTGTTCGAGCTGGAAGAGTGAGAATGGGGCCTGGATGCCCTCATCGGTAACTGGCGGCGTTTTCCGGTAAATGTCGACGTTCGGGGGCGTCGACGGTTGGGGAAAAAACATATTCGCGGCATCATCTTGGAGTTGGCTGACTGACTGGCTAGTTTTGAGCAAGACGTTTGAAATAGCGCTGCGTGTTTTACGCTGACCTGTCATAGCCTTGAACGTGTACCACACCTTGTGGAGGCCAGTTCTTTCGTTGAATCATGAGCAGTACTGGCTCCAACGTTCCCGGTACAGGCGCTTGGCGTATCTTCTAGCGATGGCAGTGCGACGTCGAAGTCGCACACGGTCGCGATGTCGTCGGCCATTGACTTCGTACAACTGTACTCGCTTGCGCGCATCCCAAAGGTTCAGCATATGTATGTCCGGAGCCGGAGCATCAGCTCTCACCTTAGACTCAGTAGTGGCCTTGCGCAGGGCGCGTGACGCTCGCTCCCGTAAGGATGAAGCCTTGGGTTGCTCCGCAAATGCTCTTCATTCGCAAGCTGAAAGTAACCAGTGCCGGTCTTGATAATATTCATCCTAGTAACATAAAACTAATTGCTCATCTCATATGTGATGTTTTATGTTTTATTATCAATTTAATATTCAGGACCGGCATTTTTCCATCTGGCCTGAAACGAGCAAAGGTAATTCCAGTTTTTAAGAGAGGCGATCGTTCTTTACTAACAAATTACCGCCCAATATGTATACTTCCATTCTTTAGTAAAGTGATTGAAAAGTTGACTGTTACTCGATTAACCAATTACCTGTCTAAATTTAATATTCTTTCCAATTCTCAGTATGGTTTTCGTCCTGGCTATTCAACCGACCTTGCACTTATCTTCCTAACGGATCGCTTAAAAGAAGCTATTGATAAAGGGTTTTTTGCTGGTTCAGTTCTTATTGATTTTACGAAAGCTTTTGACACTATTAACCATCACATCTTGTTTTTAATGTTGGAAGCTCTAGGCAAAACTGGGCCAGCGCTAATGTTACTACGAACCTACCTGCAGGATAGACATAACATAGTTAAAATTTCTAATGTTTTTTCGGAAGCCAAGGTTACTAACCTAGGGGTACGGCAGGGTTCTATTCTGGGACCTTTATTATATTTAATTTACATTAACGATCTGCCTGACTGTTTAACATCCTCACAATGTGTGTTGTACGCCGACGACACAACCATAATTAACTACGATAAAAATATTTCGTCCTTAGTTACTAAACTAAATAATGACTTGGCTAAGGTTACAAACTGGTGTATAGATAATAATCTAGTTATTAATCCCTCGAAAACCAAGTTTATTGTATTTAATTCCCCCCAGAAACCATTTTGTTCAGTTCCATTGCTGATTCTTGGTTCCCATTTAATCCCTTCTAGCACTCATTGCTCATTCTTAGGGGTAGAACTAGATTCTAACCTCAAGTTTCATCATCATATCTCGAATATCAAAAAGAAAGTTGCTTACGGCATTCGGTTATTAATTAGAGCCCGCCAATTTTTTAACTGTTCTACACTTGTGTCACTATATTACGCTTTTATACACTCACACATTAACTACTCGTTAATATGTTGGGGAAATGCATACAATACTCACCTCAGTTCACTTCAAACTTTGCAAAACCAAGCAATTAGAATAGTCACCTCTAGTCCCTATAATACTAGCGCTCTCCCATTGCTACACCGTAATAACATTCTGTCTGTCAAAAAAACTGTGATGTATAATCTGGGTATATTTATTTTTAAGTTATTGAATAATGAAGTTCCTGCATGTATAATTCCTAAAACCTGCCTGATCAACACTAATGTCACTAGATTTGCTTTGCACAATAATCTAATTTTACCTCAAGTGCGCACCAACTATGGCAAACAATCAGTTCATTTTGCTGCCTTTTCATTTTGGAATTCCATACCACTTTGTGTCAAAACTTCGCGTTCAACATCCGTATTTAAAAAACACCTCAAGAACTTTCTTCTAACAGAAAATATTTAACGTTAACTTCTTTTTTTCTTCTTTTTTTTTCTCTTTTTCTTCACCCTTATTACTTCAAATATTCTGCTATTCTGATACCTTTCTTTTTTATTAATAGTCATGTGTATTTCAAAGTTGTTTTGTTGTTGTTTCTACTGTTGCATTTATGGTCATGTATATTTGAAATTCTTTTTTTGTGTGTGTGTGTCTTGCACGTTTGGGTAAAATTACCTTTACTGTTCAATTCGTTTAGCTCATTTGGTTTTACTGCATTTGCTCCTTGCAATTGTATAATTTCCTTCGTTAGATTTCTTGTAACTAACTCGTAATCTTGTTTTGCATTCTCCAGTACTTACTTTCTTCCATGTTTGCTTATATATGATTTTAATGTAGTTCAATTCGTTGCTTTAGAAAGCGCATTTTTATAAATAACAGGAGGTCCCGATACAGTCACTGACTATGGGACCTCCTTCTGTATATTATTTGTTTTTACAACCTGTAATCTATAATGAATAAAATCAATTTCAATTTCAATGTAGGCATCCCATCTGATCGTGCGCACAGTGTGCTCGGCCGCACGCTTTCGTCCAAGTTCAAAGTAATCCACAGTGGACGGTGGTTGCTGCCCCAGGCGTCCGGATCGCATCGCCAGTCTTTCACGTAGGCTGGTGTGGATAACGTCAGGTCTGGGGTCGTGTTACGTTGTCCACTATGCGGTGTCATTTGCGAGCACTCAGTGGCATCTGCGAGTGCCGTTCCACGGGGCGTGTGATAGTCATAGCCCCACTGCGGATGCTTGGCGTTGAAATCGCCACCTATCAGGAAGTCGTCGTTTGGGTAACGTCTCCGCAAAGCGCGAATCCACGTGAATGAACCGCGTGCACCGGAGCTAACTTCTGGGCGCATGTATGCCGATACCAGCACTGCATTTCGCTTTGCAATCGTGCAACGGACAACCACCACCTCCTGCACGGCAGTCGAGTACTGAGAAGTGTCAATCTGCGTTTGCGGAATGTCTGTGCGGACAAAGACAGCCGCATGTCCCCGTATTACAAATTCTTCGGCTGCACTGGCGATACCATTGTGCCGCGGCTTTCGGTGTCGTTTCCTCTTTCTATGCTCTATTGACGGTTGGTAATAACCACTGAACTGTCGTAGTGTCCGATCTGTGCCATTAGTTTCTTGAAGTAAAAGCGCAAGGGGGCGTCCGACACAGTCAAACAAGAGGTTCAGTTGTGTCGCACAGGTGCCGAGCCCTCGGCAGTTCCACTGTAAGACGTGTGGAGTGGGACTATCGAGGGCTGCACGTGAAGTCGGGTGGCTATTGACGCGAGGCGAAGAGCTGTTGGAGCAAGCCATATTGTCGTTGGAAGTGCTTCTCCTGCGCATGGAGGTGAGGGTGCAAAAGTTGTTGTACCAGCAGAGCCAGGTCTGTCTGCTGTGTGGTAGTAGAGGTTGTTTCTTGCATTTTGGTGAGCTCCTGCAGATTGCATGGCTGCTGCTGTCGCTTGGCACGAACACGTTCGAGCAGTGCTGCATGCCTTTTTTAGTTCTAGTTTCCGCCGCAGTTCGGCGTTCTGTCGTGCGAGTTCTACAATCTCAGCTTCTACACTGTCTTTCGATGTATCAACCAGCTGCGATGGTGAAGGTAGCATGGGTGTGGTATAAGGTGAAGAGTTCGCCGGTTTGTCTCCAATTGGTTGAGTTCGCTTGAGCGCTGGTGCGTAGTTGAGGTTGCAGTTGTTTCCTCCCGTTGTTGGTTGTGCGCAGTTCTTTGAAACAATCTAGTTCACTGCTTCCTTTATGCTACGTGGCGGCGTTGAGATTTTTTCACGCTGAAGCAGCTGCTGCGTCGATTTGACGTCATGGCACTGGACAGTTCTAGTGCGGCTTCTCGATCGGTGTGCGCCGTGCCTTCTACGACGAGAGCGGGACCTTGAGCGGAGTTTCTTAGCAATTTTTGCATCAGACTTCAGTTTAGCTGGACACTTCGGGTCAGTCGCCGTGTGACCTTCTTCTTGATAGTTGCGGCATCTGGGCGTCGTCTGTTTGCATTCATTGCCAGTAGTGCTACCTTCGTGTGTCTTGCCGCATATAGGACATACCCCTTCGTGCAGGCAGACATCTTTTTTGTGACCACAGCGATGACAACGATTACACACGATGCTTTTAAGTTCGTAAATTGAAACTCGGGTGATGCGGCCGTAATACACGACTCTGCTAGGGGGGGTGGCGTCTTTCAAAAGTCAGTAGACATGCCCCACGCTTTCCCATTGGGCACGCGTCAAGGATACGTCAGTGCTCACAGGTCAAGGCTGCCCGGAGTTCAGCCTTTCTTTCATTGCAGTCAACATTGTATATAACACCTCGGCACATCTCTCGTCCAGGTGCCTGATACACTTGTACTGGTATCTGTCCGTGGTTCACGTCTAGGTGTGAAAGCTTGAGAAGCCCGTCTGCTTGCCTCTTGTCGTGAACGAGCAATCTTATGGTGTTAGATGCTGGTTGAAACGTGCACTTCAAAGGCTTGGTGTTGACGGCAGCGGGTGTGGCCATCACGAAGTTGTGGTGGAGGTCCTTGCCTGGTACAGTCGTGAGCGCCACGTTTACCTGTGGTTGCACGACTAGCACAAAAGTTTCTGGCAGTGTTCCCTTCTCGGACCGCGTTTGGTTGTGCTTGCGGCGTTGCACTTTTCACGCTCCTTCGTCATCGCAATCTTCAAACGCGTCCTGGGAGAGGGCTCTGGCGTCTCGAATTGTCTCTAGCTTCCCAGTTGAGTTTGCGTGAGAAAACAGTTCTTGAGACGCGTGCAATGCAGTCTCTGCTTGACGTGGCGTTGTCACATCAGACTGTAGGCTTGAGGATGTCGGTGGTGCTTGTGTTCGCATGTCGTCTTCGTCACTGGAAGGGGCGGACGCGTCTTCGTAGGTCGATGACGTGAAAGAGTCGTGCCGCGTTCGTTTCGATACCGCACTGGCCGTCGTTGACAGACTGGTAGAGCGGTCTCTATCACGACGGTGGCGCCTGCGGCTGCGTTCGTTCGGTTCCCTATTGTTCTTTCGTCTTTGGCGTTCGCGTCTATGTTGTTGCTCAGCGGTAGCATGCCCACAGCGTTCTTCATGCATCCCAGCAGAGCGTTCTGTGGTAGACGCTTCCGGAACGCCTTCGGGACGTGGCGTAGCAGCTATCTGGCCCCAGTCTTGGGTTGACGTCATCAAAGCTGATTGTCCGTCGCATTGTTCATGGCCGTCAGATGGAGGTAGCTTCGATGACCCGGGCTCGGTCATCAACGCAGTCGTGGCAATGCATTAGGCTTAGCAAGGCCGCCCGCTGGCGCGTAGAAGCGGCCGTAAAACGGTGAGAAAGCAACGCACCTTTCCGAGGCTTGTCTCGACGTGTGGCCGAAGCGACACCGATGAAGAGGATGTGCGACAGAAGATGGTGAGACGCGAACAGCGCACGTAACTGTCGAAAAGAAACGGAGCATCAGGAAAAGACGTGCGCTCGCATCCGAACCGGAAGTTGTTCTCCTATGTGTAACTAAAACTGTCTACTGTGTATGCACAGAATTCCGTGTGGCAGCGGTAACGTTACCGCGAAACGCTTCACTTCCAAACCACGCCAATGGAGCCAAATGTATACGGCCTGCTCACGTAGGATATTTTGAATGGATATTTTGAATAGATGCAAGATGGTGCTGTGGCTAGGTTGCGAATTTCGACGTCATATTTATTTACATTATAAACAACGTTAATGACACAGCATTTATAGCACCATCGCTTTATAAAAGCAAAATGGATGCAAAAAAAAAAACGCGGTTCCCTTCCAGTCTGTGAAGAAGGATGACAGGGAAGCTGTGTATGTGGGCCACTTAATGGCGGACTGCACCTCCGCCGCGGGTCGGCCGGGTATTGCACTATCTTCGGGATCGGACCATGTATGAAGAATGCTTACCGCCTGCGTCACCTCCGCCGCGGGTCCGTCCGGCATTGCACTATCTTCGGGATTTTATTCGACACGCTGACCCAATAGTGGGGAAAATAGTCCTTAAGAGGAAGCTTAACTCCGTGGCTGCTGTGTAAATACATTGAAAAGGAGAATTCGTTTTTCGGCGCAACTACTGCAGCAAACTTGGCAATCTTTGTCGCACTTAAAAGAAAAACTTAAAATCTAGTGAGCGTTGGTTTGGAATTTTTGATTTAGGTCATCATTTGTTAATAGAAAATTGGCAAAAATCGCGAATTTTCAGAAAATGAAACCATCAAGTTTACAACTCTGTCTGTCGGCAATTGAAAATGTTATCACAATGTGCATTGCATCTAACAGCACATCTAAAGCGGACAAAATTGATATAATACACATGAATCTCAAAAAATTTAGTAATACGGAAATACAGTTTTTGCAGGACCCTTGTACACAACGTAACAAATTCACGTAATATATAAACCGACGTATCGAATTTGTCCGTTTTGAATGATCTTACCGGTGCCGCTTACAGAACCGCCATAGCTGTTGTAATTGCGGAGCTATTAATTTGTAAACATCGTGCGTCTATTTTTTTCGCACTTTCAGATTTCTGACAATTTTTTAAATAACATTCAGGCCATAAGCAAAAATTCAGCTTGAAACAGTCACTAGAATTTACCTTTCTCTATCGAATTCAACAAATTTCATTAAAATCGGTCCAGCGGTTATCTCAGCAAAGTGTTTCTGCGTTTTACATCTATTTGAGTAGGCCGCGTCGGAGCTGGGCCCGAGATAAAGCTGCCTCTCAACGGCTTCGCTGTAAAAAAAGTAGAAGAATTAAAGAAAAAACAAAGCTTCAGCCGTTAATATTGCGGCCCCAGATTCCGTCACGATGGCACCGTCACCATTGGCACGGCTCCGTGAGCAGCTACCAAGTTATTCATTTTCGTTATCTCCCTTCCCTCTACGGCAGCGCATTGTTTTGATGCCAGCGGCGCACTAAATTTGTACTATCATTGCGTCATGCATCGCTTCCTCGACCAAGCAAGCTTTCGGCGGCACATTTTCACTGCTATATTGACAGTAAAATTTAAACTACTTGCCTTCGAAAAAACACCGTGAATAAAAATCGAAGCAGACTTACCACAAGGAAAATGTTGACGCGACCATAGTATTGATGACAGCATCACCAAAGGCTTGGTGCAGTCAGGTTGACTTTACAGGTTTGAAAGGATTGACTGACGGGCTAGTTGCTTCATTATCATGAAAGCGCAGCACTTCAAGTTGCTAGTGCAGTGTGTGTGTTTCCTTCTTTGTGTCCCGTCTTGAAGCGCTGTTCTTTCGGCGGCTTTACAGATGTTCTCTTTCTGCGTCAGTTACGCTTTCCAAGAGCTTTTAATAGGAAAATGTTTGTTCGCATGGCTCTTACAGAAGCATGTTTATTCGAAATTCCTTCACTCGGCTAGATAATGTCGAGGACAGGATCCAAACTGCTAAATATCTTTAGCCACATAAGATCATTTACTGATTATTTCATTAATGTAGCTTTGTTAATTAAGCGCAGAACTTCTAGACTTGACGAACGGCAAGAAGGCAGAATCTTGCACAGGACTGCAGGAAAATAAAACGACTTTTTTGACCAGCGTGGTCAAGGGGCCGTGCTATGGTTTCAAGGTCTCTGAAAAATCTTCCACAACTAAACAGAGGCTGGACAAAAATGCGGGCATTTCGGGAAAAGTTAAACCGCTGGAAATCTCAGTACAGCATTAGCCTAAATATAGAAGATGTCCTAAACATAAGAAACCATACCGTTGACATGGTGGCCAAATTTTGCCACAAATAAATTGGCTGTCGAAGCAGTTCAGCCGAAATGCGATGGTGCGAAATAGGGCGAGAATGTCGGAATGTATTGAAGAGAGGTCACGTACGTAGGTCCTGTGGTTGAGCCACCGCCCATCAGCTGTCAGGCGACTGCATGTATAAGCGAGATGCCTGTTCGTCAGTTGTTACAGTGTGATTCGGGTCTGAAATATTGGGCGCGGACTCCATCAGATTAGATACAGTGCACTCCACGGTGTCATTCTTCAACGGCTGGTGCCGATTCTCACGCCATGAGGATGGGAATAATTTGTCTCATGTACCATCTGTCACCTTCCTCAAACTGCCAACATTCCTTCCCCTCCGTAGTTGCTTAGTTTTTATTGGTTTCGGCTGCTAATCACGAGGTCGCGGGATTGAATCCCAGCCACGGCAGTCGTATTTCGATGGGTGTCAAATGCGAAAACACCAGTGTACTTAGGGTTAGGGGCATCTTAAAGAATCCCAGGCGGTCAAAATTATTCCGGAATCCCCCACTACGGCACGCCTCATAATGAGATCGTGGTTTTGGCACGTAAAACCGCATAATGTATTATGTCACATTCGTTAAGGATGTCCTTGGCAGTCGCACAACTCTTGATTACAAGTAAGTGTCAGGAGTTGTGCGCGAGGTATATGAGTATGTGGGAAGCCTTTATCGCGTTCGATACCTGGTTGTATTGATTGTGGCTATAGGGTAGAGGCGGAACGGCAACATGATAGACAATATGGAGAACAGACAAATCCCGCATGTATTACTGCACAATAATTTTAAATAGCGGTCTATCTTCAAGCATGTGTAACCGTGACAGGAGACTACATTGGGAACTAACTGCAAGTACTGTATATGTCATACCCAAGGGTGTTCCTGGCCTGGTAGCTAGTAAATGTGACTTAATATTGCGAGCAGCTTCGGCCATAGCGCGCTAACGGACGACGACAGAGACAGTTTGCTCAATTCTTGTGTCGTGGCTATTGCGTCAAGGTGGCAAACCAACATATCCTTGTATATGTGTTAAGCACATCTCGATTTGCAGCTGCTACGGTAGCCCATGAGTGCGGATAGCATAGCCGCTAGGGAAATAATTGGGGACAACTTAACGAAATCGATAGGTCAAAATCAAAAGCCTTCCACGACGGCGTCTCTCCTATAAGCTGTGCACATCCTATACGCATCCTTAACATCCTATTCGGATGTTAAGGATGTGTCCCGACTTAAGAAAGGCCGCCACGGAGTGCTTCTGACGGTTACCCTAGCTTGTGCACTCTGTAGCATCAAGAAGAAAAAAGTGGAAGGAATAAAAGAACCGTATCAAAAGCCCAGAATCAATCATCGGTCGTCGCGACTAAACGCTCTTAGGATGATAAGTCATTGCCGGGCGACGACCGGCAACCCTTTATCAAGAACACTGATAACGCCGGCGGGACAAGCGTTGTGGCGAAGTTCAATGCGCAGGGATAGTTTTAATTATTTTATTTTATTGACGTCATCGGGCGTCACCGCGGGAAGTTTGAAAGTTTAAGGGCCACGAACTAAACCCTCGTGTCCAGAAAAGCTGCATACGATTATTTTCAAAGTACCTGACAAAATGCATTCGCGTTCGAGTTACTTTTCTGCTGCACTGCATAAATCAGCGTTTTTCTTTTAAAAGGTAAGTAAAATGAAACTTCATTTATACCTCAAGCTTGACGACGGATATCTAGAAACGAGTGCGTTGCTTAAAAGTTTTTCTAAGTCAATATGCCTTGAACACACTTACTACAATTCATACACTGAAGTATGTACCGTAAATTAATGAATTAAAAAGTGAATTAGCATAATTACGTAAATATTCAAATAAGGATTTAGATTTCTTGTAGAAGTAATTGCGGTCTTATTGAGTACTCTATAAGGAGGATTAGAATTGTTACGTTTGCCACAGGCAATTTCTTTCTTTAAGCTAGTGCAGCCAGAAGAATGCCCTCTATATCGGGCTAGGTGAGAAGACGTCACGTCCGTGCCTTCACTGTTTAGTTACCGGTTACAGTCGCGGGTTTTCTCGCGGCAAGTCGGCGCACGAACCGTGAAGCCCTGACGCAGGCGAGCGGCAACGAGATGGCCGTCGTGGTTCGTGCCATGGTGTGCGTCGTGGGAGTGGCGGCTACCATTATGGCGCTCAGCGTGCAGTCTGTGTACGCACTGTGGAGCCTGTCGGCGGACGTCGTGTACGTGATGCTCTTCCCGCAGCTGATGTGCCTCTTCTACAGGCAGCGCACCACCAACACGTACGGGCTCATCTCGGGTAAGACGAAGTCATACTGGCGTGTATATTGAAACAAAATTATTTTCTTTGAATTTACGTGCCACAAGACCAAATAGGCATCATCAGGATGATTAACAGAATCGGTCAATGTACAATTTAAGCTCTGCTGTACTGTAGTCTGCTGCGGCTCGAAGTGGCGTTTGGTCCATTAATCCTTTAGGTGCATTGATGAGTACGTCCCGCGGTAGGAACGAAGGAAAGCGGTTTATTTTACATTATTTACACTTGCTCCAAATGCGGAAGCCTACTCCATCTAGAAGCGTATTAAACGTCTCAGTTAACATCAGGAAACGTCAGCCAACCTCGCTGCACCAAAGGTATCCGCTTTTAATGCCGTCATCTTCCCTTGGAGACTAGACTAGCGAATCTGATAACTGTATCTCGGCCAATCACAATCGACTAATTGGTCGCATTATCTCTCCCATTATGTCGCACCGTCCCGCTTCCTACGTTGCACCTTCGCCCCCGCATATGGCGAAAGCGCGTAATAATCTGGGAATCCGAGGTTGACGCTGTTCCCCCGGTCGCCTTCCACGTTGACCACTTTCATCAATAAGTTCAGCTTGTCAGGGTCAGCCAGAGTGATCTTCGCTTTAAACGTCACCTGTAAATGAGCTCCTCTGTTTGCGCGTCACCGTCCATTTTGGGCCCCAGCGTCCACTGGGCGCGCTTTGATGAAAGGACAGCCCGTGGAAAACGTCTGAGGAATGCTCATCGCCGCATTGAGACCTACTCCTCCGCTCCCGGTTGATTTGACCTGAGGCTGATCATCTGTCATGTTGTCCGAGGCGTCGATGTTCAGTAACCATTTTTGGAATTGTTCTACATGGCTGATGAGACACCTGGCAATGCACACAAACACTCTGGTCGGTGTGGCCGAGTGACACGCCCATCGGAGGCTATGATCCCCGCTTCGCTTTATAAAGGTTTAGCACTTTGTTTCCTTTATTTTTTCGTGGTTAACCCTCGGCAAGACAAAAATGACTTGCCCTATCTTATTAACATCGACTGCGATACGTACAGAACATTTTTTTTACAAAAGGTGTCCTGCGTTCGTTGCTTAAAATCAGGGCTGAGACCCTCTGTATTATTCTGGCTGTCTTTCCTATATTTGGCCTCACAGTTGTATTCCTGCAAAATGAGACTCCATCTTAGCAGTCTCGCACTTTTTTCCGACACTTGCTTCAGCCAGGCAAGACGGCAACGGTCGCTCTCCGCAGTAAATTTCGTACCTTGTATACAGCATCCGAGCTTTTGAATGGCCCATACTGTGCAGCAACACCCTTTCTCAGAGGTGCTGAACGCCTGTTCTCGCGGTGTCATTTTTCCTTTGAGGTACTGCACGGGGTGTTCTTCACCGCTCTCGTTAAGTTTGGCAAGCACGATACCTTGACCACGGTTGCTGTCGTGACACTACACACGAAACAGAAAAACACCCAGATGGGCGTTTTTCGCTTGCCCTCTAGTGCATTCTCATCTGTACATGCTTTTGGTCCCATTGATTGACCATACGATAAAACTTCCCATTTAGGTGGGCATTCCTTCGGCATACAACGGGAGTTCCGTAATATGGCCACGTTACCGCCATTTGACGGGGAGGTTATGCAGGCCACAATGGGAGTTGTATTATTTCGAAATGGGAGCAATTGCGAAGAAATTCAGGCGCTATTTAGGGAGTCCTTTGGTATTAATGAACGAGTTAATGAAGGAATAAACGCATTTTAGTTTATATGCGCAAGCACAAAGCAAAACATTTGGTGGCGCTGGTAAAACAGGCGGAACACCGCAGGTCGGAATGTCGGACGCCGGCGCTCAAGACTAAACTGACCTCGGCCGTCCTTGGAGCTCCCACCCGAGCAGGCGTTGCGCCTGCTCGGAGCGAACGCCGGCGTCCCACACTTTGGCCGGCGGTGTTCCGTCGGCCACTGCTTAGGCGTGGCGTCCCGCCACGAAGCATTTCGCCTCGTGCTCGCCACACGTGGCCCGTTTGACGGCGCAGGGCCATCGCAGAATTGACATAGCCACGAGCACACATGGTCCAATAGCGAATGAACTTGTCGCCGCACTTCCTCAACATATTTTCTTTTCACAGATCACAGAGCCCCTCTTTGCAAACCTTGTGCTGTCATGCAGTCGTCCACGCGAAAATACTAGCTATCGGCAGTGCCTTCGAGGCCAGCAGATTCCTTGGAGCGCAGCTGCTATTAGCTGAAAGAAAATTACAAGAGACACACATCCTGGAAGGGAAGAAAATTTATTATAGACACAAATATAACAAATTCATTAAATATGTTCACTTTCTGGCAAAAAAAATTGCATCAGTAAAGAACTATCTGGATGAAAAAAAAAACAGTACATTGTAAACATGCTGGTCAGTACTATTCTACAGGTCCTAACCCAATGAAATTTTCGCAAGAAAGAAATGCAAATTTAAGAAATCTTATCTTGTTTCATATTGAAGTGTAAATATAGAACCAGGTGCTTGAACTGTTACTTTGTACAGACAATCAACATTTTTGCACACACTTTATATGAGCCTGCGAGACTAAGTCACGTAAAATTAACACTGGCTTTCATGAGCCCGATCAGTGGTATTTTCCATAGACTTGCACAAACATATGATGATAAATGCCGAAGTGCTAAATGAAAAAATATATGAAACTGGGACTCATAACACAAACGAGCTAAATAATTCGACCTAGTTATTGCGGTGCATTCCCGAGCAAGCTATTAAAAATAAATTATAGTACTTTACGAGTCAAACTCACTATCTGATTATGGGGCACGCCGTACTGAGCGAACCTGGAATTTAGTGTTGCGGAATTGGAATTCCATTCCAATTCCATTCAGGGGAATGAGAACTTGCCACAATTCAATTCCTTTCAGTTCCTCGGAATGAAAAATCTCAGCCCATTCCCATTCCGGGAATGCCCGGGCAGTTCCATCCCATGCCTGTGATTCCTCAAAGTAGGAAAGGTATCTGGTAGTTTTAGCGAGTTACCGATGAAAGCACCATAATGCTGGTGTCATCAGATATGTTAAGAACTCCAAAAATACGGAAAACACGTTACCAAGGTCAATAAATAGCAGCTTGATGATATAACTCGTGCAGTAAAGCCAGCCTACTAATTCCCATAGGGGCAGTTTTCCCGCTACCTATAGTATTTGCATGGTCAGCATGTTCAAATGGCTGGTGATATTTCAGTATCAATAAAGAGAAATTCAGACATCCACCCGTTCGTAGCAATTGTCACACGTGAAACCCATACGGGTTCCTCGAAAGAAAAGACTCGCAGTTGAATAAAAATTCGTCTTGGTCCGGGACTCGAACCCGGGACCAGCGCCTTTCCGGGGCAACCGCTCTACCATCTGAGCTAACCAGGTGGCTAACCAGTGCGAGTATGACACCGCAGTAGTTCCGCACGACGGATACCCAGACAGCACGTAGCCACGGTAACGCGAAGGATCGAGGCAAACTTCGGAGCAACTCAGTCTATAGGACAGAATTGTAGCATGCGCGTTGCTTATAAATGTACCGTCCTTGTAATCAGCCAAACCGTTTTAAAAACACTGCTTTATTCCAAAATTCGAATCGCTGACTTACTAATGTTTGAACGTGAGCTGGTTGGTTCTTCGGCATATTTTGACAAAAAGCAGCGCATAGACGAAAAAGCGCTCAGTTTTCGAAAAAAAAAACGTAATTCTGTTCGCATTACATTCTGGGCAAAAGGTGCTTAATTCTTTTACCACTCCACTTTTTCAAGAGTTGTCGCCATTCCATGCCGATTCTATTCCGGGGTCGTGCAAATGTCGAATGATTCCGGATTCATGGCAATTCCGGACTCGTAACTCTGCAAAACTGCGCCGGATTATTTTGGACAACCGGGGGTTGTTTTATGTGCGCCTAAATAAAAGTAGACGGGTGTTTTTGCGTTTCACTCGCACGGAAATACGGCCGTTGAGGCAGGGATTTGATCATTGGCCGTTTTATGACTAGAGTTGTGAAAGTTACAAACAGGGTGCCCCATATATATTTAGCTTGTAATAGAAGATGAATTGCGTTTTGCACAGCCACTTTAGCATGGCTGCTTTGTTCAGTTACTTAACGTGCAAGCAGTGATTTTCCATTGTAGCCAGTGCAAAGTATTAAGCCACCGATGTAAAATGCTACAAAAGAAGCCACGGATGCGTACCTTCCCTGAGCATATCAAATAGCAGCAACTTTAGACGAAATAAGTAACGCTTTCTCGTGTTCTATAGTGCCTTGCTCTCAGAGATAAACTTCTAGACCACCTCTCATTGGCCTCCCATCCTCGAGCTGAGATCCTTTGAGATTCTATTTTTGCACTTCAAGCAGCATATCGCTCTTATTTAAGAATACCATCACTTTTGCAGTCACCATCCATATATAGAATACTTGTTTTCGCTCACCTGCGAATCAGCAGCACACTTTCTGAGCAGAAAGCCTAGTTTTTGAAACGGAATGCATACTGAAAACACTACAACGCAGTTGCATAAAGGATTGGTAGTGTAGCAAGCAAGGCAGTTTGAACCGGCATAAAGGAGCGATACTGCGTGAGCTTCAAATTAGTGTTTACAAGTGTACTTGTTTATCTTTTTCTGGTGACCGCTTTTCGCAGGCTAACAAATGTTAAACGATATCGCTCAGTGCAGGACGCGCCTGCATGTATCGTTTCACCAATGTTATCGATTCTTCAATCCGTTGTCCGTTGTCACCGAAGCTTGTGTAATCTGACTATATGAGCGACGCGAACTGTGTAGCACTTTCTGGAGGACACGCGGGCACCAGCGATTACTCTGGTACATTCGATGACTCATGCATAAAAGCCGACGTGCTTGACCCGCAGATCAGATTTCGACGATAACCGACCGTGTTCGCCGCTATCGCTGTGCTTTCAATGTAACTTGCTTCTGTGCGCAGAAGTTCGTCCAATAAAGAGTTAGCTTCGTCATTCACAGTTTTGTTGCTGTATTACACACCGTCGCTGAGGGCATTTGAGATTGTCTTTAATTCCACTTCACTTGCACTTCAATCATCACTACGTGACAATATTCGGTCTGAGGAACAACGTTTTCCCGTTATAATATGGGGATCAAAATACATATAACTGGAAAGCAAATCTGCATTTCATTCAAGTGAACAAAATACTGTTCACACTGCCTTGCAGGGTACACATCACATTGCCTTTTTTCGAATGTGAATCCTTTACCTCGCCATGGGTTGCCACTTGTATTGGTGTATTGTTGGTGGAGAGTGGTCGAACGGAGGATGTATGTCTCAGTCAAAAGCATATGTTTTGGCAAGGGGACTTGTCAGGTTGAACAAGGCATGTATCATGCTGGAGCCATTTAGTTCGCTTGTAAAGATGGCTCCAACTTGAGGCGTGCTTTGTCGTACAACCCTTGATGACTAATGTTTCCATCTTTCTGTTTACCTTCGTCGTATGCAGCCTATTGCTGCACACGGAAGCTGTATTTCCTTAAAGCTATATTATTGAGCTCTAGTGCTTTGTGCATGGCTGTGTATCGTAGTACAAAGATTTGTTTTCAGCGAATGGCAAGTGCCTTTCTTGAGAATTCAATAGGGAAGAAACAGAAATTCAGCCTACAGACTAGCATGTAGACTACAGACTAGCAGATAAGCATGTAACAGGGGAACCAAGCTCCGTATAGATGTGGAGTGCCATTTCTTGATTTAACACATTGCTTTTGTTCAGCAGGACTTCTTCGTAAACATGGGAAGCTTTTTCTAATGCACTACAAATTAAGAGTATTCTCCTCATACTCTTAAAATAAAGAAATGGCTACATGTTGATTTATACCTGCATGGAAGAGAGCCAAGTAGCTGACAAACTAAGGGCTTATAGAATAACGACACGTAGTGCTGGCCGAAAATTGATTTAAATTTACAACATACGAACAATTAATACTCTGGAACGCCTCCTAAAAGCGACAGAAATCCTAAGAGGCAAGAAGCAATTATACACATTAAAGTATGTGCATGTAAAATGCCCCTGGTCATCAGTTTGCAGACAAGCCTGCCATTTCCTTATCAGTTAACGAAGCAGGCGCTACACTGAAACATTTCTCCTTCAATTCGATAATTTTGTGGGCTTCGATTATTGCTCGGGTCAGTTTATTGCTGTTATTACTCCTATGAGAGTACGGTGAAGTACAATAGACGGGACAAGGTGAGGCGAGACAGACAGGACATGCACTACTGGCAACTATAAACGTTCATTGGAAAATTTCGTTCCAGGAGGACAATGCGCGCATGCGCCCAAGACATTAGGAACAAGCGACAAACAGAGCAGGTGCAAAAAAGAAGGTTACGGCAAAAATTGATAACAATGCGTGCACAACATCTTCATGAAGCCTATTACTTGGGATGCTTGGGTAAGGTGTTAACTGCGAACGACCAGCACAAGAGTCATAAATACATAACAGATGTAGAAGAACCAACTTGGCCGTGGCTACACTTGAATCGAGATTTACTTATAAGTGTCACCAGGCCGCGCTAACGCACATATCATATCCATAACTTTCAATTAACATCACTTCCAGAAGCTCACGTTCTAATTTTGTTTTTTCCACGGCCTAGAACTACCGCATTCTTCTACCTTCTGACGCTTCTCCTGATTTAAAAGAACTAAAGTCAGCCTGTTACTCAGGCACTGGCCAGGCCATCCCAAGTAAACACAACAGCAGCCTAAATAATTCTTTACACGACAGTAGTAGCCCATGGGATACAGTGATACTCATGTATCTTCGTACCGTATTTCCTTACTTAATTATTTGTTACGTGTTCGTACAGTTGTGCCAACTTGCATGGCGCAGAAAAAACAAAAATTCTCTCTGCGCAATGTCAGCACGACGAGATGGCAATGGCTGACTGTATACAACCTCCGTTGCACAGTGCACCGCCTGCGAATTGTGGCACACGCCACAACCGAACCGATTTGTTCAGCGGGCTTTGGCCTTTTTTCTCACATCCGAACAAATCTATCTAATGCTTCATACAAGAAAAACGTTTTTGAACCCGTAGGGAGCAGCTGAACTATTACCGTTGAAAATCACAAAAGTGTATGAAACAACTGCGACCATCGTTTTACTTCAGTCAGCTCATTTATTATATTCCATTTTCATGCCTAATTTAGTTAAGAAAATAATATTTTCACAGACCTGTGTTAGGAGGGTTTTGTGCTGTGACAACAAAAGGCATTAGCCAAAAAATGAAAGAAAGGTTGGTTGTGGCTTGACGCATAATATGCATCCGGGGAACAAGGCAACAAGTGTTGTGTGCAGTCTGCCATCCTCATAATGTCGTGATTAAAAACTGTATTAATGCGCGATTGCTGGAAGCATCAGTCATCTGTGTGAAACAATCTTGCCTCACACGTAGTGAAACACGGCAATAAATGTTGCTGCAGTCCTGAGTTCCACAAAACTCTCCTTGTAGCCAGGCATCATGACCAGACAAAATGCGAGATAATTGTGGCTTTCGACATTTAAAATGATTGACAAATGCGTCAGTCATCCATCAGTTGCACTGCACGAAACTTTATTTTAACAGCGAACATCACATCATGTCTCCACGCGTGTTTAAAGGTTGAGGAGAGAGCCGGTTATTATGTCATATGTGTATATATCTTTCTTTGTTTACTTGTTGGCGTCACAACACCATAATCGGTGTTACCAAATGGCCAACCACTGCTTTAGTCACGTTATAGTGGTGCTCGCAAAGCCTCGCAGACATCTACCTGTTTCGTCAAAGGGGCTTTTGTGCATATGATTTTCCAAAAGCGCAGAATAGCTGCCAGGCCAAGAAGGTAGCAAGAATGAAGAGTTATAAGTTGAACCCACTGCAATGCTTCACTTTGAACAGCGGAGCTGTTTAAGCTTTTAGTTCCACCGTGAAGGGTTACCAGAAAATTCAGCCTCACGTCGCCTAGCAACCACCTGCGAAAGCACAGAGCCACGTAACTTCCTCACCCCACGCGCGTAGGGCAGAGTCGTGACGTCACAGCCAGCGCGACGACACACCTCTCACCTCCTCTACTCAGTGCGTATGTGATGCTGCCATGAAGACTGAAGAAAATCCGCACGCCCAAGAAGTGGCTTACCAGGAAGAGCGCTGTATACTGCCCAGCGAGAAGCGATGCGTCGCCACCGGGCTGATCCGGAACACCGCGCCGAAGCGGCGTCTGAGAAGAGGCGACTACAAGTAGAGGATCGAGAGTCGGCGTCTGAACGCTTGGAGTCACCGGGAAAGCGATACCGGCCTGCGATTGCTCGAAAACTTCCAGCGTCAAGCCTGCCGAGACAACAACTTAGCAAAACCTATCGCAAGGTCGCAAAACCTAGAAACAAGTTAACAAGCCTACCATAACCTCGCGAAACCTAGAAACAACTTAAACAAACCAACCAACAACTGAGCAAAACCTAGCATAACCTCGCAGAACCTACAAACACCATAGGCAAGCCAAGTGAAAGCTACGTGATCACAAGCTCTACTGTTGACTTCAGCTTCGCCCCACTAGTGCAGGTTGCACATTTTTTTTCACCTTCTTTCTTTATACTTAAGTGGATAAGCCAGTGTATGAATGTTGCAGTTGATATAACTGCGCCGAATAAGTTGTTGAGATTATGAAGAAATGCTGACGCAACTAAGCATAGATTTCTATACAGTAAGAAACGGCACTCTCAGTTGGTTCATTCTAGCACAGACATGGTATATTTTATTCCCTTGGCATGAAGAAAAGCATATATAGACTAGACAAGTCTATATTTGAATGAGAGCCTTCACAATCGACCACCCCTATAACGTGACCATTAAGGCACATGCATCATAAGCAGCGCAGATGCCGGCCTGAATTTCACAAGTGCCATGTGTTAGCAAAAAAAGCAACCAGTAAACCAGAAGGTAATCGAATCCCACCAAATAACAAAAATAAAAGAGAACTGTGTCAGTGCAGCATCTGTTTTCTGAAGTTACCGAGAAAATGGCATGATTGTTTGGAAGCCTACGACCAGGCCACATTTGTGTTTGACTACCCCCTGCCAGTTTATGTTGTTTCATGCCATTGACAAAGGGTCCCTGCATATTTAATTGTTTGTCTACTGTAAAATCCGATCAGTTATCAGTCAGTGCACGGTGCGTCAAGCCATTTTTCTATGTGGACTCGCTTTGTTTCCTTAGTGCTACTAACCCGTTCTAAACTAAAAATCACAAGAAGATCATTTCTATTTAAGCCTACATGCCAAAAAATGTCGGTTCTGCAGTTGAAATAGGGTAACTATAAGAAAAAGGAATGTCATGTTCTGATTAAATTTGTTTTGATAATCTGTTATGCTGATCAGTGCTCTATTGACTTTAGCACACAAATTGAACAAATGAAAGGGAACTAGAAATACGAGCAATCACTAACTTCCAGATGACATTCTTGGCGAGATGTGCACATCTCATAGCTATGAAAACCCGAAGGAAAGTAAACCAAGGAGAAAGCACATCTTAGCAGAAAAAGAACAAGACGAAAGAAAGACAAAAATTATTTTGGTAGCTATGTCAGAATCAAAATGCACAAGAAAGTCATAGTTTGGCATGCACGCACGTTTAGTTACTTTACTCACTCACTCGATATAAAAAATTTCTGGTTTGACAGTGACACCGACGCAACATTTATGCATATTTTATTGCACCTGCCATTTTTCTCCCTCCAAAATATTTCCTTTGCGATTAATTATTTTTCGCCTGTACTGGCATTCTAGTCGGGAGTATACATTCTGCGTGATGTAACTTACACTGAAATCAAGCACACGAAGCGGAGAGGGAATTATCATTGGACACCATGCAAAAATTTGCAGGCTGAATAACTCATCGAGTTTCTCATGGTCCAACGAAAAAACTCAACGTTAGGCACCACCTATCAGTTTAAATTAATAAATTTTCTTACTGTTATCTCTTTCTTGTGAGGTATGATGATAGCCTAATATTGACACGTGTACTTGTTTATCTTTTCCGGGGGACCGCTTGTCAGCGCCTAAAAAGTGTTATCGCACAGCGCATGACGCGGCTGCGTATATCAGAGTGGTCGTGCGGGCAGAGCTGCAGTAGTTGTACCCAGCACTTCCACCAGATGTCACGTGGTGGTTTTGCTGTTTTCTTCACCGTCACTACCACGTGACAGCTGGTGGAGATGCTGAGTACAACTCCTGGAGCTCTTGACCCAGTCGTAAAGTGCCCGCCTCGACTGCGGGAAGTCGCGGGTTCGAATCTCGCTGTCGCCGGTCACCCACCGGTTCACCGCACTGGGAACAAGCGTGCCCCGGCCTGGCACTTGGCTTCCTCAGGGGTGATGAGCTTGGGAGAGGAGCCTGCTGCCTGAAGGACCGTCGAAAGACACAACGCCGACCACTCTCGGGGAAGGGTCGAGCGGTGGCCCACAGAGACGTGTCGCTGTGGCCTTGAGGTCTAAACAAGTACACGTGTCAATGCCTCTATCTTTACAAGTTTGGAATAGTATATGCTGTGAAATAAGTTCAAGTCATTTTCTACAGTCTTTTAAATTCTGCCACTGCAGTTCGCCCTTACTTTCAGTAATACAAATCCTCTTACTACGATTCCTAATACAAATCAAACTGCCATATTGTGAGCCTTTTCAAGCATGTCAGCTAACTCATTTGTATGGGGATCCTAGCAAACACATGGTTATTTGAGAACTGAACGCACACAAACAAAATACAGCTTTTCTTTGAGGTTTTTGGGCAGCCGAAAAAATATATATGGGTGGACATATGACGGCTACTACAACGATAAGAATTGCAGCTAACCAAAATTAAGTTTATTCCTACATGGGCGGGCGTGGCGCAGTGTGAGCAGGCGAGTCTCCTTTCACGGGAGGTACGTACAGTTAAACATCGCCATAACAAAGCGAATGAAATTAGCACTTTGTTGTAATCAAATTCTACCCTTTAGTATATAATTGCATTCGCCAATGGATAGTGCTCACACGAAAGGTGCCGCAATCGGAAAAAAGCTAATTTGAATAAGATTATTTTTTTTTCATTTTGAGAATCGCTGACCAAAGATATGGCCGCTATCTTGTAAACGTTCGAAAAGCCGACGCTCGATTTCGCCTCACGCGATTGGGCTAGATTGCCCTAGGCCACGATATCGGTACAGCCTGGACAATCGCGCGAGGCGAAATCAAATGTCGGCTTTTAAATTGTGGGGTTTTACGCACCAAAACCACTTACTGATTATGAGGCACGACGTAGTGGGGGACTCCGCAAATTTTGACCACCTGGGGTTCTTAAACGTGCACCTAAATCTAAGTACACGGGTGTTTTCGCATTTCGCCCCGATCGAAATGCGGCCGCCGTGGCCGGGATTCGATCCCGCGACTTTGTGCTCAGCAGCCCAACACCATAGCCACTGAGCAACCACGGCGAGTGAACGTCGGCTTTTTGAACGCGTACAAGATAGCAGCCTGGTTTCACGCCATGTCGGCGATACCTTCACATAGGCAGCATGAAGCAAACCCGGCTATGCTTTCGCATCCACTCTGCTTTGACTGATACTGTCAGAAGCAGCCTCACACTCATCTTTAGGCGCATAGGTGAGTACGAGGAAGAATCAGAAAGTCAAAATAATCAGAAAGAATCAGAAATTCATAATCATAAAGGACCAGAAATCACAAAGCCAAAATAAAGTATATGCAGCTTGTTACCAATATACGTGCTATACTATCTACCTTACACTGTTTTTCTATATATTCCCCACACCGTTGCGTAGATATGTCCCATCGCAGCACTAAAGTTCAGATGCCCTTTCCGTTAGTCAGCGACGCACGCGGTCTCCCCAAATGCTCATTGTCAGACAAGTCTCCATGGCTCCTTTTTGCGCACTCACAACACACCACCTCACACTTCTCAAAAGGAGACACCTTTGCCCACACGTGGGCTGTATTTCCATGTCGACTTCGATGGGCGTTCGTCCCTTGCTCCGTAGAAAATAAATCACACGTCGTTGCTGGTACTCCGTGGACGTTTGAAGCATAACGGCCATCTTCAACAACTTACAGAAGCGCCGTGCCGCGGAGCTAACGGCAGATAAGGCCGAGCTTGTCCAAGGAAGGCCTATGGGAATGGATATGTTGACTTCGCATTTACAGCCGTAATTTGGCTAAGAAATACTGGCAAATACTTTCCTAATCCCTTCGTACGTCCAATAGTAGGAATGAAGGAGAAAGTGTTTTACATCATTCACACTGGCTCCATATACGGAAGCCCACTACATATAAGAGCACACTAAACGTCTGAGTTCACACCAGGACACGTCAGCACAGCTCACTGCACCAAAGGTATCTGCTTTTAATATCTTCATCTTCCCTAGGAGACAAAACTAGGGATTCTGATGAGTGTATCTCGACAAATCGCAATTGCCGAATCGGTCGCTATATCCCTCCCATAATGGTAGGGATATTGTTGCGCCTCCTATGTTGCATCTTCACCACGGCATATGGCGCAAGCGTGCAGCAAGCTGTAAATCCTAGGTCAACGCTGTTCCCGCGGTAGCCTTCGACCTTGGCCCTTTTCATCAATTACTTCAGCTTGTCAGGGTCAGGTAGAGTAATCGTCGCTGTAATCATCGCCACTAAGTGAGCTCCTTTGTTTGTGCGTCGCAGTCTGTTTCAGGCCTCGGCGTCGCCTAGGCGCGCGCTGATGAAAGGACTGCCTCATGGAAAACGTCTGGGGAATGCTCATCGCCGAATTGAGACGTAACAAACCCTGTCCGCTTAAGGCAAACATTGAGACCAGCGCTAGTCTCCAGCATCGCGCTGATATGCAGTCACGTGTACGTGGACCAAACGGGGAGGCGCTGAAAGGCTCAATATAAAACGTGAAGACGCAGTACAAATAAACGAAGCAGGTACGGTTTTCACAGACACACACACAAAAAAAAGAACACAGTTTGGAAGTAACTTGCCGTACTGTGTCCGGTCCCCGTGCTTAGCGGCTTTTGTCGTTATTTAGATAAATAGCATGGGGTTCACAAACAAAGCATTCTTACATTGACTAATAAAGCTTACCGGAACAAAGGGTTGTGCGACTATAGCTCCAACATCTGAACAACCACTCTTTACACAAGGCCAAAAGATTGTTTCAGTGCCTCGCAACCAAAAAATAATTGGTACAGCGATGTTATTTATCCTCTCCCACAACTTCGTAACCTCCGCGGTGGCTTAGCGGCTATGTTATTGCACTGCTAAGCGCACGAGTTCGCGGGACAAATTGTGACCGCGACGGCCGCATTTTGATGGTGGCGCATTGCAAAACAACCGTGTCCTCTGCATTGAGGGCACGTTAAACATACTCAAGTTGTCAAAATCAATCAGTTGTCCCCCACAATGGCGTACGTCATAACCAAATCGTAGTTGTGGCATATAAAACCTCAGAATTCAATTCAACTATGACTTTGCATTTAAAAGATGTTGTGTACATCTTCTATTAAGAAATATGCTTGCTTGACTTATCATCTGTTTAAGTAAAGCAGCAATTTTTTTGAAAAACCTTGTTTGTTGCAGTAAACGATTTGTGAAGTTTCCAGGCGTTTCAGTGTTACCATCAGCGGATTTTAATTGGCATGTAATGAATCCATTTCTCTTCTAAAATGTCGGCTCAAATTCTGTCACCGCTTGTAGAACGTCCCACTAGAATGCGTAAAACACAGGTCTAGCCAGGTACTAGCTTTCTGTGTATGTATATTCTCTTTCCGGAGTCAGTTCTTTCTGTACCAATGTATACCTGTAGTGCCCCCTGCTCAGTGGCGTAGCAACAGGGGGGGCCGGGGGGCCGTGGGCCCCGGGTGCAAGGGGCCAGTGAGTGGGGGGGGGGTGTCATATACGTCTGAAGACACCCCTCTTTCCGCCGGCTACACCCGGGGAGGGGGGGTGACAGAAGACCTATGGGCCCCGGGTGCCAGACGACCTAGCTACGCCACTGCCCCTGCTACAATGCCCTTGTGGAGCTGCAGGCATTCGCATGAATAAAAAAAATTGCCAGATTTCGCAACATTGCCTACCCTATTGGCGGCGAGCTCCACCACTGGAAAAGCTGGCGCCGCCGTCGGCGTGACGTGGCATGAGGGATCACGTGGACACAGCGGCCGCGTCGACTGCTTCGGAAGCGCCGAAGCGAGCTGAAAACGAAAGTTTAAAGTTCCACCTGCGCCGTGGTTCTGATTAAGTGGCGAGGCTTTACCGCCTTGGGTGCCAACTTGACATCTGAAATTACTATAATAGGTAGTGGTTGCCTTTCGAGGCGTGCAGTGTGGTAGGCTACTGCTCGGTGCCGCAGTGCCGAACGTACGCAACGGAGCCCGGTGTCAGCCTCATTCACATGTAGCCGAAGGGCAAGGAGCTGCGTGAAGCTTGGCTGGCGAAACTTAGAACTGGCAGACAGCCATCGGCTACAACTCGGGTATGCAGTAAGCACGCACGCGAGAAAGAATTCTGCTACGGCGCCGGGACTGCGCGATGTTAGGTGAGTAGCAGAAAACGCGCACTGAGACGCTCGCCCGCGCCCACTGCCCGGCTAATGACAGGACGGTTTGGTCGATGAATTTATTGGTGCTAGATACTGGCAAGTTCACTGGAACGGAAAGGGAGCGGTAAGACGCACATTAAAGATAGGCATGGCATATGGTCATGTTTGTGTTAAGAAATAATGCATTGGATTACAAGAAAGAAGCAGAGGGAAATCGCGCGCTGCGAAGACTGATAAACATACAGTGCGACGCAACTTGAGAAATAATATTGAAATGTCCAAGAATATAGAAGACAAAAAAAGATTGAATCCTCGCGACGGCACATCACAGTACCCGTAGCGGTCGAAATCTCTATAACGAAATTATTTTTGAACAGTTCTGATAGCGTACCCGCAGCAATAGTTGCTAGTGTAGTGTGAAATGCTCATATGCTGCGGCATAAAGCTCACGGACGGTGCGAAGACGCGCTCACAGAGAAAGCAAAACATTGTGCGCGGACATGCACGCAGACGCGCCGTCGGTTGCTGCTAACCCGTGCGATTGAGGCTTCATTCTGTTATGCCCGATTTGGTTATACAGACAGCCTACTATAAGAACATATTTCACAGAGTTTACTTTCAGCGTTTGTCTACCGTTCACGCAAGAAGCCGGTTCGGGAGACTTCATCGTGGCCACCGCGCGTAGGATCGTTCGCTGCACGTGTTCGGTGAACGAGTCTGTAAACGATTCTGTGCTTTAACTTTTCCCGAGATTATTATACCGACAGTCAAAAACTTCCCTCGCTTTGAGAGTACCTGCATGAATCTCCAGGAGGGCTACCGCGTGGTGTTATTATTGAGCGCCGTAAGCGAAACCAAAGAGGAGCGCGCCGCGTGATCACTCATACTACGCAAGGGAGCCGGTTCTGACAGATGGCGACTCCATAACTCCTCACCCCCAATTACTCTGTTTTTCTGATTTTAGTATTGATGAGCTACATCACATAAGCCTTAGTACTTAGTCTGCGTAAAAATACGGGAGCAGTGAGCATACTCGATACTACATCTGCAACTATAGCGATAATAAACGATGTGCTTACCACCATTCTTGCTGCTTTTCTGCTGGGCCATACAAATATATTGAATGAATAAATGTGATATGCATTCGAGATTTGTATCGGGGTCCTTCAATAGCATTGAAGGACCGTGGTTGTAATTTCTATGTAAGTAACATATACATTTCCCTGAGAACAGTTTATTGTTTTTCAATCCAGCTCTATGAAGCCGATAAAGTGGCGGCTTTCTCGTGGTTTTATGAAGTCCACAACTACTTACACGGAAAAATGTAGTCTGTGCGAAGGATATCTGGTTGAAAAGAGGTTAGCAGGGCAGCTGACTTACCGATTTATGGCAGTGGTTCTAGCTCAACTTACGGCACCGTTAAATGTGCGCAGACTTCTTTTTAAAAACGGGATGACTGCATCCTTCCTCAATCATCGATGACTGAATTCGCGTAACTTTAGCAAAGCAAAACGCAAAAGGTAACCTTTAAGCTCACAAAGCTTTCTCGATCTCAGTTAGCGCAGGTACTGCCTAAAACAATTGTTGTCCAACAACTTGGTGACACGTCAGTTTCCCTATTCTGGCGGTAGATGTCGCTAGAAATTTTCTAAATGGTGCATTCGTAAAGCAGTCGTCATCATCGGTTATGAGATCTTCAGCGCGGCGTGATGCTCCACGCAGAAACCTCAGACGTCTATGCAATACCCTATGAGTCACGATGACTAGTTGTAACCACGATGACATGGGTCATCGTGGTTACAACTACTGGTTACATTAAAACTTGTAATTCTGGTAGTTCTTGTGAAGCTCGCCGAGACCAGCATACATTTTAAATTATGTGCTCTCTGCCAGAAGACATGGAATGGAAACAAAACGAATGAGTCGAACACCAGCACTGCAAGAATATGAAGGCTCTTCGTTTAAGCTAGAGAAATCAACAGCAACCACGGAAGTGGTAAATATATAAAATATCTCACTGATATTCTATTTGATACCGTCTACACATAAAACATGAGCTATGCTATGTTTATCGCTTAACGTAAATGCACATGACCGTTACTTGAACATCCGACCATTGCTCGCAGGCGTAGTGGTAGGCGTTGTGTCAAGGGCGCTGTGCGGCGAGCCGTCCATGACCGTGCCGGTGGTGGTGAAGCTCCCGTTGTATGACGAGCAGCTGGGCATGCAGAAATTTCCGCACCGGACACTCTGCATGTCCTTGAATCTGCTCACTACCGTCGCCAGCTCCGCCCTCTGGGAGAAACTCTTCGCGTGTGGCATCATGCCCAAGTCTCTCGACTGCTGCAGGTAAGCGCCAGGGGCTGGATAATTGTTACTGCGACATCAATTATATGAACACTGCGGGTCTCCATCTTTCGTAGGCGTCGCCGTCGCTGCGATGATCCGTATAAAGTCCAAGGTGCATTAACATCACCGCCGCGCACCATGTGCTGTGGGTGAGAGCGAATGCGTGCGAGGAGGAGCCGATGATGGTGGCTCGATTTTGCGCCATCTTGATGTAAGCGCCCCAGCTTGCCCCGCGCTCAATGCACTAGGAGCAGGGAGGCAGGCCGTTCTACTCCGTCCACACCTGCGTATAGCGTGGCTAGCAACAACCGAATATTGAAAACGGTCTGCTGTAGGTACAGTGGTACAGAGTCTGGGCGCGCCAAGGGCTGATGGCTTCGTGTGCTCTGTGTTCTCGCCGCTCAGTTCGCATTGAAGCGAGATTCATGCAGCACATAGAGCAATTCGTTCGCTGCGGTCATCAAGTGAACTGTGTTCATTTTCGCTTGTGCGCGCATGACACGACGCTTCTTACTTTAATTAGCAAGCGAATGCTTAGAAGTTGATGACCCATGAAACTACTATCCTTACTTCACGCACATGTGTAATAATTTGCTATCGCAGTCGGTGCTTCGTCTTTCGGGCCAAACTGCGGCATGTTTTACATAAACCTCCCGCCTGCTAAAGTGGCGTCTGAATGATCATATACTTTTTCCACTCTTCATCCATCGAAATGGACCAGGCAGCTGAATGTTCAAAATTTCCGTGCTCGCATTTATCAACAAACATTGTTGTAGCTCTTATATTTTCTGGATGTAAGTTTTGTCGTGTACGTTTTGTTGCAATAGGAATTCCAGAGACACTCGAGAAGCACTCACGGCGTTGGCGTCATGTCACGGTTTTGAGGTACGAATGAATGAAAATACAGAGTTTACTCTAACTCTAATAATACGGAGGTTGTGGGTTCGACTCCCATCGGCGCAAGTTCTCTTCTGGTGCACTTCTAGTTCCCTCTTCTTTGCAATATTCCACATGAAAATTTCAACCACAGCTGATTTTCGTGATGCTTTCATTGGTTTCATTGTCTGCTGGGAATATATATATATATATATATATATATATATATATAGTCAAGTGATAGTGACAATTAGGAAGGCAGCAAAACTGTGATTAACGAAACGAGTGTTTTAATGGGCGAACTTGTGCCTTCAAAAACAGGCTGCACTCAAAGAACAGCGGTAACGGCGAACACCATCGGCGGTCATCGAAATCTGGTCAGTGCGTCGGCTTTTATAGATCAGTCATTGAATATTCCAGAGTAATCGCTGGGACCCCCATGCCTTCCACAATGTTCTACGCCATTCGGGTCGCGCTTACATGCAATCAAACTACACAAGGTTCGGCGACAACAGACAGCGGATGTAACCATCGATAACATTCCAGAAACTTCCGACACATGCAAGCGCGTCCTGCCCTGTGCGATAACATTTGTTCGGCGGTGAAACGTGTCGCCCTATAAAGACACTGAGTACACGTGTCAATACCCACCTTTTAAAAAGCATCACACCGATGCTGCAAACAAACGAAAGTAATAAAGAAAAGCACTCGTAGCAAAGAAAACAAAATAAGGAAGTTTGTCAGCGTCCGTAAAAGGGTTTAAGACGCACCGCGTGGAGCAGTTCCGATAGTGCGCGCCGCCGCTGTGAATTCGAAATGCCGTCTGGCACGACCTCATAGTCCAGCGCGCCAATACGTCGGATGGCCTTGTAGGGTCCGAAATAGCGCCGCAATAGTTTCTCACTCAGTCCTCGTCGGCGTATCGGGGTCCATACCCAAACACGGTCGCCGGTCTGGTACTCGTCTAAGCGTCGTCGGAGGCTGTAGTGTCGGCTGTCGGCACGTTGCTGGTTCTTGATCCGTCGAGCTGTCGAGCTTCTTCGGCGCGCTGGAGATAGGTAGCGACGTCAAGATTTTTCTCGTCACTGACATGCGGCAGCATGGCGTCGAGCGTCGTCGTCGGCCTTCTGCCGTAAACCAGCTTAAACGGCGTGATATGTGGCTTGTTACATCGCCATGTTGTAAGCGAATGTTACGTACGGCAGGACGGCATCCCAGGTCTTGTGTTCTTGTGGTCTTCTATTGCTAGCATGTCGGCGAGTGTCTTATACAGGCGCTCCGTAAGACCATTCGTCTGTGGGTGGTAGGCCGTTCTCCTCCTGTGCCTTGTCTGACTGTATGGCAGAATGGCTTGGGTGACCTCCGCTATAAAGGCCGTTCCTCTGTCGGTGATGAGGACTTCTGGGTCGCCGTGTCGCAGCAGGATGTTTTCGACAAAGAAATTCGCCACCTCTGCTGCGCTACCTTTCGGCAGTGCTTTAGTTTCAGCGAAGCGGGTGAGGTAGTCCGTCGCCACAACGATCCGCTATTTCCGGTTGTTGACGTCGGAAAGGGTCCCAACAAGTCCATGCCGATCTGCTGGAATGGTCGGCAAGGAGGGTCGATTGGCTGTAGTGATCGCGCTGGCCTTGTCGGTGGTGTGTTGCGTCGCTGACAGTCTCGGCCTGTTCTGACATAACGGGCGACGTCGGCGGTCAGACGCGGCCAATAATACCTTTCCTGTATCCTCGATAGTGTCCAGGAAATTCCGAGGTATCCAGTGGTCGGATCGTCTTGGAGGGCGTGCAATGCCTCTGGACGGAGTCCTGACGCGGCAACAAAGTAGTTGGCGCGCACTGGTGAGAAGTTCTTGACGAGTAGGTTGCTTTGAAGTGAGAACGAAGACAATCCTCGCTAAATGCCCTAGGGACAACGTGGGTGTGCCGTTCCAAATACTCGACGAGGTTTTGCAACTCCGGGTCTGCTCGCTGCTGTTCAGCGAAGTCTTCCGCGCTTAAAATGCCAAGAAAGGCGCCGTCATCTTCGTCATCTTGCGCCGGCGAGTCAATGGGGGCGCGTGATAGGCAACCGGCATCAGAGTGTTTTCGTCCGGACTTATAGGTTACAGTGATATCATATTCTTGCAGTCTTAGGCTTTGCCGCGCCAGCTGTCCTGAAGGATCCTTTAAATTGGCTAACACAACACATGACGGTCGCTGACGACTTTGAATGGCCTGCCATATAGGTAAGGGCGACATTTCGCTGTAGCCCAAACGATGGCGAGGCTTTCCTTTTCGGTTATAGAATAATTGCCTTCCGCTTTTGACAACGACCGTCTAGCGTAAGCTATTACGTGTTCATATCCACCTTTTCTCTGGACTAGGACAGCACCGAGGCCTAGGCTACTGACGTCAGTGTGGATTGCAGTATCGGCGTCCTCCTCGAAGTGCGCAAGTACGGGCGGCGACTGCATGCGTCGTTTGAGTTCTTGAAATGCGTCGGCCTGCGGCGTTTCCCACTTGTACTCGACGTCTGATTTAGTTAGCTGTGTCAGCAGCTCAGCGATGCGTGAAAAGTCCTTGACAAAGCGCTTGTAGTAGGCACACATGCAAAGGAATCTACGCACTGTCTTCTTGTCGATGGGTTGTTGGAACTTTGCGATGGCGCCTGGCTTTTGTGGGTCTGGGCGGACTCTAGATTTGTTGATGACATGGCCCATGAACAGAAGGTCATCGTAAGCGAAGCGGCGCTCTTCTGGCTTCAGAGTGCGCCTTGATGAGTTGATGGCCTCTAGTACTGTCGCAAGCCGCTTAAGGTGATCGTCGAAATTTCCGACGAAGACGACGACGACATCCAAGTAAACAAGACAGGTCTGCCACTTAAATCCTGCTAACAACGTGTACATGACACGCTGTAACGCTGCAAGCGCCGAGCACAGTCCAAATGGCATGACCTTGAATTCGTAGAGGCCGTCTGGCGTGATGAAGGCGGTCTTTTCGCGATCCCTCTCGTCAACTTCTATTTGCCAGTAGCCAGACTTGAGGTCCATCGACGAGAAGTATTTTGCGTTGTAGAGCCAACCAATTGAGTCGTGTATCCGTGGAAGGGAGTATACATTTTTCTTTGTGATCTTGTTCAGTCGACGATAATCGACGCAGCAACGTTAGGTTTCGTCCTTTTTCTTCACCAAGACAACAGGGGAAGCCCACGGGATTTTCGACGGCAGGATGCTGTCGTCGCGCAGCATTTCGTCGACTTGTTCTCATATTAGCTTCACGTTCTGGCGGTGAAACTCGATAAGGGCTCTAGCGGAGTGGTCGAGCGTACTCCTCTGCGATTATGCGATGCTTTCCGACTGGTGTTGGTCGAATCCTTGATGACGTCGAAAGGCAGCCTTTGTATCGTCGGAGCAGACTTCTGAGCTGTTGCTGCTTAATTATGAGGAGACTTGGATTAATGTCTTAGCCTGGTTCGGGAACAATTGTCGTCGTTGTAGATGCGGTGGAATCCGAGAGGGCAAACGCTTTACTGGTTTCCAGAATTTCCTCGATGTACGCCATCGTCGTACACTTGTTGATGTGCTTGAACTCCTGGCTGAAGTTTGTCAGCAACACTTCAGTTTTCCCTCGGTGCAGTCGAGCGATCCCTCTTGCGACGCAAATTTCACGGTCTAATAGTCGACGTTGTTCACTGTCGATGATGCCTTCTACGTCTGTAGGTATTTTGGCGCCGACGAAAATGACAATGCTGGAGCGAGACGGGATGCTGACTTGACTTCGAGCACGCTTAAGCCATTGTGACTACGAGAGCTCTCCGGCGGTATCGCTCGTTCTTCCGACAGTGTTATCGACTTCGACTTCAGGTCGATGATTGCACCATGTTGGTTCAGGAAGTCCATGCAGAGAATGACGTCTCGTGAACACTGTTGGAGGATAACGAAGGTGGTAGGATAAGTCCGGTCATGAACGGTAATTCTTGATGTGCAGATTCCAGTCGGCGTGATAAGGTGTCCTCCAGCGGTCCGAATTTGAGGGCCTTCCCATGCAGTCATAACATTCTTCAACTAGGCGGCGATGGGTCCACTCGTGACGGAGTAATCGGCTCCTGAGTGTATTAAGGCGGTGCCTGCGTGGCCGTCGAGAAGCACGTCGAGGTCGGCGGTTCTTTGTCTTGCGTTACAGTTAGGTCTTGGCGCCGGATCACGGCTGCGGCTGTTGTTTTGGCCTGTGGCTGATACGTGGCATCGTCAGGTCATCTTTCGTCGGCGTATTCTCTGCTTCGAGTCTTCATCGCGACGGCGGCGTGTCGTTATGTCGTCGAGGTATTTGGCGTCTTCGTCGGCGACGGAGGATCTTCGTTAGTTCGACGAACAGCAACCGCACCTCCATCGGTTGCTGCTTTTAGTTTTCCGGATATGGGCTCGCAGACCGGCCCCGGGCTGGGCCAGTGAATGGTCGGCGCTGCGGCGACAGGTAGCGGCCTGGTGTCGGCGAACGGGACGGTCTTCGAGGGCTCCGCTGAGTGGTGGCGAGGTAGTCGGCAAAATCGCGAAGTCGTTCACCAAGCTGTGGTCTCGGCGCGTTCACGGCGAACCCTCGCAGTCGCACCTCCCGGTATGGGCATCGGCGGTAGACGTGACCCGCTTCTGTGCATTGCTAACAGAGCGGGCGGTGGTCAGGAGCACGCCAAATGTCCGTGTTCCTCGCGCAGCGGCGCTGGGCGACGGGCGGGCGGGCTGGCGGTGGCGGCGATGGACTACCGAATTGCGGCGGTATAGTGCCCTGGCGTGGTTGTGGAGGGGGGCCTTGACGGCGGGCGACGGCGGCCTAGGTCATCGCTTCCGGCTGGGGCTGCGGTGATTCTGGCTGCAGCTCAGGAACTCTAAGCGATCGCTCAAGCTCATCTTTGACGATTTCGGCGATTGAGGCTACTTGAGGCTGCGACCTGGGGTACAACCTCTGCAGCTTTTCCCGTAGTACCGCTCTGATAGTCTCACGCAGATCGTCGGTGGTCAGCGATTGAATTCCTGCGTAATTGGTAGAGGCCGTGCGGTGGTTGAATTGCCGGTTCCGCATTTCGAGTGTCTTCTCGATGCTGGTGGCTTCGCGAAGGAACTCTCCTACGCTCTTCAGTGGGCTTCGTATCATTGCGCCGAAAATTTTTCCTTTACACCCCGCATGAGAAGGCGGACTTTCTTCTCCTCGAGCATAACAGGGTCGGCGTGACGGAACAGACGGTTCATTTCTTCCGTGAATATGGCAACGTTCTCGGTAGGTAGCAGCACTCAGGCATCCAGCATGGCTTCTGCCCTTTCCTTGCGCACGATGCTCGTAAAGGTGCGCAGGAAGCCGCTCCAGAACACCTCCTATGTTGTCAAAGCCGACTCCCGGTTCTCAAACCACGTTCTGGGGGCGTCTTCTAAGGCGAAGTATACATGCCGCAGCTTGTCGTCAGAGTCCCAGTTGTTGAAAGTCGCGATTCGTTCGTAGGTCTCCAGCCAGGATTCCGGGTCTTCAGGTGCTGCTCCGTGGAAGGTCGGTGGGTCCCGAGGTTGTTGTAGGATAACGGGGTACGCTGGGACAGCCATTGGGGTTGTTTTGACCACAACCTTCTTTGTCGTCTCAGGTAGAAATCCGTGCTCTGGGGGCAGTCCTTGCAGTCTGCGGCTAGCACACTTGTCTTGGGCGATGTTGGTTTTCTCCCCGGGCTTCGGGCTTGGTTCGCGGCTTTGCGAGGCCGTTCGGTACATGAGCGCACTAGCACCTCCACCAGATGTCACGTGGTAGTGACGGTTAATAAGGCAGCAGAACTGTGATTAACGAAACAAGCGTTTTATTGGGCGAAGTTGTGCCCTTACAAACAGGCTACACTCAAAGAACAACGGTAGCGGCGAACACGATCGGCGGTCGTCGAAATCTGAGCAGCGGGTGAAGCGCGTCGGCTTATACAGATCAGTCGTCGAATGTTCCAGAGTAATCGCTGGGAACCGCATGCCTTCCACAAAGTTCTACGCCATTCGCGTCGCGCATACATGCAACCAGACTATACAAGTTTCATAGACAACAGACAGCGAATGGAACCATCGATAACATTCCAGAAACTTCCGACAGATGCAAGCGCGTCCTGCGCTGTGCGATAACATTTGTTAGACGGTGAAACGTGTCGCCCGGTAAAGACAAGTACACGTGTCAATATATATAAGTATATTGTAAGGGGGTTTATTTACAAGCAGGGCTACGCAAAAACGGCCTTGACTCAAGAGCGTCGATCTCCATCTCTCGCTCTCTGGGCTGCCGGACTTCCTCTTCTCTCAGTAGTTCCTGACTCTCTTCCACACTTGTTTGGCGCCGGCGGGAAAGAGGAGCCATGCTGGTGAATAAATGCGATGCGAGCAAAAGAGGGTCGCATTAATTATTTAAGCTGCTCACGTGCACTGCTTCACGACCGCGGCAGCGTCTGTCGGTTGGAGCTGTCACAGGCTCGACGATGTAGTTCACGGTTGGCGTGCATGAGCGATGTGGTACGGACCGTGATATCTCGCTGTTAGAAAGCGACACAAACCAACCAACAGGCAAGGCAGGAGCAGGTTTAGCCATGTCAAGGTGTTCTTTTGAAGACCTTGTGTCTCGAATGTAAATTAGCAGGCTAGTTGGCGGCACTCTCCGGTACATTGAGCTAGTGCTGAGGCCGGGCGGTATTCGGTTGCATTCGGTTGCATTCGGGCGGTACCGAAGTATAGCATCCAGTGTGGAAGAGGGCTCACGTCCGTATAATAGAAAGGAAGGGCGGAAATTCAGTGGAGGCTTTTTGTGGCTGTGTTATAGGCATATGTCACGAAAGGAAGATCCAAGTCCCAACTAGAATAGTCGGAGGCTGTGTACATGTAGAGCATATTACCGAGTGTTCGTTTAAGTGCTCGGTCAAACCACTAGTTTGCGGATGACAGCCTGTGGCGGTGCGATGAATACTATTTCACTCACAGAGAAGCTCATGGATGACTTGCGACAGTCATCCACGAGCTCGGCATCGGGCGCTAAGTTGCTCACGTGGCGCGCCGTGGCAAAGAACGAAGCTGCGCTACATGAACAAGGCAGCATCACGAGCTGAAGCTGTTGGATGAGTGGCGGTTTCAGCATATCGAGTGAGATGTTCGACGGCCAGAATAATGCACCGATTGCCTGCACAGGTCGAAGGAAGGCGCCTGTATATATCTGTGCCGATTCTATCAAACGGGAAAGCTTGACACGGCAAAGGTTGCAATGGGCCAGGTGTGTGACAAGTTATTTATCGGCATTTGCTCTTAATACAGGAATGAATGTGCTTGCACACGTACTATGGCGATGGAAAGAAACGCGGACAGCGGAGCGCATGGCCAAAGCATAACTGAAGGTTTAGTGCGCGCCGTCCAGTCATCACCATTGGCAGGCGGGCACATCCGGTTTGATCGCGCTGTGCGATGGTGTGCCCCCTATCCTGCTATATTTTTGTTCCTGTGCTGCTTCTGTTTTATTTGAAAACGAGGAAAGGTGACGGTACAGTAATGATAACAGCGCAAAAATGTACTATAGCGATGAAAAGAAACGCGAACCGCGGAAAGCATGGCTTTTGGCACAGTCAGCGCTAGTGCGAGGATACCTGTCCAACTCTCATATGCTTTGGCTGTCGCTAGCGGATCTTTGCTTTCAGTCGGCGCCAGTCTGGTTGCGGCTGGCGCTATCGCAGCACGTGTGCGTTCCGAGTGCCAGACATGACTGGCAGATGATAAGCTTTCCTTGCCAATATGCCCGGCAAGTACAATGCGGAACACTTTCACGCTGTCGCGATGCTTGTGTGCTTATCACAACTGAAGCGTGAATTCCAGACCATAGCAAATTTATTGGTAAAATAAAGATATAAAGATCAACTGAAACAAAAGCTTAGCCTGGCACAAAGTCTGAGGAAATCACGAAGCAGATTTGCTCGACAAAAACGTACTTTGCCTTAATTAATATGTGGTGAAGTCTTCTTCGGCCAGGATGACGGATTCCATGCGCCTTGGCATAGAGGCAAACAGGTCTGTGGCTAGCTCAGTGCCGCGAAGCCTGTCCCACTCGGTGTGAACAGCAGCCCGAATGGAGTCCTTGTTCATTTTATGGAGCTGCAGACGTGACAAGCGTGATTTCATAATTCGCCAGACATTCTCAAATGAATTTATGTCCTCTCCATTTGCTGACCACGAAAGTTTACGATGGCAAGGTTCTCTAGCAAAGACTCCACGGATTGTGAAGTATTGATTGGAGAAAGGTCATGCTGATAATGAAACAGCCCATCCTTGAAAGGCCCTTCCAAAGCAAAGGCCAGGACAACCTGCCCAAATACAGTGCAGTATTCTGCTGCAGTGAAGCGTTCATCTAGCCATATAAGGGGACCCAAGGCTTCGGCTGTGATGCCACCTCACACATTCACGAAGCAACGCCCGCTGAGGCTTATTCGCTTGTAGCAGGTGGAATCAAGGCTGCATAAAGTAAAAAAGAAAGAAAGTTAAGTTTGTGTTTACGCGCGTCAAAGTTGTATAATACGTTTAGCCCAGTCACTGCTGTATCCAAACGTTTTTCTTGTATATTGTATATAATATAATTTTTCTTGTATATAATTAAAGTGTCCTGCCCTGTTTTATCAGCCCCTGCTGCTTGCGGATTGTGACAATATCAATACAGGCTGACTTTGTGCATGTAAGCACAGTTGCATCACTCTGAATTGAGATGATATGAGCGACCACACACCTTCGAAAACAGCGAGCGGGAGCCGTACGTAGTACAGGAGCGTTGTAATGCTGCCTACTTATCATTCTTCATATTCTCTTCATGTACACAATATGTCCCGTAAAGTAAAACAAATGAGGATTTCGCGCATATGATCGTTCATTTGGAGATCTCTAGGCGGGTTGGCTTTGAAAACCGATGGCAAAAACCACAAATAAGGCAGTGTAGGCTGATGTGGGTTGGTCTCTCGTGAAGTCAGAGAGCGAAGAGCAAAATTAGTTTTGAAAAAAGTCTTAGGAACATGATGAAAATGAAATAGTCGGCTAAAGCCATATCCTGAAAACCGGGGACACAGAGTGGAGAAGGAGGTGAAGAAAATTGACAACCAGCAGCAATAAAGGAGAAAGTCACAGAAACAGAGTCATTGAATTGGATGGCAAGAATGGAAACAAAAAGACCTCTGAAATTTATAAGAATTGAAAGAAAGAAATTAGAAGGGAACACCTGTTCGATAACACAAACGGCAGTGCCTTGCTATTTGAGGATCGAGCTGATTGCCTAAGGACAAAAGCATACAGGAGCAAGTATTCCCAACAAGATGAGCCATGTGTCATCATCATCATCAGCCTGGTTACGCCCACTGCAGGGCAAAGGCCTCTCCCATATTTCTCCAACAACCCCGGTCATGTACTAATTGTGGCCATGCCATGCCTGCAAACTTCTTAATCTCATCCGGCCACCTAACTTTCTGCCGCCCCCTGCTACGCTTCCCTTCCCTTGGGATCCAATCCGTAACCCTTAATGACCATCGGTTATCTTCCCTCCTCATTACATGTCCTGCCCATGCCCATTTCTTTTTCTTGATTTCAACTAAGATGTCATTAACTCGCGTTTGTTCCCTCACCCAATCTGCTCTTTTCTTATCCCTTAACGTTACACCTATCATTCTTCTTTCCATAGCTCGTTGCGTCGTCCTCAATTTCAGTAGAACCCTTTTCGTAAGCCTCCAGGTTTCTGCCCCGTAGGTGAGTACTGGTAAGACACAGCTATTATATACTTTTCTCTTGAGGGATAATGGCAACCGGCTGTTCATGTTAATGTGTACGGTGCAGCAAAAATCTGGAGACCACTCCACACATCCTAATGGAAGGCAAAGGTATTCACCTAGTGAGATCCGTAGGCAACGGCAAGCTTACAGAAGCGCTTGGAGTAAAGTCGACGGAAGCATCAACCGGTCAGCAGTAGTGATAAGCAAAAGACGTTTAGAGTACTGGTAGAAATAAGCAGGCAAGGGATTGATACTACTGCATACCTTATCGCGATACGTAGTGCAACAAGCTAGATAAAGAAGTACTGAGCAAGAGAAAAAGATTAAGGAGGTGTATACAAATTGCTATAATTAAAAAAGTACGTATAGCATATTTGAATAAATCAAACACCCTAGGTGACTATGGCGAGGTGGGCAGTCAAGGTGACTATGGCAAGGTGGGCAGGTGGCAAGGTGGACTGTAGGGCAAATGGCAAGTTGTTTGCAAGGAAAGCAGACGGCGCTCCACTCGTTCGAAATAATAGAAAATTGGACATTGAGAGGCTTATGTAGTCATGGGTAGCACTTTCAACGTTTGCAATGACCTTTTAGAAGTTTCGCGGTTTTTTTTTGTTATCCGGGTAACGACGCTTTTTATGCTACTCGCGTAGACACCAGAAGCATTCGTAGGCACTGGGACCATTTAGTAGCCATTCTATCTTCTGTTACACTGCTTTTTGATGTCATCGTACTCACCGGGATAAATATCTCGCCAGGTCTGTTTTCTAGGTTCGCGTTACCGGACTTTCAGTCATTCTCCTTTTTTCGTCCGGTCCGGAAGGGTGGAGGCGTGGCTGTCTTCGTAAAAAAACACTTGGTGAGTCTCCGAACTACACTTGCCTTTCGACCATGCCGAAACTGTTACTCTCCGCTTATCTAATCCTCGATTTTCATTGACCTTGCTTTTTGTATATCGTCCCCCATGTGGTAACCGGCGTCTTTTTTTGGCTGAGCTCGACTCCGCGTTATCACGTTTAGGAACCGATGAATGTATTTGCCTCACAGGTGACATTAATATAGATACGTTACGTCCAACAGTAGGAATAGTTGCTGATTATTTAGATACACTATCTAAATGGGGAATTGAAATGACAATCCATGCAGCAACTCGCGAAGAATTCCTATCTCAACGTCTTGTTTCATCCTGCATTGATCATGTAAATGTTAGAGCCCATAATCTGGAAGTAAAATCTACCATTGCACAGGTTAAGCTTCGGACCACTACTTCGTCTGCTGTTCACTGAAACAGACTGTGAATCATTTGTTATCGGAGGCTATTAACTCTGTCAAACAAATTTGTATAATTGACCCAAGGCTTTTCGATAAACTAGTTCAGAAAAGTGATTGGGATAATTTTTATGCACTGTGTCACCGGAAAACATGTACCGCGAATTGGTAGCTGCGTTTGATGCTTTTAGGCAGGCGGCAACACGCGTTGTCAAAATCAGACCACGTAACCTGAGCCAGAAATGGATGACCAGCGAAATCCTAGCTGCTATAAAGGAAAAAGGCTTGTTGTGGACCAAGGCCAAGCGGTCGTCAAACTGCAACGACACGCGCTTAAGATATAAATGTGCCAGAAACAAGGTGAATGCAATGAGCAGACTTGCGAAGCGTGTTTATTTTAGAAAGAAATTTCAAGAAGCTCAATCTGACATAAAGAAAACATGGTCCCTAATCAATAACTTTAGAGGCGGCAACATTTCAACGCCTAAACAGCGCCTTTCGTCTTATTTTTCTGCAGACGACGAAACTGTGGCAAACTTATTTAATCAGTTCTTTTCAAGTGTCTCGGGATCGAGGACACGGCGACCATCGGTGTGTACTTTAACAGATAGCTTGCTAGATTCCGCATATCTTTCTATACTATCGCTTGAAGAATTCAGATCCATTGTCTTCAATCTTAAGACGAACAAATCACCTGGCTTCGACAAAATTTCTGTCAGTGAGCTTCAGAGAAATTTTGACGCAATTAAACATGTATTGCTATCCCTTTTAAACTTTGTTTTGGATGGTGGTGTGATTCCAGTTGATTCCAGATATGAAAACCGCAATTGTAATTCCGCTTCACAAGCAAGGTGCACGCAATAGTATTGAAAATTAGAGACCTATTTCGATAATTCCCTGTATAGCTCAAATATTAGAAAAACGTGTGGCTGTTACGGTAACACAGTTTCTAGGTAAGTATAGTGTATTATCATCAGATCAGTATGGATTTGCACAGGGGAAGGGTACACAAACACTGTTAGAAGCTATCTCTGATCTTTTAAACTTGACACTAGAGCGTAACCGGGTAGCATGTGCCCTCTTTATGGAGGCATTTGACAGTGTTTGTCATAAGATTTTGTTGCAGAAGCTGTCTCTCCTAGGCCTTCGTGGGTCCTTCTTGAATTTATTAACTAACTTTCTGCAGGACAGACGACAGTGTGTAAAGGTGGGAAATAGTTTAAGTGTTTTTTACCAGTATTCATTCTGGAGTCTCTCAGGGCTCAATATTAAGCCCCCCTGCTTTTTAACATTTATGTGAATGATTTGTCCAATGTAGTAGGTAATTATATATATATCAATATGCCGATGATACTGTGCTTGTATCCTGTGCAACTAATTACTCTGATGCAATCAGCTCCTTACAGAATGAGGCAACCAAAGCTATGGACTGGTTTGCGGCTAATTTAATAAGCATCAACCCTTCTAAAACGCGACTTGTCTGTTTCCATAACCCCATGAAAAAAATCCTGCCTACGACATCATTATTTTTACACACATCAGACTGTTTTGGATGTACATGTCAACCTGTTAAGAATGCATCTTCTGTTAAGTATCTTGGGTTGCTTTTTGACTGGGATCTTTTATGGAACTCGCAATTATCCCACATCTGTAAAAAGGCTGCGCGCGGTCTCCTGTGTATTATACAATATGCGATGTCTTATGCCAATCTTCGTTCGAAAAAATTATTGTGCATGCTTTAGTCTACTGTTTACTACGTTATGGCTAGACTGTGTATAATCATTGTACTCTTAGGTGGAGCTCAAGAATTAATTCAATTTTACGTTCACTGCTGTCAACAGTGGCTTACGATTTGTGTCCAAAGCAAGATGCAGACGTCTTTAGGTTGTTGAATTTGCCAAACTTCACTTCTCTGATTATCGAAAGTGTTGTAATTAAACACTTCTCGAATAATGATTTTAAAACACGATATACGCCTGTCCGCTCCTTAAGACCGAAGGAACCCTACGTCATCCCCAAGACTGCGAGAAAGTACGGAAGGAGAACGCGGGAATACTATGTTCCAGCCATATTTAATAAACTGACAACGCCTTCGTTAGAAGCAAACACAAGACGTGAGATTAAGAAACAGCTTAGAATTGTCGATGTTTGATGTAACATTTTGTATAACTGTTCAACATTTTGCTCCGACCCGCTAATAGCTAACTCCGCTATTAACCCTGTTCAATTTTCTGTGACCTGACTGTCAGGCACTGCCAGTCAAGACCTCTGAGGCTTTGGTAGGCCTGCTATATGTACTTTGTTTTCCTTATGCACGATAAAGATTGTATTGTATTGTATTGAACTGTATTTGTCACAGCGTCCTTTCATTGTCGATGCCAATAAATCATGGAAGCGCGAAAGAGAGGTACCGCTGACGTACACGCCTCAGACATAATTCGTTTCGACGGGGTCAATACGCTGTGCTATTGATTCGCTGCTGACGTAATACCATCGACGGTATTCATGCGATGGGTGGTGCTGAATTGTGTCGTATTTTGGCCGCCTCGGAAAGCAGCTGCCGCGGTCCGGATTTGATCCCACGGCCTCGTTTAAGGGAGCTTAATCATGAAGTGCATGTTCCACTCCTCGAGCTTCGCCCAATGCATCCAGCTGCTACCTCCTTGGCAGTGGCAGCTGATAGAATGCGATATATCTTTCATGCAAGTTACAAAGCACGCTCGAGAGATTGAAATCCAAATGCATTTCCGGGAACTCTAGCACAAATACTCCTGCACGGAGTTCTACGCAGACGCATCGAAATCACACGACGGGGTGTCCTATGCAGCCGTCGGTCCATCCTTCTCGGAAGCCGATGTACTGCATCCGGAAACTAGTATCTATACGGCTGAGGCCTACGCACTGCTGTCGGTCGTAAAGCATATAAATAAATCAAAACTCCAGAAATCAGTTATATATACGGACTCCCTTAGTGTTGTGAATGCCTTGATGTCTTTCTGTAACCACAAAAATCCGGTAATTAATGAACTCTACTCCGTCCTGTGTAAAGCATATATATCTAACCAACATGTGATTATATGCTGGGTGCCTGGACATAGGGGCACCGAGGGTAACGTTCTAGTGGACCAGATGGTCACATCAATTTCATTGCATGCAGTTAATCCTGCTGCTTCGGTCCCTGTCACAGACCTGAAGCCTTTCTTAAGAAGGAAACAGCGAAACCACTGGCAACGTATGTGGGACGCAGGAGTAAATAACAAACAGCACGTGATAAAGCCACATTTATGTTCTTGGCCCTCCGTAACCAAATCACGGCGAACAGATGTCCTATTCTGTCGCCTCAGAATAGGACACACATTTGGCACGCATAACTTCTTACTCACTGAAAATGATCCTCCAACCTGCGGTAGATGCGGGGAGAGGCTGACCGTCCTCCACGTCCTCCTGGAGTGTCGGGCAGCCGAATCTGAGAGAAGGAAACACTTTTCTCTAGCATACCGGCAGCACATCCCCCTACATCCCGTAATGCTACTCGGCCCAGAACCTTTATTTAGCACCAACGCAGTCCTAAGTTTTCTGAAAGATGATGTCCTGCATGTTGTTAGCCCCACATGTTCGTAGCAGATCCTCTCTTCAGAGGATGCCGCTGTGATAGCTCTTTGGTATAGCACATGCCTCTAGGCACTTGTGTTTCAAGGGCTCTGGCGAGGCAGCAGTGCTCCAATTAATTTTACCATCTTATATATTTTCTATTTTGCATCATTCTTTTACGATGGATTTTAATGTTCATAGTATTCATTAGTCATCGCCATAATTTTATAGCACGTAGATTTTACGCACTTTGCAGCGACTATTTTTGGGCCACTTTACAGCCAAGTCACACCTTCCATAATACATCGTCAATATTACCACTTGTCATTGCACTCTTTGGCCAAACTTGGCCCTTGCGCCATAAAACACCACACATCATCATTTTTTACTTTCAGTGACGAAGAGGGCCCACTAGCTTGTGTGGCTCTTAATTAAACCTAATGGTACAACTGTTGATGGCCCGCCGAGGTGACTTAGCGGCTGTTGCTTTGCGCTCTTGTACCCTGAACTCTTGTACCGTGCATTGGGTAACTGTTAAAGAACATCAGGTGGACAAAACTAATCCCGGTGCCAAGCTTCTGCGTGCCTCATATCAGGTCGCGGTTATGGCACGTAAAACCTCAGAATTTAATGTTTAACCGCGGTGATCTCAGGTGCTTCGTCTCCGGGGACCAGTCACAGCAACTGTCCGCCGTTGCCATGCCGGAAAAGAAGGCTTTGGACGTGAAGTCGGCGACCGCGATACCACCGATAGCAAGGAAAGCCATGCCTGCTGACACCTGTGAAGATGCCACTAGCCACGAAACAAAGGTTTCACCGAGATGGAAGGTGGGCTCAAAATTGTGGCGTAACAAAATATGCCCTATGCAGCCCTTGTCAAGCACACGCAAAAATTTACGTGCTTACCACTGCTTTACGCCTTTTGACTACATGCATGTTTTTGCTCACAATAATTTATGAAGTGTTAGGTCAGATCCAAGGCCGAATACGGAACCAGTGAACAGACAAGATAAAAACAGTCTGATGCTGTCTTCTATATTTTCCTCTCCCAAATGGTGGAACACTCGTGCTACATTTAAATTGGCAGATTCTTGACGAAAGAGGTTGTAAAGCCACGTATCATCCTGTTTACTTCTTTTCTCCTGTGCGTAAGTGCCTGTTTGCTAGATTCTCGTTCATTGGCAAGCATGTACCAACACGCCAATCAAAGCTTTTCTATTCAACAGGCGACTTCATTGAAAGCTTCTGTGCAACTTTTTAATGACAAAAAGAACTAGTACACTTCGCAATGGTGGACAGGCGCTTGATGCCAAGAAATTCCTCTGTTGTCTAATTTGTCGTTATTATGCCTGGTATAGTAGAAAATTTAAATTTATTTGCTTTATAATGTATACAACAGTTTGCTCGTTGAATTCTACACCAAGGTAGCTGCATCGCCATAAAAACTGAGAACGACTGTTTGCTTGATTTATATTCCCAATGTGAAATACATAAAGAACAAAGTGATCCAGAACTCACCACTATCACCTGTCTACAGCCAAAGTGTTGCTTTGGGGCTAGGGCCCTGTGAATTATTTATAATTTTAGGCAAAAATATCTAAACGAGATTCAGTAGCGTGGTGAAAGTAAAATTCTAGTGAATTCTTTATTTCCTTCTGACTACTGATTTCCTTCTGATTTCTGCCTACCCAGAAAAACGTTCAAACGTGAACTGCGGCTCATTTTGTTTTCCGTCGACTCTGTTTTTGGTTGAAATTGTTAAGTTACAATGACAAATGTAAATTTCCGTTTCAATTGTTTACTTCCTTTTAAGTATTTTTGTGATATGAGCGAATCTTCAATGTGATTTTTAAAAAATAAACTGTCCGTAGTGTTTAAGTACACCCATATTGTATAGAATGTATGATGTAGGTTGTGTGCGTGTACTATTTGTAACGCCGCCTCTCTTTTGTTACCAGCTCTCTGCTGTACTGCTGTAGACTGCTCCTTTTGTTACGGGGGCAGAGACCTCGTCAGGCAATCATGCCTTTAGTCTCTGCCACCCGCAGGATGATGTGATTTTCCTGCAAATAAAAACTGACTGACTGACTGACTGACTGACTGACTATAACGGAGCATGTCAACCTGCTGGCTAAGTTACGCTTCGCTGCCAACATGGCGGACGTTAAAGATGGCCTGGTGGTAAAAATAATCCCAGAGTTCCCCACTACGGCGTGCCTCTTAATCAAATCGCGCAAAAACACAGAATGTCATACAATATATATATATATATATATATATATATATATATATATATATATATATATATATATATATATATATATATATATATATATATATATATATGAGAAAAATACCAGTTTTGGGTCCGGGTACATATTCACAGTGAAGTAGACGCGCGTATGAAGCAGTTTATTGACGTTTACTGACCTTCATCAGCTGATGAAGGCCGGACCGCGGCCGAAACGTCAATTAACCGCTTAATACGCGCGTCTACTTCACTATATATATATATATATATATATATATATATATATATATATATATATATATATATATATATATATATATATATATATACATATATATATATATATATATTTGTATATATACAATATTCTGAAGGTGTTCATTAGCCACCAGCGTGTGGGACTGACCGTTAGAGCAGGGCACGGACTCCCAGCACAAACGGCGTTTCCCGGAAACGAAAAGGGAGCCGTCCGGTGCCCTAAAAGCTCCTCACTATGAGTGGATTATAGTACGGTTTGAGGCATTTGAAGTAAGTTGACAATGCCTCGCCCACGACGGCCCATATGCAAACACGGTTCAATGGGTTTGATCGCGTAGTTAATGGGGGATGTACGCCCGCCGATACGGTATGGCCATTCATACTTGGGCAGTATTTTTGAAGAGAGCCCAGGTGCAGCGGAAGGAACGGAAAGCCACACAAGTGCTCCAGGAAGGAAAGTGGATGCAGAGGTGATGTCACCACGAGCGCTCGTCTAGCGCTCTTGGTCATTGGAGTTAAAGGCCCGTGCGAGATCGCGGTACTCTTCAGCATGTCTTGCCGTTGCAGAAATGGGTGCGCATTCAGATGCATCCGGCCAGTATGATAGAATCGTGCCGATCGTGTTCCACGGGCGCTTACCGTACAGTAAGAAAAAAGGTGAAAAGCCGGCGATGGTCCGAGCAGTGGAGTTGTACGCGTAGGTTACGAATGGCCTACTGACGTCCCAATTTTTGTGGTCGGAGGCGACGTGCATTGCAAGCATGTTTCCGAGCAAACGGCTGGCGTTCTGTGAGACCATAGTTTGAGGATGGTATGCCGTAGTTGTGCGATGAACAGCGTGACACTCTTTAAGAATGACTTCAACTACTGCGGATAGGAAGACACGTCCTTGATCGCTGAGAAGTTCCTCCGGTGGACCATGACACAGGATAAACCGATGAAGCGGGAAGAAGGCAACATCGCATGCTGTAGCAGCCGGGAGGGCGGCACTTTCAGGGTATCGCATGAGGTGGTCAACCTTCAGAATAGCCCAGCGGTTTCCAGCTGATGTCAATGGAAAGGGCCCGTACAAATCGACGCCAACGCGCCCAAATTGCTGGGTAGGGCAAGGTGAAGGTTTGAACACCGGCTGGCGAGAGGAGGGGTGATTTGCAGTGCTTACAATTGGGACAAGAGCAAATGAACTTCTGAACATCGCTGTAATCCCTCGTAGGTTGTACCGCTGTCGAAGGCGCAGATAAGCTTTGAAAGCTTCCGAGAGTGCACACTGTGGATAGGCGCGGAAAGCTGCGCATATGTAGGAACGGAGGCTGTGAGGTGCTGCTAATAACCACTGGCGCCCGTCGGGGTTTTAATTGAGTCGGTGAAGCAGGTTGTCGCAAATGGCCAGAGGGTGAGCTTAGCAACGCAGCGTGCGAGTGGTTGGTGGTGCTGATGAACAAGAAAGCAAGTCTCTAAGAGAGGTAATCCAATTGGCATGTACTGCGATGTTCAGACACGATGGCGGTAATGTCGACCGAAGAAACGGTGAAGCGGGATAGCGAGCAGCAGGCATTGTCGTCAGGCAAGGGAGGGCGCTGGAGGGCGTCGGCGTCAGAACACTGGTGTTCGCTGCGGTACAGCACGTGGATATCGTAGTCTTGCAGGCGAAGTGCCCATCGGGCAAGACGGCCTCAGGGATCTTTCAAGGACAACAGTCAACATAGTTCATTGTGGTACGTGACTACATCAAATGGACGGCCACACAAATAAGGCCTGCACTGGACGAGAGGTCAAGTGATCGCCAAGCGTTCTTTTTCTGTCGCAGTTTAATTGACCTCAGCTTCAGTAAGTGTACGACTTGCATAAGTCACGGCATATTCAGGAAAGCCCTGTTTGCACTGGGGCAAGAACAGCGTCCAGGCCAATACCGCTGGCATCTGTGTGCACCTCGGTTGGGGCTGTCGGGTCGTAATGGCGCAAAATTGGCGGAGACGTTAGCAAACGACGGATCTTTGTGAAGGCCTCGCCGCACTCGGACGACCACGAAGTGAGGGGCCCGTTGCTTCTAAGTAGCTTCGTCAGGGCCGATATGATTGCTCCGAAATTGCGAACGAAGCGTCTGAAGTAGGAACACAAGCAGATGAAACTGCGGAATGCCTTGCCGTACATTGGCTTAAGAAATTCGGTGACGGCCCAAAGTTTGGCTGGATTGGGGAGAATTCCATCCTTGGACACGACGTAACCTAGGCTTGTCAGCTGCCGACCAGCAAATCGGCACTTCTTGAGGTTTAGTTGTAGCCCTGCGTTTGTTGAACACCGTAAAACAGACCAGAGCCTTTGAAAGCACGTGGTGAGGTCAGGAGCAAAAACAGCAACGTCGTCAAGATAGCACAAGGACGTGTGCCTCTTTAAGCCTCACTGAACTGTGTCCATCTTACGCTCAAACGTTGCGGGCGCTTTACAAAGTTAAAAGGCATTACGTTAAATTCGTATAAGCCGTCGGGTGCATCAAAAGCAGTCTTCGGCCGATCGGCGTCTGCAATGGGTACTTGCCACTACTCTGACCGCTGATCTAGAGATGGAAAGAACGCGGCCCCTTGTAGACTGTCAATCGCGTCGTCTAGGCGCGGGCGAGGCTAAATGTCCTTGCGAATGATCTTGGTGAGGCCGCGGTAGTCCACAGGAAAGTGCACAGAACCACCTTCCTAACTAGGACGACAGCGTATGCCCATGGACAGTTGCAATGTCGTATTAGCTTGTGGCGAAGTACCCCGTTGACTTGTTCTTTGATTACACGACGTTCTGCAGGAGATACCCGACACGGATGTTCCCACAATGACGGTTATTCCTGTATATATATATATATATATATATATATATATATATATATATATATATATATATATATATATATATATATATATATAGGCCCTCCTTGCTGACAAGGTGTCCGAGCACTTCGATGGTTTTGCTGGCGAAGTGGCACTTTTTTTTGTATTATTCAGCTGAAGGCCAGTAGCTGGGAGGCATGTCAGGACTTCGTCGAGGCGCCGCAAGTGCTGATGGAAGATCGACGAAAATATGATGATGTCGTCACGGTAGCATAAGCAAGTCTTCCAGTTAAGGCCCCGTAGTACGGTGTCAATCATCCGCTCAAACGTGGCGGAAGCATTACACAGGCCGAAAGGGCAAAGGCAGTTTTTTCTTTGTCTGCTTCGTGCATGGGGTTCTGCCAGTATCCGGAGCGTAGATAAAGGCTGTAGAAATACTCCACGCCTTGTAATGAATCAAACGCATCATCGATTCGGGGCAGTTTATATACATCTTTGCGGATTATTTTGTTCAAGGCACGGTAGTCTACGCAAAATCGCACTGAGCTGTCTTTCTTACGCACCAAAACGACAGGTGACGACCAAGGGCTTGAGGATGGGCGGATTATGCTACGTTTCAGCATGTCGGCAACGTGGGTACCGATGATCTGGCGTTCAGCGGAAGAAACGCGATATGGCCGCCGGCGCACGATGGAAGTTCCATCTGTGTGTATGTGATGAGCCGTCGCAGAAGTCTCTCCCAGAAGAGGAGAGTGGACGTCGAAGGAGTCTTTATGCTTGGATAGCAACGCCAGTGACTCCCCCGTCTGCTGTGGCGTTAGATCGGAGCTGATGGCACTAGCGAGACCAGAAGCAGGGACCGGATCCATAGCTGTGGGTGGTTGTGAAACAGCAGTAGTTGAGGTAAGCACAGAGACAGGCTGAGTGTCCAAGACGCACATGAGAACGGCGCCTTTAGAAAGCAGGACCGGCTCATTGGTTGTGTTGAGTACAGCCAAAGTGGCCGTGCCGTTGGTGAAGCGAACAAGGCTGGGTGCCAGAGCGATCCCTTTGGATAAGCAACGGGCAGAAGGTACAACTGAAACATCACCATCGGTGATGTCAGAGTTCACTGCAAGGAGTTGTTCGCGACTAGGGGGCACCATACAATCGTCAGCAGTTCGTAAGCGAAGGCGCGTATCGTGCACGTCGTCGGAATTGTCAGTCTCTGTCAAGTTAACGAGGCGTTGATGGCACGAGATGAAAGCAGACGCCGAAGAGAGAAAGTCCCACCCTATTATAAGCATGGGAGCACTGGCAGTCAACACTGACAACTGGATATAGTGGCGTATCCCGTCGATCGAAACTCTAACGGTGCATTGGGCCGATGGCTGAGTGAACATTATTTGCACCACGAAGAAGAGCTCCAGTGTAAGGTGTAGTAACTTTGCGTAGAGGAGAGCACAAGCCAGCGTGAATAATAGAAATAGCTGCTCCCGTATCAATCAATGCTAGGACTGGTGCACCTTCTGCACACACGAATAAAGTATTGGCCGGGCACGCTGGAGAAATTCTAGTCTGTGCGAGCCATGCAGCCTTCCCTCCAAAAACTGCAACATCTAGTTTTCCGATCAGTAGTCAGGAGTGCGGGTGGCCGGTTGCAGGGGTGATGTCGAGCGTCGGAGAGGGGAGGGCGAGTGGCGGCGCCCTGGACGATAGTTGCGAGGCGCTTCGGCAGGTGCAGAAAGTGAGCGTGGGGAGAGCCGGCGCCGGTAAGAACTCGGAGGAATCAACGGGTCTCCCTCATAAATATCGTAGCCACGGCATTCGTCCTCTTGTCGTGTTCGGCAAAAACGCGATATGTGCCCACGGATACCACAATAATAACAAATGGGGCGGGACGTAGGCCGGGTAGTGTAAAATGCTGTGGCAGGCTGACAGGGTGGTAGAGTCGCCAGATTGTTGGGTGCAGTACCAGCAGCAGGAGGCGCTGGCTGAACGAACGCTGGTTGCATAGCCGCAACCTGAGCGTACGAGGTGGATGGCGAAGGCAGGCCACAGCCGGCAGTGCAGGTCATGGAGGACAACTCCTCTTTGATGATGTCGCGCAGGCCAGGAACTGAAGGCTGAGGTTGGAGAACGGGAGGACTCAGCAGGCCGCATGCTTGGAGCTCTTCGCGTATGAGAGTCCGAATCAGCATACGCAGGTCGGCATCTGACGAAGGAGGCGCGTCACCGGTGACTGATTGTAAACGGATCGCCTGCAGTGCATCCAGCTGTTGGCAAGTCGTGATCACATCGGTGACGGTATTTGGATTCTTCATCGCCAGTGCATTGAACGCGACCTGGGCAATGCCCTTTAGCATATGACGGACGCGATCAGATTCCGTCATGGTGGCGTCAACACGGCGACAAAGGGCGAGGACGTCCTCAATATAAGAGGTGTATGTTTCCCTGGGAAGTTGTGTGCGTCCATCAAGCCTTTTCTTAGCGACTTCAGAGTGGACGTTGGGAGCGCCAAAACTCTGCCGAAGCTGGTGTTTGAATGCCGCCCAGTCAGGCAAGGTGCTATCGTGTTTGAGAAACCAAGTACTGGCAACGTCAGTGAGGTAGAATGAGACGTTGGGAAGCTTGTGCATATCATCCCACCGGTTAGACTCACTCACGCGGTCATAATTGTACAGCCAGTTATCAACGTCGTCACTACGAAGGCCAGCGAACGTGGTGGGATCGCACTGCCGCGTGCTGACGGTCCATGAAGGAACGGCCGGTGGGGCAGAGACGGTGACGCCGGAGGCTCCTGGAGGACCTTCTTGGGGCATCCTGGCAGAAAGGCGGAGCAAGCGGCGGCCTGAACGAAGCTCCAGGGAAACTCGAAGTCGTAGAGAACCAAGGGATCGAAAGCAGCCTCCACCACTTGCGAGACAGCTGTTAAGCTTCAACGGTTTATTTCGCAGGCAGCGCGCTAAAGACATGATGATGAATATATACAGATGAAGAAGATGGAGGTGAAATAATGCTCACAATATATATATATATAAATATATATATATATATATATATATATATATATATATATATATATATATATATATATATATATATATATATATATATATAGAGAGAGAGAGAGAGAGAGAGAGAGAGAGAGCTGAGTGTGCATTTACTCATCATCTGTACATAGTGTCATCCCACGCCAACTCTCCTCACCCTGACACTCAACCAATATCGATTTCCTTCAAAAAGTTATTTCAAAATTCACTTATATATGCTCTACGTGCATAGTACTTTCTCAAAATATATCGAGCGCAATTTTTTTTGCGCCCGAGAGGGTTTCAATTTTTTCTAAACGGTGGAAAACCAGGTGCGAAACAAACATTTGCCAAAAATCTATCGTCTTGTGCATTTCTTAAGCTTTGCATTCTGTCGTTGTCTGAACATTCTGGTTTCATACTAAGACAGTTTTACAAAATGCTTTTCTGTTTAACCTTTACGATAGAGGTAAAGATGCGCAAATTATGGAGTTTCGCGAAAATCTGCACTAAAGATAACCGTAGAGGAAAACGTACAATTATTTTCATGGAAATCACAAAAGCGTACTACCTCCTAAATTTTTCTTCCGCCTCTGTGCTGCGCATAAAATCTAAAATTTAAGCCTGAATTTGGCATAAAATCTTATTTTGGTCTAAGGTTAGACGTTGGTTCATACAAAGATGGTCCATGAAAAAATACGCAGGAGAACGATTGTAACTGGCAAGCACCATAGCTACTCTCGCCACGAAAAATTTAATCGAAGTAATCAGCGTTTTGTCATTGAAGAAATTTTGAAGAATATAAATCTCACCATTGGAATATTTTTGGTTCGCGCTTTGACTTCACCTAATAGCATATTGTTGGGAAATACAAACCATGCTGGTGCAGATGGTGGTGCGTGCGGAGAGGAACGAAAGCCGCAATCACCAGAATTTCTTAAGGATGAGAAAGAAGCACCAAAGCAAGGACCGCGCAAAGAGTGATGGAACGGAGAATGTTAGACGTAACGTTAAACGGCACCTCACCAGGCCCCATAGCAAGTTTTGGTTATACGCTAGAAGCTGTTACGCGACCTCTAGGGAGCGGTCTGCCACAATTTTCAAGTCGGTTCATCAATAGGTGAGATAAAAAATTTTCGCTGCCTCGAACCCACGATTTCAGCAGGCAGGCTCCACTGCATAGTGAGACTCCCTCTCCACTCGCCCCCGTCTGGCCTTCGCAAGCTAAATTCCTTCCCTGCGTTCTCTCATGCCGGAGCTCGAGGATCGCGTGACACTTACGTAACGGGCCCCGCCTTCACTTTTTTTTCCTACCTTTTTCGCGGCGCAGCGCACTTCCGCTGACGACGTAGTGCGCGAGCTGTTCTATTGTCTTGTTTCGCGCATCGCATGATTTTCTGCGCTGTGCACAAGGACACCTGGCTAGCGGTATTAGTCAGTGCTACACGAATACTGAGGCAGACACAAGTGGATCACAGAGCATGATCCTGCGCGGGAACACGGTGGAAAATGACAGTTTCGGTGTCTGCGCGCACAACTTCACGACGTGGGAACAAGCAGACGAAACGGAAGCACATCTCTCTTGCTGCAGTGCGAAGTAAAACAAAAACACGCAGACATTCGTTTCTTGTGCTATATAATTTTAGCAAGCTTTACTTCGTCTATTCTAGCAACATATTACACAAATAACACGTGTTGCCTTGAATAATTCTCGAAGTCACGTGCCGCCACGAGCGACGTCACAGCGCGAACACGTGTACGTAGGCGGACTAGCACGTGTACGTCATCCTCCGGCTTGGAGTGCGGTGGCCGCGAGGAGAAAGAAAATCAGCGTTCGGTTTGAAACCTCAGATCTTACAGCCGCGCGTAGCCATGCAACAGTTTGCAGAGACGATTGTTATGGCGCAATATATGCTCTGGGCTTGTCAGCTCAAAATGGCCAGACCTGGTAACGTGCACATATATATCAGTTCACGGATGTTTTCGCATTTTGCCCCCATCGAAGCGCGGCCGCCGTGACTAGGATTACACAGGGCCTTTGTAGTATCATTCCTGAAGAAACCAATAAGTAGAGCTGTTTATTATTGGGGGAATTGTGCTATTTAAGTTAATCATATTGTTAGATTTTTTACTGTGTTTGTTATGGCATTCGTAAACGGGGGGATCATTTTTATGTTTTACGGAGTTTTTTTAAATATAGGCTGTTATACTGCAGATAACATAATTCTAGTGCTTGAGCGGGATTGGTCAGAGAGGCGGACATTCCTTCCCCGAACACATAGTCAAACCACGCAGTCCACTGATACGCTTCGTAATTGTGAATAAATTCTTGGGTATTCCATGCCACAAATACGAGCCCATTATGAGGCAAGCCGTAGTGGGGGACTCCGGATTCATTTTGGCCATCGGGGGACCTTTGACGTGGCCCCAATGCACGGGACAGGGGCATTCTTTTTTTAAATTTCGACCCCGCGAAGTGAGGCCGCCGCGGTCGACATTTGGTCCCGCGTCCTTAGCCTACAGCCGCTAAGCCACGGCGGCGGGTCGCTTCTTAATTAGTCACTTTAAAGATATTCTATTTTTTCAGATATTCTTTCGTTCATTCGGATATTTCAAGAACTGTAATCGGTGAGTTTAGAAGGCGTATTCCCTTGGAATGAATTTCAACAATGACTCTAGTTTCGAGATATCTGCAATCAAATTGGCCGCAATAATTTTCTACTGTTTCACTTTCTTTCTTTAAGAAAATGTTCTTTTATGCATTGAAGCACAAACGTAACTGGAACGCCCGGGTATTTCGTCTCACATTTTGTGAATTAAAATATCGAGACTGGTGGCTTCCTGGAAATTCAATTCAAGTGGATATGTCTTGCTGACTCACCGGACACGGTTTCTATATTACAATATGTACATTAACTTAACCAATTAAGAAGTTAATCAGCCAATTTTCGTTAATTAGTTTAATACTTGTTTCGATTTCTCGTGCTAGTGATGTCCACCTCCTTAAATAATCCAGCTCGAGAACACGAACTTTGTTATCTACCACAGGTGATTTTTAAAAATATTGTAAAAATTAAAAATGATCACACCGTATAATATCACAAGAATATAGTGCCAAAAAAATGAACCAAATATTATGTGCTACGGATAAACCAGCCATTTTTTCAAGCAGCAAATTCAGTTTCTTTGTGTCCGGCCGACATGCTTTGAGGTGAACCCGAAATTCTTAGTGTTGGGCACTAGCGACGCGCACTCAAGAAAGGACGATCGGACAGCAAGGCGCAAACTTACAAATATATTTCGGGAAGAACGCGAACCTATTATTCATTAGCTAATACACAGCGCTAATGTCTCGAGAAATATCGTAACGCACGCCTGCATCCATTCAAGAAAGCAGTCTCGTTTGCTGGCAGCGCAATTGATGCCTCACTGATGCACCCATCTACTATTTTAATGATGTTATGTCCTTATATTACCAAACCAGTCATTCATTTTTGCTCCTTGCTATTATTGTGCACTGGTCGAACCGAGGTTTGCATCCGAAATCTCTGCAGTGAATGGCTAGCCAGCCAGCTCTCTCATATTTAGCATTATGCGCATGCTCGGGCAGCCTGTCATTATTGCAACGTCCAGATTGGCCTACTTAAAAGCGATGTTGCTTGTTGCACAGTTTATTTTCCCTGCTTCTTATGGCCGTCATTTTTCATAACTTTGCCAGTTTATCGAGGGCAGAGACCAACAATTTTACGTCATCACGTTCAGCTATCTCTAAATTGTTCGATGCCCTATGAATATAAGAAATTGTCCTAGCCTTTCCTTTTTTCTTTGTGGGCTGGGCATACAATACTACCGGTAGCACTTATGGCATTGAGAAGGTTTCCGGGTACAGAAATTAACATCTGTCTCGGGTGCCTCTGAGAGACGGTTGCATTGTTGGCTCAAAGTGGTATTCATTAAGTGGGTTCATGATTTTTCCCTAAGAACTCTTGAGGCAGATTTATAGTCTCCCTCCTAATTTGTTTCAAATGTTCGGAGTTATATGCAAGCTCCATCACAAATGATTATCATTGAAAATGAAGCTTACGTGTAAGAATCGAATGATTTCCTGGCTGAGTGATTCGTGCGTCATTTGTAGGTGTCTTAGACATTTTTGTGCGATAAACAGAACTTTTGCGACTTCTTGGTTAAAACAGGATGGGTTGCATAATGCATTCTAAAAGGAGTAAAAAATCGTCGACGGATCTAAACCTTCGCGCACCTTTTCTGTTAGTAGTTCCGCGGCAAGTGCTCTGTTTAGGTGCGATAACAATAAATCGCTCAGTATAGGTGCCATACATGTCCATATGCATACATCCTTGTTTTGTAAAAAGTAGCTGTCCTCCCACTAGGGAGGGCAGCTACTTTCACGTTATCTCATTTTTTTAATTAACCAGCGCATCGTTGATGGTGGTCGCCAAAATGAGAGACCACTGTTCCGATAAAGGGAACCTAAAGGAACATAAACGAACCATAAAACTTTGCTAGCAAGGCGTTCTACCCATAGAAAACGTAACGCTAAGTCCTTCAGTGCGCAAGCCCTGGGTTTTGCTGCGGTGCCCACCTGCACCGAGCGGCAGGCTTAGTTTGGTGGAGCGCTGGACCGGCTATCGCTCGCAATGTCCCTGCCTGGGATACGCTCTAATTCTGATGTTGCCTGACGTCCGTTGCTTCAGATTGCTTACTTTGCCTTTGAACCGAAAGTCTATGAGTAATGTTTCGGTTCCACTCCGAAAGAAAATAATCAATAACGTTTCGGTTACATTTTCATTCCGGTCAATAATATTGTTTTAGAGCGCAGCTTTGGGTAGTACCGCGGCGAGCGTCGGCGCAGCAACTGAGCGAACGAACACAGCGACAGATGAAAGCGCGAACGCGGAGCGGGAGATTAAAGAGGACGCGAGCTCCGAACGGCGGGGACCAATGAGAGCGGCCATGGAGGGAGCATTACGTCACGCAGCCAGCCTTGGCAAGCGAACGCTCCGCGAAGCCACTGTGTTGGCCCAACACATGACTTCTTGCTTTGAGATCACGGAGCAAGAATCAAGATTTGATGAGACGTTTCTTTCCCAGTAGCTGTGCCAGTAGCTTTTATTCAGTGCGCGCTTGTTCAGCTGCCCTACCGTGGCTCTGTCTGCTGAGCAGGAACACTTAAAACCAACAGCGCACTTTGACGTGCGATCGCACGTTAGGACACCAGGTTTGGCTTTAGTCGCGTTGAGGTATGCTCCCTCCTATATTTTTCCTTCCTCCATGAGAGCGGCCGCGCGGAAATCTGGTGCATGGGGACCCACCCGGCCGTTCGATGCGTACTCGCATTTGGTCTCGTACCCTGTTATCCTCTGCTCGCGTCAGCTCTTGCCCGCGCTTGTGCATTTTGCCTTGTTTGGTCTCGTTCGCGCTTGTTTCGATTGCCATGGCTCGCGACCGTTTTTGACAGGGATGAGTCTGGCACCTGCTCTGCATCGCGCTCACGCATCACCGGCGGGCTGCCTCTCGCGATCTCCCGCACGAGACAAATTGTCCGCGCCATCCACGAAAACGAAAACACGTATAGAGCTGAGCTCAAATTTTGTGTTAGGGACTATCGTAATCGGCCGTGAATTTCTTTTTCTTTTCGTTTTTGTTTTCATTCCGTTCCGACACTGCATACTCACCACCACCGCTCGGGGCCGTAATAGTGGGTGGGCTGGCCCCCAAAACGTAAAGGCCTGCGGTCTAACTGTTTCTCACAATATATATGTTGTGACGACGTAGTGAAGATAAAGAACACAGTAGCGAAAACTGTGAATCAGTAAACATTTTTTTTTACTGGGCGAAGCTTTTGCTGACGTTACACACCTCCGCCTCAAGCAATGTACGTCACACCCGCACGCAAGTGTGCGGACGTGCAACATGGATCGTCATTCTTCTAGGCCCTTTGCCCAGCATAAGTGCATTGTTCACCTAAATGAATGTTTAAAAGCAAAATGCGTGAGAAAACGTGTAATTTACGACACACAGGCAACCAGTAGACTTGATAAGATCGGATTGTAATTCAATTATACGAAAAGCGTAATTCTGTTACGAGGAAACTCAAACGCACCGCCTTCCAGCTGCCATTTGTTTTTGTGCGAGCGAGAGAGTAAAACATCTTTATTATTAATATTTGAACGGCGAGAGCAATGTGGGAGGAACCCTCAGTCCAGGGTCCCTAAGATGATTCCGGCGATGTTTCGAGCCCGTTGTATCACAGCTCGGAGGACCTCGGGAGGTCCGTCGCGGAGGGCATCGTCCCACAGCTCTTTGTTGCGTAGGGGGTAAAGGAGAGTTGGCAAGGGAGGAAAGAGGTTTGCAGTGCACTCAGTCGTGACGTGGAAGATTGTGGGCGAGCTGCCACATCCAGGGCAACGATCTGCATAACAGTGTGGGTAGAATTTATTGAGAGAGACAAGATTTGGAAAAGTTGCGGTTTGTAACTGGCGTAATGCCACTGCTTCCTCCCGCGAGAAGGACGGCGGTGGTGCGGCGTGGGTGCGACGAATGCGTGTATAATCACAGAGTATATCTTTGTAACGGAGCAAGGGATCCCCCCACTCTGAACTAGTCGCCTCACCACGCAGAGTCGCCCGGAGGGAAATTTCTCGGGCAACCGTATGTGCGCCTTCGTTACCCGGCAGCGAGGTATGACCAGGGGTCCAGAGTAAGTGGATGCGGGGAGGTATGGTTGGTGTATTTTGCGGGATCTGTTTGAGAATTTGGTGCGCCGCCCTCGGGATGCCATGTCCTGATAGGAATGCCCGGCATGCCGGTTGAAACCCAGCACGCGGACACGAAAACTCCCGACCAACGAGCGGCTCACAGCTTCGCTGTAAACAGAGTTAAGCGCCAGGACAGCGGCGAGCACCGCAGGCGATCGCCGAGGCAAGCGGGGCCCTCGCGCGCGTGACTCGCAAGGGCTGCTGCGCGTGTGCCTTCCAGGAAGCACGACTTGCGTCGCACGTACTCGGTGACAGCGTAAACAGATTGAGTCATTGATAACGTTCGAGAAACTCCCGCTATTTGCAGGCCCGGCCTGCGCCGAGCGATAACGTTTAACACTTGTTAGCTGGAGAAAAGCCGTCACCGCAGAAACAAACAAGCGCACTTGTCAATATATAATGCACATACACGCCCTTCTAAGTTCTCGACCTTGTGAACTTGCGGTCAGCTTGTAACGTTTTACAGATGCACTTTTTAGAGCGCAGATAGTCGTCCTCGTAATATCAGAGCGAACGACACATGGAACGATGAAAGAGCGAACACGGAGCGCAGCGGAGGATGAAAGACGCCCGGAAGAAAGCTGAGGAAGAGGATCTGGCGTGAGAAGAAAAAACGAAGCGCGGCGACCATGCTCCGAGGTGACCGGCGCGCGCCGTCGGGGAGGCCTGCCTGCGGCGGCGGCGGCGGCTGCGAATCGTGCCCGCCCGTCGAGCCTCGATCTTCCGATCTCCAGCGAGGCAGTAGCGCCAAACTTCGCTCTGTTTGCAACGTGCCGCTCGAGAGATTGTCCGCGCTAGCAAATATATCGCGAAATAAAAGCGCGTGTAGAGTTGCGCTCAAATTTCACATTCAGAGCATCGTAATCGTCGGTGAACTTTTACCGCTTGACACTCCTCACGCTAACGCAGTGAAAACGGATGTCAAAAAACAAATGATTTTTGTTTGGGAGAAAAATAACTTAGCTCACTTGAAAACGATCTTCCTTGATGAAAATACACTTGTCCAATCTTTATAACACTGTGTGAAGCAAAGTTGGAGCTCCTCAACCTTATTGCTTTTGAGTGACCTTGCGAAGTTGTCTTCACCTCGTGCACAGTGTTAAATCTCCATCTTATGTAGACCTTACCTGCGTAAAAATTAAAGAATCACATAGAGATCGCTCTGATGAACAGCCTGCGTTCGTAATGCTGGCCCATAATTCCACGTTATACCGAAAGCAGTGTGAGTTGCGCTTCGTTATGCAGAAACCATTCTCCTGCTCTGCGCAATTTTTCTTGTTTCCATCGATCATTCTTCCTTAACCGCTCGAAATCCCCAAAGTAAAACTGCTCACTGATTATCTGTCCAAAAGAACAAAATTATACTGCAAAATTTTATAAATGCAGAAAAGAAACGAAGGTCATCGTCTTCATAGGAGTGCACTGTTAAATTGCTTTTTTGGTCTATGTAAAAAAAGAGTATTGATTTTGGTCTATACTTGCCTTATTTCCGGGTCACAGCCATAGCACCAGCTTTCGAAGCCTGTGATAATCATCAAAAAATTGTGGGCCTCGTTGAGTGTGATGTTTCAAATCGAGGCAGAAAATCAAACATGTGTCCTTGGTTTGTTTCTTTTTTGTCTGCTGTGAGCACACGGATATGAAACTTCGCTGCAATACGCATCGTGACAAAATCCACATTAAAAATCCGCACAATTAGAGAGCCTCAAGAAAAGTCACGCCATGAACTTCTGAAATTTTGTCACTTGTGCAACGACCACTCTCGTTGGTTTTTGTCGACCACTTGCGACAGCCTTATCGGCATTACTGACTGAAGGTCGTCCGAAATGAAGATTGTGTCTAAGGCTCATTTATAATCTTTGAACCACGCAAGGAAATCAGAATGTAGCATACCGTTGAATTCCTCGTCTATAAACCTCGTTTAAAACATTGCAATGGTTTCTGTAGCCATTTATTCAAGGAGGAATCAAAATATCAAAAAAATTTGCTGTCCTTTACAAGCAACTAGACGTCACAAACCCTTACAAAATCGTGTAGTACCGTAGGTTTGACCACTGAATTGTGAACTGTCCACCTACATGCACCTCGCGGGAGAACGCAGAAATCGAATAAGAAGGAGGTCCATGCAGCCAGGCCGGTGTTTTTCTGTGCCCCTTTGTACGTGGAAAACGTGATACTGAGCTATCGAAATACTAAAAGGTAGAAACAGAAGTCGCATCAAATATGGTACTGCCGCCTCTGGTTGGAGATTGTGGGAAAATTAAGTTGCATGTCTTCGTACCCAGCAAGCTTATAATCCTACCAACGAGGACAAGCAACTTCATTTTCCCACACGATCAAACCAGCGGCGGCAGTATCATATTTATACATATTGTTACGGGGATGTTGGGAGTATAGAAAGACTGTGTTTGTATTTGTATGTAAGCAGAGTCAATGTGTTTAAGATAGCTGACCAGCAACAAAACGCAGCAGCCAGCGTCTTGCGATCTTCTTCCCTTGGCTTCTTTTATCCTTCCGTGACAGGACCCCGGGTGCGGAAGCGCCGTCTCGGTGCATGTTAGGCGAAGAACTGCGAGCGAAGTATGGCTTCACCCGCGAAACGTGCACGTCGTCAACAGGCGTCAGACTTGAAGATGGATCAAACTGTAACGGCGAGATGTGATTGAGGTCGTTAACTTGACGTAGGACTCCATAACACCCTGTGTAGCGAAAGAAAAGGTTGTGGGAGAGGCTGACTCGACGGCATGGGAACTAAAGGAGCACCCACGCACCTGGGGCGAACTTAAAATTGCTATGGCACCAGTCGTAATGCTCTTTTTGCATGTGCTGGGAGGCTAATAAACGAGATCGGGCGACTTGACGCGCCATGTAAGCGTGATCGATGACTTCACGAGCGTACGCACTTGCAACATGTGGCATCGAAGGTAGGATGGTGTCAAGATGCAATGTGGAGTTGCGACCATACAAAAGTTAAAAGGGTGACTATCCTGTGGTGTCATCCCTAAAAACATGAGCGAGAAATACAACAGACAACGGCGCCTTGCACGGGCCAGGACACTCGAACGCAGGTTCGGTAGAAATCCGGAGGTTTATTACACGGACGCGTGCAAACAGGATAGCAAAACTTTCACTGTGGTAGCCACAAACGCACAAACTACTATTTCCGAAACAGTCAGAACAGGGTCGGTGGCCACAGCAGAGGCTACTGCGGTGGCTCTGGCTATACGTGACGCTGAAAATAGAGCACGTTCTGCGTTAATACTAACCGACTCGCAGTCGGCATGTCGCCTTTTCATGGCAGGCACCCTGCCCAAACTCACCATCAACATCCTAGGAAGAAATCTCACGGAACACCACGCTATTACGTGGTGTCCGGCGCACGCCGGAGTGAGCGGTAATGAGAGGGCGGACCGTCTCGCTCGATAATATAGCATCCGAGCGACGGAACGCACTCTCGTAGAATCTCCGATCACAGCAAAAGATATCTTGGAGGCACAGAGACGAGGAAGGCAACGGTATAGCTTTCCAGACACATCCTTGGACTCAGCGCAAATGCGGTGCTGGCGCCGACTACAAACCCGTACATACTCACACCTACTCCTACTACACCACATACGCCCCACCCGGTATCCCAACACTTGCCCTTGGTGCAGAGGGCGACCATCTCTTGACCATATCACATGGTCGTGCCAGAGTCGGCCACAAGAAATCCAATCACCCCTTATGGGGCAAAACTCCAACAGTAGGCAGTGGGAGGTGTGGCTAGCCAGCACGGCGGTGCGGGAGGACCAATTGTCCCTTCTCGACCAAGCCCGGCGTGCCGCGATCGCCAGTGGGGCCCTGGACTGAGGGACCCACCCACTGGACCTGAATGTGATTTTTTATTTTTTTTAAATAAAAGTTTTATACTACTACTATGTCGGGACGAGTTATACGCGAATGTCACGTAGGCCAGTGTGGCGTCTCAGTCGCGGTGATCGTTGGAGACGTACATCAAGAGCCCCGCTGTGAGTATTCTGTTGAGACGTTGAGTAAAACCGTTCGTTTGGGGGTGGTAGGGGGTGGACAGCTTCTGCTCAGAGGCACAAGAGCGGAGGAGGTCGTCGACAACACGAGACAAGAACGAGCGGCTGCGGTCTATAAGTGTCGAGGTGCACCGTGGTGGGGAATGACGTCGTCAAGGAGAAAATTGGCGACGTCAGTTGCGCAACTAGTCGGCAACGTCTTTGTTTTCGTGTAGCGCGTCGCATAATCAGTAGCGACGGCGATCTACTTATTCCCTCTAGTGGTCGTCGGAAAAGGGCCAAGAAGGTCAAGGCCTACGCAAACAGAAAGCTGCGGGCGCCATCGTGTCCAGTTCACGTCGAGCGATTCGCACCAAATCCTCTGATGCCGACGTATCCTGCTATGCGGCCTGATATTCACACGTCGACGTGGTGGCAGTGTTAGGAAGTCTGGCTAATGGTTGCAGGACGCGTCGGCTTCTGGCCTGCTCGACTTGTCGGCATTTTTTGATTATAGCATCAACTGTAAAGCCGCTTTTGCACATGAGCCGATTAAAGGCGTCTTCAGCAATTCCCTTGATCGCGTGCCCGACCTTCTCAGCTTCTGTCATGTCGTGATCGGCTTTACGACAAAGCGCCAGCACGTCCTGAATGTACGAGACATAGGACTCCGTTGGGGATTGTCGTGCCTCTTAGGTAGAACAACAGACTAGCTAGCATAATCGTTGGGTCCCATCCGTTGATTCCACTGACGCGTTCGTACATAGCCACCCACTCCGCAACGTCGGCGCCGTCGGTCCCGCAGAATGTTCAGGGATCCTCGGTTTGCACAACCGCAACCGAAGGTGACAGCGACGTAGCTGGCGGCGGTGACGTTGGAGGACGCAACGACTTTGATCCGCAGTGCTCGCCGACATTCATTGTGCGGGCGGTGATGCAACGTCCACTGCAGAGCTCCGTTTCCAGCCGTCGTACCCAGCATCTCCCACCAATATGTTACGGGGATATTGGGAGTACACACAGGCTGTATTTACGATATAGATACAAGCAGAGTCAATGTGATTAAGATGGCTGACCAGCAACATGCAGCAGCCAGCATGTCGCGATCTCTTCTTTTATGCTTCCGTAACAATATGGTTCGAGGTATTTTCTGTCATTATGTGAACAGAAACCGAATTCAAGGAATGTAACAGGTTTTTAAATTATTGGTCTGTAAACCGCGCACGTTTTGAGATACGTAGGCTAGATAGCGTGATAGTTTGGGATTCGTTATTGTTAAATCCTGGTCGTAAATGGCCCTCTCTGGCTGATGCTTTTTTACCCATTTGTTGAGACACACACTAAATCTCACAGATGAAATTCCCTTTCATATTAAAGTGAAAAGTCGAAGACGGGCTAACAGCCTGCTCCGATTTGTTCGCTTAAGGGCATATGTTAGACGCAGCTTGTAGTTCAAACTTTAGATTGGGTAAATAAGTTCTGCTACTCATTCCAGAAGAACACTACGTCCGAGAATCACACTGCTTCCAAATTAGTGAAACATCAAAGAGTAGGCAAGTTTGTCGAAATTACGTGAACATATTTATGGGACCATTAGAAAAGAAAATAATGTGCAACTGCAATGCAAAATGTGCACGTATTGACGTTTCGCGGCGCGCATCTCGCATCGCGTGACGCTACGACGCGTGTATGGGGAATTCGATTTTTTCACCGCAGCTAGCAAGCACTGGCGTGGTGCCGTGCTCCCACACAGCGGTCCCGGGTTAAATGCCGGGGGCAAATGTTTTTTTTTTCTTCTCATTCTTGCCGATAGGTAAGACGGTCACCGGGGCTGGCGGCGGGCAACACCGCCAACCGAAGCGGCTATTCGAATGAGCCCGTAACAGCTGACTCTGTAAAACAATCCTTCGCAGATGTATGCTAATCTGTCAACTGATCCATCGAAAACAGCAAAGGTGTAGAAAAGCGCTCTCACGCCGTTTGGAATCTAGGCATTCTAGGCATCTGCACTCCAATGCAGCAGAAGGTGCTGCTTCATTAAAGCTCGTAGCTTGAACAAGAACTCTTCTAACCACGAACTCCTCAAGCTCTCAGTTGCAGAACTCCAAATACCAGAGAAAAATAGGACTAATTAGGGTCATTTCAAATCTGTAGAACACAGAAGCCGAGGTTACTTACTGCGGCTGCTACGTTGAAAGGTGCAAAGTTGGGCGCAAGTACCACGTGGTTGGCTATGGCTGATGTTTCGGCGGTCACAGCGTTAATTCCTTGCTCGTTTTCAGGGTCCCGTCTGCCTGGCGGCTTCTAGCGGTGGAACTTAGTGCGATGCGTTGAACTCTACGCCGTTCATCAAATATTTTCTGAAGACGTTTGCATTACCGGTAATTTTAAACCACGCTAAATTTAAGCAAGAAAGCTAACCAGTCGTTGTAGTCAGCACAAAATATTGTACTGATAGAGCCATGCTGTTTTGCATGCGTCGATGGCAGTCGATAAAAATTTAGAAAATCGTTCTGATGCCTTGGTGGGTTATAAGCGTATCAACGGGCTTACTCTCGTCAGCAAATGCCAGCTGAAATGATCACGCTTGATTATGCGTGCTACGTTTACATTTTAACGCATATGCACAGGTTCATGCGCTTGTGAGTGCGCGAAAATGTTTAGTTATAAGGACTGTCGCATGGGTCCGCGTGTGACGAGAGATCACTACATCAAGGAGCGTCAGAATATAAAAAACTGATAACCTGGATAGTCCTCATGTCTTAGTGTATCGAACGGTCAATGGCAGTTGGATATTTATTCATCCACACCAACAAAAGAATCGCAAGGAGAAAGTGAACGTGATGCCAGGATCTCATTGTTAACGTGATATAAAACAGGCAAGACTCTACATAACTCCATTCGTACTTGATGGGAAAAAAATCCTGGCTCTCCCGTAATCGGGAGTAGATGTAAGCGTGAAATGGCTAACGGCAAAAGCAGACTGGCTGGAGATGACACTAGCCACAATCTTATACCCCTGTCACACGGGAAGATCTAATGTCATTCGAATCGAATGGCATTCATATATAATCCCACTAATTAGGATTTACACGGGAAAACTTAATGTCATTTGAATGGAATAACATTTGCCATCGAATGAGTTAGGGGAACTTATTCGCATTCAATTTCGAACCGAATGTATACTCTTGATTCCAGATAGACAACAGCGACACGCAACGCGAGAGAATAATGCGTGCATCAGCAAAGTCAGAAGATATTTTTTTAGACTTATAAAAATGCATAATTATTTTTACTGCGAGAATATTTTCATCACGGGCTGTGCTCAAGCGTTATTTCTCTTTGAATCAGGAGTCTGCCGCGGCGGTCGGCCACATTGGATGTGTTGATCGAAGTGCTTTTAGTTCTGAATAATTGGCGTCAAAATGTTTTCGTCCGTTTTAAAAGTACTCGCAAAAGTTCTTAAACGCGTTTAATAGGCACAAAATGTCTTTGAATTTCAAAAATTTCGTCCCTGATCGTCATTGCTACCATTTGCGAATGCGTTATATTTTACTGTGTAGCACCGCAAGAGACGGAATGGCATTCGATGCATCGAATGCCATTCGATTGGAATGACATTGCATCTTCCCGTGGGACAGGGGAATTAAAATGGGTGTAGTGCATGTTCACAATGGCCCACCCCACCACAACTCACCGCACCAGACGGCACCACACCATACTGTGCACTGGTCCACATGGACGCAACAGTTCCCTGTCACAGACAGAACCTCAATGCAAGTCTCGTCTCGGCCAAACAGCCAAATACGCCGGGCGCTGCCGGATTGGACGCTGCCGCACCCTGCAGGCAACGCCGGCGCACCGGACACGCCGCGGGACTCGCGGTCCGCTGCCATTAGAGAGAGCACTCAGCGCCGAAAGACGGCAGTCAAGCGCACGAGTGCCTTGTATCTCCCTTTTGAATGCCGCTATAGTAAATGACAAATGAAGCTTGAACGTACTAGAATTTGTAGCTTGAGCGTTATTAAGAACAAAAATTAAGAACTCAGAAGCTATATTTTTTGTAACTTGTTTGGGAGGTAACTGGCGTATGTAGTGCGGTCCTGTCTGGTTGCCCGGTTGATCTCGTTTTGCTTTCACAATTTCTACGGATGTTCTCGTTTGAATGCCAAGATAAAGTATCTGTCTTTTGGCTCAACATAACTTAGAGGTCGCCGATCACGGGAGCCAAAAGTATTTCATGCTAAATATATATACAGGAGTTCGCAGCGGTGCGCGCTTAAAGGGTTCATGACACCAAATTTTGGAACTTGAATTGTGCCTTGCATCTTAAACCACACGCGTTGATCCCAAACCAAGCTGACAAAATTTTACCGCAGTTGAACCGCAATGCAACATTACTGTTGCAGCACTAAACGGTGACACCACTGTGGCAACACAATATGGAGACATGATATCGCACCTTGGCGAACAGCTCCCTCGGAGTAAGGGAAGCTTATCTCAAAAAACGTGCCTTTTTTTACTGAAAGCATAGGAAGAGATTGCAGAAGCTGGAAATGCGTCATCGTCATCATGCGTTGTCTTGTTTTTGCATGTGCTTCTCTACGGTTGGCTGCTGCTTTTTACCACGCGAGTGCGAGATTTGCAGGGACAATCAAATGGCGATGCCCTTGCTCCGCCGTTGGGTGCCCGAACGTGCGGACTAAAACACTTGGTGGAGTCTCGAAACGTTTAGGAGCAGACAAAGCGATGAACCTGCATTTCCTGGAAGCACACAGTAAATGCCAAAATGGCAGTTGCTGTTGGTGGGAGGGGCTTAGAAGCAATGATTTCAGACTGATAGCGGGAGTTCAAATGTTCACTTGAAAGCCCACTTTTGGGTGCGTAAAATCACATCATCATCAACATAAAACTTTATCGTACAGACTGAGGAGTCTGGGGCAGACATGCTCCTGGGCCCCCGCACAACCCAACTGCACTCAAGCGTTTATGATACTTCGATCCATAACGCTGGCAGCCAGATCAGTAGCCATGGTCTGCACGACCGGGTCTCCAGAGTACAGCAGGGTCTCCCAATCCTCCCAGGTCTTCAGGGGCTCTAGGCCCTGCGGGGCAGAATCCGCCGGGCAATGAGAAAGGAGATGGAGAGCGGCAAGCGTGAGGTTCGGGACAGAGAGTACGGGCTGATGTGAGGAAAAGTGGGTGATAATGAGAAAGAGTGAGAGGCGATGGATGAGAGTGTGTGGGTTTGTAATTGGCGCCAAAGCGTTGGTTGTCGATTGCTAAGGGATTTGTGCGGTGGGGAGTACAGCTGACGCACCGCCTTGGAGGCATTCGATTCGTCAGCGCGTTGAAAGTGTGCGCGCGCTCGTTCGTGAGTCCCGGATCTTAGGCCGGAAAAGCCCGGTTTAAAGAACCTCGGGCTAAGAGGTTGGCGGCCTCGTTTCCAGGATTCCCGCAGTGCGTGGGCACCCAAATCAGCTCTACATGACGGGGCGGGGGTGCAACGGGCGAGTCTAATATGCAAAAAGCAGGGACGTGGACTCGGCAGGGACGTGGACTCGGCAGGGACGTGCAACAGCCGAGTCCACGTCCCTGCTTTCTGCATACTGGACTCGCCCTCGTGCGAAATTTGGGATTACAGTTTTGGAGTCGGATAAAACTACCATGCTTCTCTGTGGATGATGACTAGGGCAATGGCGGCTTCCTCTGCAGCTTTGGGGGAAGTGTCTCGGGGGAGTGTATGCGTTCCGTTCAGAGAGAGTGCGATCCACCACGGCAGCGAGCGCTTCATCACCCTTGCAGGCTGCGTCTAGCCATACGGCGTCCGGTTCCGAGTCGTAATGGTGGAGTACTGCAGCTCGAGCTCTGGGGCGCTTATCGTGGTGGTCGGGGATCATGTTATGGGGGAGTGGCTTAATGAGCAGTTCGCGATGTAAGGATTTTGATATGGGGCGTAATATCGGTTCATTGGCTGGCGTCCGGATTCCAAGAGAATGCAAGATGTACCGGCCAGTGTTGGTTTGTGTGAGACGAAGGTATTGTGCTTGGGGGTGCGCGTCTACAAGTTCCCCGATTGTGTTGTGAAGGCCTAGTCGTGAGAGTTGGCCGGTAGGAGTATTTATGGGAAGGTGGAGGGCGACTTTGTATGCGGGCCGAATTGAAGCATCCATGGCGTCAGTTTCGCGACGAGAGAGCTGGAGATAGGGTGTGGAGTAAAGCACCCATGTGAGTACAAAGGCGTGAACCAGGCAGCAGAGATCACGCTCCCTCATGCCTTTGTGGTTGCGTGAGACCCGGCGGATTAGGTGTGAGATCGCCCCTACTACCTGCATGAGCCTCCGAAATGTCGTGTGCTTTCCATCACCCTGCATATATGCATACCAAATATCCTGAGGGATTCGGCCTCTGGTGCCGGTCTGCCGTCCAGTTCGATGAAGATGGGGGAGCAGGGCGAGTTGCGGTTCTTGGGACGAATGCACAGTAGCGCGGACTTCTCTGGGGATCAAGAAAATCCTACGCTAACTGCATAGTTTTGGTCAGGTTGGTGGCTGCTTGGATGGTGTCCTGTATGGCGCCATCATTGCCATGGGTAGTCCGTAGCATAGTGTCATCAGCGTAGAGAGCGTGTTTCAGGTGAGGAACGGTTGCCAATTGTGCTAGGGGGATGAGAGTGATATTAAATAAGAAAGTAGAGAGGACGGAGCCTTGCGGGCCTGCACGCTTTTTAGAGAGTATGTCGAGTGAGCCGAAGTGAAGATCAGCTGTGCGTGCTGTGAGAAATGCCTGAATGTAGGTATACGTACGTGCGCCCACATTCAGTGGGGAGAGTGCAGTCATGATTACAATCAAAGGCTTTGGATGAATCCAAAGCCAGGACTGCCTTGGTGTGCTGTGGAATGAGCACATCGAAGATGTCATGGGTGATTTGCAACATGGCTTCTTGGGTGGACAAATGGGGGCGGAATCCCACCATACTGTGAGGGTATAAGTCATGGTCTCCCATGTGCAATGTGAGCCTCGCTGTTGCCACACGCTCCAAAAGCTTTCCGAGACACGAGGTTAGCGAGACTGGGCGAATGTTTTGCCGTGCAAGTGGTTTGTTGGGCTTCGGAATGAAGATTACGTTCACGTGTCGCCAGGACTGGGGAAGGGTGCCCTCTTTTCAGCACTTGTTGAAATACTCCGTGATGCGAGCAATCGATTGATTTTCTAGATTACAAAGCGTTGTGTTAGTGACCTGGTCGGGGCCGGGCGTGGAATTGGTGCGGAGAGTCATGAGGGCTGCTCTGACCTCCGCCTCTGTTATGTCGGTGTCGAGTTTGGGGTTCGGCTGTCCTGCGTATGAGGTGAGAGGAGACGGTATGCCAGGTGAGGTCTATGTGTCGCGCGGTGTACCCAAGAGAGCATCACAGTTGTCCAAATGCATGTATGAGCCGGGCGACGTGGTGCTGGGTATTTTTTTTGTTTTCGATGGATCGACGAGGTGTCGGAAGAGGCGCCACGCCCGTTTGGCGGTCAGTTTGCCGGCGATGCCGTCGCATACTTGCCCCCAATTGGAGCGGCAGAGCTCCGCCTAATGTAGTTGAATTTGGTATTGTAAAGCGGCTAAGCGTTTTTTTACTGTTCTCTTTGCCCAGCTTTCACATCTCTAGGAGGCTGCGGTAGGCCTCCCATAGGTGAGAGAATCATGTGTCTAGTGTTGAGGTGTCTGTGGTGGTATCAATTTCCTGCGTATGCTGTTGGATGCCAGTCTAAAGAGATTCTACCCAGTCGTTGATGTCGGTGATTGGGTTGTGAGGGAGTAGAGTCCGCACGGTGCGGAGAGCATCCCAGTTGATGAGTTTGTGTGTCATGTAGGTGTGCCGGGGTGGTTTGAATGGAACGGTAACTTGGATCATGTAATGATCACTGCCCAGTGTGTGTTGTGTACTCGTCCAGGTTATATAACGGAGGGAGCGGCTGATCACTAGATCCGGACTAGTGTCCATGCTGACACTGTTGCCGATACGCGTAGGCGTCTGAAAGTTGTTGTGGACGGAAAGTTGGAGGTTCTGCATGAGCAGCCGGAGCCTGCGACCTCTGTGTGTGGTTGTTTCGTATCCCCAGTCAATTTGCTGACTGTTCAAATCCCCACCTCTGTCTGTGCCTAGAACACGCCAGAGATAAATACTATGGCGCCAACTACAAACTCGCACTTTTCTTACCCCGCGCCCTTTGAAGTTTATTACAATTTTGACAATACAAGATTGTCATGGCGCCGGAGCAAACGACGAGACTATACACGCCTGACTAGGCCCCTGGCGCCACGAGCACAGCAGACAACAGTGCAAAAAATATATACATATATACACATAATACACACATATACATACTTATATATACGAATGATTCAATTATACATACAAGAAATCAATGCAACACAATAAGTATAAATAATGAAAATGAAGAAATAAAGTGCGTATAGAAAGATACAGGAAGGCCAAAAGCCAAATGGGAACAAAAAGTCTTGCAACGCATGAAATTGCATATCTGTCGAAAAACGGAAAATAATTTACGAAAAACAGGTGTCAATTGTTGGAAAAATACAGTTTTGATTTCCTTCTGAATATTAAAATGGTTGAGGAATCTTGCATGATATCAAATAAAGCATGCTCATAATTAAGTAAATTAGGAATCTGCCACTGTAAAAGCTGTTTGCCGTAGTTTGTTCTAGTTTTCACCTTAATAAAGTTCCTAGCTCTTAAAGTGTAGTTAGTTGTGGTATTAGTATATGTAGAAAAAAGTTCTCACGATTACTTATGAATTCTAAAAAAGCTTTTTCGGATAACTTTTGTTTATATAGACTACCGACACTCAAAATACTGTCCTGGTGAAAGTACTCAGAGGTATGTTCGTACATCGATAGGTTATGAATAATACGAACGCACTTTTTCTGCATTCGCAATAGAGTTTCCAAGTTGGCCTTAGAAGTGACGCCCCAGATAAGTAGACAATAGTGGAATCTAGAATGAATAGTAGAAAAGTATAACTCACGTTTAAGTTTTAAAGGTAACAGCGTGCGATGCTTATTGAGCATACCAATTAATTGTGCTATGCTACGTTTAATATAACTTCCGTGATGCGTCCACCGTAGATTTTCAAGGAAGAGTACACCCAAGAACTTGTACTGGGAAACCCTTTCAAGTGGTTGCGATTGAAATATTAAAGAAGATGCGAACTTAACTGGTTTGTTAATAGGAGTAAAAACAATATACTTTGCTTTTTAACATTTAGGCTCAACTGATTAGCCGATAGCCACACTGAAAGGGAATTTAACCAGTTGTTAATAAGAGGAATTAGAGTAGAGATGTTATCAGAGGAGAAAAAGTTTGTATCGTCGGCATATAATACAATATCGGGTGTTTCTGGTATTGCCACGATATCATTGATATAAAGAAGGAAAATCGTAGGACCTATAATAGAACCCTGCGGGACGCCGTACCGAATGTCTGCTAAATCTGATTTTATGCTGTTGATTTCCACAAATTGGGAGCGGTGTGATAGATAGCTACGCAGTAAGTCTAAAGGAATGCCTCTAATTCCATGAAAGAGTAATTTAGAAAAAAGTATGTCATGTTGAATTGAATCAAATGCTTTATTAAAGTCTAAAAACAAGCCTATTGTGTATTGTTGGTTTTATATATTGATAACAATTTCATCACGTATTTCAAGTAACGCAGATTCAGCGGATTTACCCCTTTGAAAGCCATACTGATTCGGGGATATAAGGTTATGCTTTTGCATGTGTCCAGTTATTCTAGAATTTAAGGCCTTTTCAATAATTTTAGAAAAACTGGAAGTATGGATATGGGCCGGTAATTAGTGATGCAATCAGTTGCGCCACCTTTATGCAAGACGACGATCCTACCAATTTTCATGTTATCCGAAAATGTGCCTGTAGAAAACACAATATTTGTTATGTCACAAAGAACATTGTATAATAAATCCGGGACTGCTTTAATTGGTGCTATTTTAATACCGTCATAACCACAAGAAGAGCTGTTCTTTAAATTGCTAATAATGTGTGCTATTTCTCTAGGTGTAACAGGACGAAGATACATAGTCTTTTGCAAACTGGTGTTAATATAGTCTTTAAAGTTGTTGCTGCCTTCTGAGTCAAAGGAGCCAAAGCACAAGAACTGCTGATTGAATACTTCAGGGAGGGATTTACCACTTAGCACTTTATCGCCGTACGTAAGTTCCTGGGGAATGCTATTTTTTGTGTGCCGCAATAGGTCCTTTAGAGTTCGCCAAGTTTTTTTAGGATCATAAAGAATGTCCGTAAATTTGTTAGCGTAGTAATCAACACGTGACTTTTTTATGTCGGCATTTAGCCTGTTCCTGACCTTTTTATATTCCTTAAAAATTTCTGCGTCCTTATATTTCAGGAAGTTGCTGAAGAGCTTATCTCGCGCTTTCATTCTCTTGACTAAGTCGTAGGTAACCCAGGGTTTCCTCGCTTTCTTAAACTTTCTAACAGTTACCAAAGGAAAAGAATGTTCGTAAATTTCAATAATTTTCTCGAGAGAACTGTTGTATAAAAGGTTTGAATCAGATTTATTTTCATCTAAATTGCACTTATTCTTTCCCGCCATATACCCGACACCCAAGTGTCGCTTATGTCCTGTCCCAATAGCAGATCTTTCCCATATCATGTGGCAATGCCCCATCAAAGCTACCCCCCGCACGCTTAAACCATTAATTAGTAGCCAGGAACTATGGGAGGCTGCCCTGCGCCGCTCTGATCCCACCCTACAGGACCGAGTCCCGAGGTGGGCTGAGGAGGTAGCGGAGGCCTACCACGACTGGTAGAAGGACGTCTACTCACATAGTGTGATGATGGACGCCCGCTGGGGCTGGAGTACTTAGACCTCCCTCTTTCCCTCCCGGCCTCTCCCCTCTCTTAAAAGGGGAATAAAGTTCATTCATTCAAATCCCCACCGATTAGTACGGGGTGCTTCCCTGTTTGGGTGGTGTAGCTCTCGGAGGTCATCGGTCCAACGAGGCCATGGGTAGGGATGGGGGGGCAGTTGGTGGATATTGGCAATAAAGATGGGTGGTGGCAGTGTATGTGTGTGATAGATAATTTCAGTGATCACGCAGGGCATCTCGGACAAGATGTAATGTGTCTTGTGTGTTAGAGTGCTGTGCACAAGTGTGGACGCCCTGGGTCTGTCTGTGGAGTCAGGGTATGTGGAGTTGTAACTGGGGAGTGTGGCCTGATTGGCGGTATCTTGGAAAAGAATCAGTTGGGGCTTTGGGGAAAGTGTAGGAAGTAGAAGAGGCAAGCGCGCTTGCATGCCCCGGAAGCTACGGCAGTTCCAGGTTATGACGTGACGGGAGTTATTGTTGTCCCGTCGCGCCATGTTGCAGCGTAGGGGGATGGATGAGAGGGGTTAGTCTTCCGTCCATGGGGATGTGGGGTTCCTTGGAGGTAGGTTGTGCTGTGGGGATAAGGGGCATAGAGAGCGGCGGGAGCTGCGTGAGGCGGGCTTCGAGGAGGTCGACCATTTTCTGGAGCGCATATTCCATGCAGCGTTCTATGTGCGCCTCCACTTTCGTAGTGAGGTCAAAGATGAGGGCGTTGAATTTGCTTTCTAGGCGAACCTCAATATCTTTGAGTTTTTTTGTCGAATTGGTCCGAGAGGTCTTTCAGTTTGGAGTCGACATCGATCGGCCCGCAGCCAGGGGTCGGGAAGTAATACGTTGTTTCATTGGGGGGGTGGGCGCTGATTGAGTGGGAGCGGTGTTGGTTTGTGATAGACTAGGAGGTGAAGTTGAGAGAGAAAGATTATGAGAGGGAAGTAAGGGCTGTGAAGCGCCTGACCTCGTCCCGCAGGGCCCGGATCTCGGCGGGGGCAGGCGGCGATCTCCTTCCACGGTCAGCCCAGGTAAGTTCCTGCCGCGGCATGCGGCTACGGTCACGTAAGATGGAGCGCGCAGTGCTTGAACTGCGCGATGATTTTTGCGGGGGCGGGCTTCTGCTCCTGGGTTCTTGGCTGGCGCCCGGCGGTTAGCTGGGTAGTGCCTGGTGGCGGGCGGGCGTACCGGTACGAATTACGTTGAATATTCCCAATGTGATGCCCGTCCACACAGACGATGCGCTTGGCGGCGTGTGCTTGTCACCGCAATTGTGGCAACATCCACTAGTTGGGGCGGGACAGATATCCTGGTGGTGTCCGATACGGGGGAAGTTGTAGCAAGCCTCCATTTTGGGCCGATGAGGAAAGCAAGTGTGAATACCAGCCCAAAAGCGGACAGCTTTGGGCAGGGGCGTGGCTGCATAAGTGATAATAATGGATCGCTTATTTCCAAAGGGCTGAGCTTCAATAATTGGTAGTTCAGGATTGAAGGGAGCAAGTCCTTTTAGGATTTGACCGTGTGACTTACCACTGTGGGCCATATGAGTGATGCCCCTCACGGCACCTTCGGGCGGAGCGAGATAGGCAGTAACATCAGTTGAGCTCGTGCCGATGCGAATTGGCGTGCTTTGGGCATAAGCCCGAGCTCGAGCCTCCTCTGGAGTGCTGATTGTCAAGGTATTGTTTGTTGGATGCAGCCACACCTGGTCCTGAGCGAGCGCTTCCTGCAGGGGGATTTAGGTCGCAACACAGGTTGCTGCGAAGAGCGTGCGAGGGGTCTCCTTGGTGAAGTACGAACCGCCGCGTGGTCTAACTACAATTTTGAGCTCTTCGCGCGGGAGTTGCGGGAGAAGCGTGCGTCGCGGACGCAGCTGGCAGTGCGCAGCTGGCGGCGCCGCTGCTCGAGATTTCTCAACGGTAGAACGGCCGTTGCCGCTGTTTGGTTCCGTTTGGGGAGAGTGACCGGGCGGTACTTGTTGCAGAAGTGCAGGAGGGTCCCCATTCCCCGGTTAGGGCTTCGGCGGGGTCGACGTCAGTGCCGTTTACTTGGTACTCCATGGCTGAGTGGGCGGTGGGGGGCCACGGAGGCTAGGCCAGAAACAGGCCTAGGTCTGGCGTGCATCAGGGAGACAGAGAAAAGGCCGTTAAATCCGACCCGGGCGAATAGCGACCACCGGATGGGCTCAAAATAGGCGGCTCACCTTTCCGGATACAACGGTGGTGATATCGAGAGCCTCAGCTCGAAACGTCCGGTCGCTGTAGACTTTGAAGCAGGAGCCCATACACGACGCGTCCGCTAGGAGCCACCATGAACAGACAAAAACAACGTAAAACCACATCGGGTCCTCTAGTCGGTTTCATTGGAAACGGATAATAGTCTGACGATCATGCCGTCGTGCTTTAAGCCGGAGGGCTTGGCGCCTTCACCCAATGCCATGACCTTGTTCTTAATGCGATAGCGTTAAGGGCCCCGTGTCACGAAAAATCCGGTGTCGGCGCGGTAGTCTCCGGGAGGGAAGATTAGCGCATATATTTACGTATATGTATATACCACGCCTTGTTATATGACACGCGGTATATGTGTGTTATATTGCCACGCCATTCTAGCGCTAAATTTGCTCTACCTTTGTCCTATATTCTTGACAAAGTTTTTCGTTCGAGTTTTGAGAATGACAGCCCACAAATAAATGTAATAAAACCAAACACTGACAGCGCATGCCTTGGATGTTAAATCTTCTCAGATTTAAATACTATAAGTGCGGAACAACTACAGGTACCTGAAAATGATGCAATTTTTTGGCACGGCTTTGCACTACCTCGGGGTTCGGCCGATGCAAGTGGCCGTGTTTCTACCACACAGCTCGCCCTCGTGCATGAAATATGCCACCAACGTTTCCCGGTAAATATTACGGCTACATAAGCTGCAGTGAGAAGCAGTCAGGGATCTTTGAATGTTATCGCGTTCCGCTCTTAAAGGCTAAGCTTAAGAGCCCTATATTTCTTGTTTCTTTCGGACACCTGAAGTACGTGAGAAAGCGAGCGATTAACCACTTCTCGATGCAAACATGTTGGTTTCTCTCTACACACTCCTTCTACCAACCGTCCATATACACAGCAACTTCTGTTCCCCTGTAGCTGTACGTACTAGCATTGACAGAAGATTGCAAATGTCGAGAAAATGTTCTCAACTACATATTCTGAACGAATGTTCCTCCCAGCTTGCAACACCCTCGAGCATGGAGCCATCCAGGACTGCATCTGAGCGTGCTTCGACCAAAAGCGCAACGGAACTGACGCCCTCAAACGCCGTGCCCACGCCAGGTCCCACGGATGAGCAGCCGCCGCAGCCACCCAAGCTAAAGCCGAAGAGGTCGAAAATCTCCAAGGCACCAAAGAAAACGTTCTAGAGCTGCGGCACCGACGGGTCTCTTATGGCATAGGATGGGGCATAATCCGTATTTCCCATGTGAGCGCCCAGAGCCCTGGCGACAAATGAAGTGTTTTCCTTTCGTTTGCGACCACGACGGACTCGCTCTGTTGCCTTGTCGTGGCACAAGCCTCATCCTCCCACAAAGGCCCGTCGGTTGTGGTTATGCCCGTCTGTTGTGTCCCCTGTGACTTCATACTTTTCACATTGCACCTGTTTTTATTTCTCTAATTCTACATCTTATTTACCATTATCTGCGGTTATTGGACATCTGTATGGTTTAGGCCGGTGTGCATTGTACTCTTAGTTCGTTTTCATTGCCTTTGATGTTTTTTAATTTCAGTATGATATTTACATCTCTATGATCAGTGTAGGACGCATACTACGATGGGCGCTTGGTATTGATCGCGAGATAAATATATGCATTGCCTACAGCAGTATACGTTGCTACGTATGCTACGTATACGTATACGTATGCGGCTGTTGCTAATTTGGGTGAAATGTCCGAGCAGCATCTTCACTCGCCAAGTAAATGCGGAACAGCAATTATAATGAAAGCCCAAGAACGGCAAGTGGCACCTATCGTAATAAGTCGTTCATTGTTGCATATGTTGTAAAACAGTAAGATCTAGATGGCTAGCTTGTTTTAGCGAATGACCATTCGGATAGGCGTTGCTAACAGCGGCATCCAGAGGTCTTTCTGTGCACTTCAGTAGAAGCTGTGCAGTTCGAAGCCAGACTATTATAGCACACTTTTGTACTGTCGACCCTATGTTGCGATGCGAAGCCATTAGATAGCAATCTTCTTGACAAGAATAATTACTTTCGAGTAATCATGTTTTCTCTTCTTTTTTCGCCAAGAGTGCCTCGTTCCTACCACTCATGCACTCTAATTAAAAGCTCGCGTGCCTCATCTTTCCATCAGCATTAAAGCATCTTTGGTGACGAAAATCTGAAATTCTCTTCCCAAGATGTCCGCCTTGTGACTTCTAATAAAGACGAGGGCACCAACCAGACCAAACTCAAGCTCTTTTGACCCACCTGGTGAGATCACTATTAAAGTTCTTCTGGACGATAGAGGAAAGACTTGCCTCAATCTGAGTACAGTGCTTAAGCGCAGTGCGCTCTACCAAGCCTAATTAGCGCGCAGTGGTGGTTAGACAACAAACACAAAATATACTTGGACAAGCACGCTGTTTTTTGATGGTTCTCGTCTGGTGAGCCAAACTATGCTGAACTCAGTTACTATAGTTAGAATGCAAGGCAAACCAGCAAAGCGGCACGTACATGGAGTCAAGATACCTGTCGTTGCCGTTAAGTACTCTGGAGGCGGCTGGTTCGAGGTGGTTTTTGACATCGCCGAAGTGGAGTAGGGCTGTAGTCGCAGCTCATGACCAGGAATATATCTGTGTGCGTATTTTCTAAGATAACTCCTTGGAGCCACCGTGAACAGGTGCGTTTCTTCTGGTAAGCATGAGGAAAATGATACGCACCCAATGTCAAATTACTGCATCAGTCCAATTGCGTCTGCTTGCGCCGCGTTGTAAACAATGAAGAGGCCTATACTTTTCTTTTAACGCCAAATTACACCAACGGGCATCTCTAGCACTGCTCTATCTGCAGACGGTCGCTGGGTGCGTTCTGAGAATCTATCATCAATATATAAGGGAGGGGAAGCAGTCGGGCTGACAGTATTTCATTTTTACTAGACAAGATTAGAAAATTTTATAATCACGCACGTGTGCAGAAAGCCGTCGCACGTGTGGACTGTCGATGCAAAATAATTGTGTTCACAAGGTTCTGAAATTTATTAAAAAAATAGATGAGTAACGTAAAGCTATTTTTGACGGGGTCGGCCACGGCCCATTTCGCATTCCTATTGTGGCCGAAGTCGAAGCTGAAGATGAAGGTTCATTTGACATAGAGAAGGTGTTCCACCAGTTGGCAGTTCGAAGGGTGCGGTGGGGGCGCTGCAAGCGTTCGTCAAGAGCGGACGTTGGACGCGTGGGCTCCGTTGACAATCTTCGATTGCGGCGGATTACAATATTGGATCACCGTATATTTACCATCCACGGGGTCCCTTCAACGCCTGGCATCGCCTGGTACCACCAGTGAACCTGTGAGTGCCATATTCTCGGCGGTAAAGACAGTCTGGCTTCTCAGCACCACGAGGAGAGCGCTAACCCTAACGGCCGAGTGGTTTGGGTGCATCACCGCAGCGGAGACGCAGGTGCGCCCGCGGATGCGCGGCATGGCGTTCGCGCAACGCTGGGTCTAACGACGTTCGCCGGTGAGTGCTCCCGCTTCACTCATGACTACCGCGACTACTATGAATTCCCTAAGAGGCTACGACCCGACGGAGATGGACTTCAGTCCTGTACCAACATCCCAGCAGCAGCTGATGCCCCCGCAGGATCTCCCGAAGGAAGACAACAGCCATGGCTGGAACATATGGTCCCGGCGCAACAACGAAAGAGCGGCGCAAGCTAAATCGACAGCTCCCAAGCAAGAGCCGGAGCAGAAAGAACGCCGAGAGCCTCCCGCACCGAGACTTCCGCGTCTACCCAGTTTAAAGAATTTTCCATACAAGGTCATCATCCGACCTAAAACCACGGTGGATTTGCAATCTGTGGCTCCACGCTCCTTCGATCTCGAATTAGGGATCCAAGCGGCCCTCGACACACCGCTACAAGAAAAGCCAACTCTGCGCGTTGTTAGCCAGCAGAACATTATAATGATATGTACTCACTGTGAGGAAGATGCGTTCCGCCTCGCCAAGCTTAATAGTCTGCACCTCGACGGCAAGAGTATAACAGTCACCGCCTACGTTGCCTTGCCAGAGGATGTTTGCAGGGGTGTAATACATAATATCAAGCCTGAAGTGGGTGATGACTCTATCTTCCAAGACGTCTCCTCACCCAGCCATACAATCATGGGAGCGCGCCGTCTGGGCAAGACTACGTCGGCAGTCATCGTCTTCGCCGGCCAGAAAGTTCCATTCACGGTCAACTACGGGTGGTCAGAGCGCCGCTGCTACATCTACCGGAAAACGAGGGCGGCTTGCATCAACTGTGGAATGCGAAGTCACCGAGCAGACGTCTGCCCGAAACCCAAGGGGGCTGCTTGCCAGAACTGTGGAACGCCGAGTCCAGATGAGACGCACGAGTGCGCACCCGTTTGCGCGCTGTGCAAGGGTCCGCACAAGACTTATTCAAGGGACTGCAAGGAGAAATTCCATAGACCGCTGAACAAGAACGCTAGTGCCACATCATCAAACGCGGCATCAACAACGGAACTTGAAGAAGGTAGGAGCAGGCCGAGGCAGAAAAAGCAGCCTGAACAGCGATGGCGAGGGGCGTCGTCATCAGTCTCTCACTCTCGTTCCACCTCTCGCGGCCGTTCGAACTCGAGACACCGGGCAACCGGCTCCGACCAGAACGCCAGTCACGTGGAGGCGGGTAAAGAACAAGGGAAGGAGAACCTCACGAAGACCACCGGGGCGCTGAAGAAGACGTCCTCGAGTCAGCTCTCAGATTCGAAGGTGAGCTTTGCAGAGTGGCCTCCCCTCCCCTCGACCTCCCCGCAGAATAACACGCAGTTGTCAGCACTCAAAAAAGAGATAGAAAGTCTTAAAAAACAAGTCAGCGCTTTAACAATCCAAAACCAAGAGCTTAAGCGATCCACTACTAATGCAATAACGACGGTAACTCAGCCTACTCCTCAAAGCCAAACAAAGCAGGTGCCTAGCTCCCAACCTGCCTTAGGCGAGGTCTACCAACAAATTATCCAAGAACTCCGATCCTTCAAGGAGGAGTTTCGAGCCTTTCCAATTTACGTGAACGCCCAATTCCAAGAAATTCGAGAGCAGATTGCAAATAACAGACGATACACGGAGACGGCAATTTCTGCACTTCGGAAGGAACATGCGGATAAAAGACATAAGTCCAAATTCACTCGTACAATGCAAGTGGACGAGCCCTCTGATACGGACTCACCATGCCAGCCAAGCCTAGAATAAAGATCTGGCAGTGGAACTGCCGGGGCTACAGGAGAAAGCAGGCGGCTCTTAATCTACTATCTCAGGAATCTGACCCACCGGCAGCTATCCTAATTCAAGAACCCCACCTAATACCTATCAAACTCCAAGACTATGTGACTTATCAGCAAGACCAGTTAACTGCTACGTTAGTGCACAAACTCTACACTGCCATACTGCACGACCCTTTCGAGCCGGATATTGCGCACTGCTATATTACTATTCTTCCTCTACAAAGAGGAGCAACAAGCACGCATGTATTGAATGTTTACAGCCCTCCCAAAGACAGGCACGCAAGATTGGGTTCCCTCATAAAGAAATTTCTGAGCTTAGCGGGCCATGCCCCCTGCGTGATTGGGGGCGACTTCAATGCATCGCACCCTTCATGGGGCTACCCGGCGGCGACACCAAAAGGCAGAAAACTGGAAGTAGTGACGCAAGAAGGGCTATCGCTCCTCACCGATCCCACTTACCCTACGAGGCTGGGAAACAGTGTTAGTAGAGATACGTGTCCGGACCTGACGTTCACCAAGAGCATAAACAGCGCGATTTGGACGAATACCGAACAGCACCTGGGAAGCGATCACTTCATCCTCTCTCTGGAGATAAGCACAAACGCGTGCAAACGCAAAATAGGTATCGCAAGAATTACGAACTGGGACAGGTGGAGACAGGCCCGAGCATCTACTGCAGACCCTATTACAAACTTAGAGGAATGGGTTAAGGGTGAGGTGCAAGCTTTGAAAGCCTTTACGAAAGAGGTCTGCACGACAGAAGATTGCCCAGCGGTCGATCCGCACCTTCTACATTTATGGGAAGCAAGACACTCATTGACAAAGAGATGGCGAAGACAGCGGCTTAACCGCAAACTAAGGAAAAAAATAGATGAGATAAACAAAAAGGCAGAATCCTACGCCATATCCTTGGCCAGACAGAACTGGAATACGCTCTGCGATGGTATTCAGGGGAAGCTAGGTGTGTCAAAGACTTGGAAGCTCCTGCGCGTCCTAATCGACCCCAGCAGCAGCAAGTCGGCCACTAAAGACAGGCTCACGAAGATTGTACACACCATCCCGGGTACGGACACAGAGTTGATGGAAAAGCTCAAGACCAGGTATCTGTGCACGGACCCAGTCGTGGAACAACCGGAGTATTCTGGGCTACCGAATGCGAAGCTGGACATCCCACTCACGAAAGAAGAGATCAAAGCAGAAATTGCGGCCATGAGAAAAAATGCAGCTCCAGGTCCAGATCAAATAACAGCAAAGCTCTTATTTAACCTCAGCGATGACACCATCACCTCGCTGGTGGAATGCTTCAACGAGCAGCATTGGGCTACAGGAACGCTACCAATATCCTGGAAGACGGCCGAGGTTCGCTTCATTCCGAAGCCGAACAAACCCCTTAAACTGGATAATCTTAGACCGATATCGCTGACCTCGTGTTTGGGCAAGCTCATAGAGAGAGTCATCAACACGAGACTCAGTAGATACTTAGAAGAGAACAACCTCCTACCTAACACTCAATTCGGCTTTCGCCCTCACCTATCGACCCAGGACGCCCTCTTGTACCTGTACAAGGATCTCCTTGAGACACCACCCAAGTCACAGACAAGGGCCATCCTGGCACTTGATTTGAAAGGAGCGTTTGACAACGTTCTGCATAAAAATATTCTTCAAAGCCTCGCCGACACCAACTGTGGCGCCAGAACCTACAACTATGTCAAAAACTTATCAGCAAGGCAAGTCACTATAAACTTCGGTGGAATAAAATCAGATCCCATCACTCTAGGCCCTAGAGGAACTCCGCAAGGGGCGGTACTGTCACCCCTCTTGTTCAATTTGGCTATGAAAGATCTACCAGGCCTTCTCTCCGAAATCTCGGGTATCAAACACACATTGTATGCGGATGATATAACTGTCTGGTGCAACTCGGGGAGTGACGCCGAGATCGAGGAGCGTCTTCAAGCAGCAGCGGACACGGTGGACCAGTACGCCAGGGAAAGAGGCCTCCAGTGTGCGCCGGAAAAGTCCGAGTTGCTCATCCTGAAGAACCCGAGGACACCCCTGGCACAGAACATCACGGTGTATATAGACAACCACTCAGTACCGAAACCCACGGAGATCAGGATCCTAGGGCTGTATATCCCGCAGGGGCGACAGAATACCAGCACTATGAAGAAGCTTACAACATCCATCGAGCAAATCCTCCGGATGATGCATCGTATCAGAAATAAGCACCATGGCATGAAGGAAAGGGACGCCATCCGCTTGGTGCAGGCTTTCGTGATTTCTCGGATAATGTACGGGACGGCATTCCTTAACCTCTCCAAGTCGGAAATTGAAAAGTTGGAGGCACTGATCCGGAAGGCCTACAAGACGGCACTGGGGCTACCAAACTCCACGCCAACGGCAAAGCTCATGGCTCTAGGAGTACATAATACCCTCAAAGAGATGTGGGAAGCACAATACCTCTCACAACTCAATAGGCTCGCACTCACAAAACCAGGTAGAGATCTCCTCGAAAAGATCCATATTAATCTGCCCTATACGATAGACCAAAGGGAAGAGGTACCACGTGATGTGAGGAGACGCATCAACGTGTACCCCATTCCGCGGAACATGCATCCCGCATATAACATCGAAAGGAGAAAAGCAAGAGGGGAAGCGCTGCAGAAGAAAAGGGACGAGCAACCTAACACCTTCTATGTGGACGCCGCAGGGCCAAAGAATGGAGTGATGACTATTGTGGTCTCAACGCCTTCAGGATTGATGGTGAATTGCGCCTCGATGAAAACATCCAACCCCACTCACGCAGAGGAAGCAGCTATTGCATTAGCTATAGCATCTAACCCCAACGCCGATGTGCTCACTGACTCCCAGAACGCCTGTCGCAACTTCAATAATGGATTAATTCACAGGTCAGGGTTGTCATTGCTGACTAAGCATCCACCCAGCCAAGCCTCAGCCATCTGGTTTCCCGGTCACCTGGAACTACCAGGAGGAAACGAAGCCGCTCACAGGCATGCCCGAGCTCTTCTATACCGGGCGTCTCCCCCTGATGACCGTGAAGAGTGCTGGGACCTAACTGCTTTAGCAGTGTATGCTGACAATCTCGCACCATACAGAACAGCCAGGAAGGAGTACCCAACACCACATAAATCCCTCGATAAGTTGGAAGAGAACACTCTTAGGAGACTACAAACTAATACATACCCAACGCCAGCTAAGTTACACCAGTGGTACCCTACACTATACTCCCCGCAATGCCCACACTGTGGAGAGGTAGCTAACCTCTACCACATGGTGTGGGCTTGCCAATTTAATCCCATAGTTGACCCCATTCCAAATCCCTCAAAAGAGCAGTGGGAGGCTATTCTGCTCAGCGATGATCCTGACCGTCAGCACTGGCTGGTGGGGAGGGCCAGCGCAGCAGTAGTAACCAGTGGGCTACCGGAATAGGCGGCCCACCCACGAGTTCTACGAATATCCTACAAATAAAGATGTTTTCAATCAATCAATCAATTGACATAGAGAAAAAGGCTCGGCATAAAAAGCTGCACACAAAGCAGCCTGTCGTGGCCTGGAACCCATGGTCAAAGAAACATCAGCAAACAATAATGATACAACACACGTGCTTCGCGTTTGGTCTTACGCAGCTATTCTTGGAACCAATGAGAGTTATTGATAAAAGCACGCACATACTAGAACTCTTGTTGACGTCCCATCCTGATAATGTCTCGTCACTATAAGTTTACCTCGGTTGAATCATCACGTAAGAGTTCTCAGTTCCATTCAATGCAAACTATTACAGCCTGAAAAAGAAGCGGAATCATTGGCACTGTTATAATAAAGGGGTTTCTGCGAGCATGAATAGAGACTTAGCTGAGTTCTCCATTAGGTCGCTAGGTGACTTTCTCGTTTGGTCAGATGACGCAAACTTGCTCTTGTTTAAAAATAAAAGGTGTCACCTAATCAATAAATACAAAGCAGCCATTTATATTAGAGCCCGTATCATTCCCACGGTTCAATAAAACTTAAAACGTCTGAGCAACAAAAGAAATAAGATTTTGGAGCTGCCAAAAAATTCAAAGAACGCATGCACTTCGGCAAGACACAACGCGGCAGAAAAAGCATTTCCACGCTTTGCTGCTCAAGCTAAGTAACGATCTCTTTGTACGACATTACCTACAGTGTTGCGGAATAATCCAAAGCAATTCTGGAAAACAAGAAAATCATGCCGCCATGAAACTGGCTCTTTATGCGACGATAACAATAGCCCTCTTTCTGAAGCAGAGGTTCCTAATGTACTCCATAGCATTTTGTTTTTTTTCTCTAGTTACCTATGAACCCCATAATTTTATAGAGTTTAATTATCGTACTATGCCCGACATGCTATGCAGTCCTCATGTAAACTAATTGTCAATTTTAAGTTGTTTTCTACAGGGTATCGATGGAAGTAACTCTGAGGTGTTAAACAATACGAAACATACTACAAGCGTCATCCTGTCTCGTATTTTGCAATAGTCCATGTCATGCGACAGGACTGGAAGGTGGGCAAGATTATCACAGTTCCAGAAAAGTACTACATCATCAGGTAACAGTTATTGACGCATTTCATTAGTAAGTGTACGCTCAAAATGAATGTAACACGTTATTTACTCGCCTATAACCAAGTTTCTAATCTCTGTTGGCTCCTTTCACCATGGCTTCCGAAAAGGTTCATCCTGAGAGAGGGAGCCTGCACTATTAACTAATAACATCAGCTCGAGCATTGATCAGTATATTTTCATGGACGCCCCGTTCCTGGACTTCGAGAAAGCGTTTCACGGGTGCCACAGTAACGTATATGCCTCAAGCTCTCGCCGCTAAATGTTAATCTCTTTGCATCTGACTGGCTGTGTGACTTCCTCACAGAAAGTAAACGGTTTGTCTGTGCTAGTGGGCATAATTCCTCGTTAGCACCTGTTATATCCAGAGTTCTTCAAGGCATCGTCCTTGGATCATTACTTTTTCTAATGTTCATCAATGGCCTACCGACTAACATATCCTCATGCATTCGCCTTTTCGCAGATGATTATGTCATTTGCCGTCCTGACCATAGCTTCCACGATAACATTGCGCTTCAAAATTATTTAGTAGCAGAACTAGGTCAACGTCAATAAATGTCAAGAAAACTTCGCCGATCGCGTTACACCACCGAGCTTCCTACCAAGCACAGAGGTAGGCCGTTTCTGGCTCAAAGTTATCTTCAGTGTCATCATACAAGATGATGGGTATCACAGTGACTCATTACCTCGGCTGGTCGCAACATACAGTAAGTATAACAAACGAAGCTAACCGTGTTCTTGTCCGGCATAAGCTTAAGTTTATCCCTTCTCATGTATAACTAACTGCAAACCTTTCACACGTTTGTCCTTCCCAAGCTAAAATACGAATGCGCAGTTTGGAACCCACATCAGATTAACCTACAAAAGGCTCTCGAGTCCGTCGAAAACCACGCTATTAGATTTCTTTTCTCAGATTATTCACTAGTCTAGCGTCTCTGAACTAAAGCGTACAGCTAATCTTGCCCTTCTTGAGTTACGCAGACAAATAGCGCGTCTGTCCCTCAACCGCAAGATTTATCTTTCTTAACTTGCTCGCGCGATTAACATAGCGGCTCATCGCATTTACCCTCCGCAACAGTCATTCGAAAGTTGTATACCCACTGCCTGCGCGCAGTACAGCGCACCTCAACAAATTTTTCATTCGAACAAGGAACAACTGGAGTCGTCTGTCTACTGACGCTGCGCATCGCTCCTGTCCTAGTCATCTTACGTCATTCATCGAAGACCTCGCATGAATGCAACAGCCCACACCTCAACCAAATGCCTCCACCAGGGGCATTTGGAGTATCTAGAATTGAGTGTATGAATAAATAAATAAATGAATAAATAAATAAATAAGGAATTTAAGGAATTATACATGCTTTCACAAAGGATGTGATGCGCAGCATTATTCATACACAAGAACAACAATGACGGAGAGTACCGGCAAATTTCATACATCTTGTGCGCGCAATACAATAACATTTTCCCGTACTAGTGACAGTGAAGAAAGCATCAAAACTGTGAATGACAAAATTATCGTTTCATCGGGCGAACCTGTGCCCTAAAAACAGGCTACACTCAAAAAACAACGATAGCGGCAAACACCGTCGGGGATCGTCGAAAATATCATCTGCCGGTCAAGTGCGTTGGCTTTTATACACGAGTCCCCGAATGTCCCCCGGCAATCGTTGATGCTCGCGTGTCTTCCAGAAAGTTCTACACAATTCGCGTCGCGCATGCAATTAGATTACACAAGCTTCGTTGACAACAGAGAAGCAGCTAGAACCATCCATTACATTGGAGAAACTTTCAATACATGCGGACGTGTCCCGCGCTTTGCGGTAAGATTTGTTGGACGATGAAAAACGGTCACCCAAGAAAGATGCGAGTACGCATGTTAATATTGCAGGAGAAGCTCGTCTATATCTAGCCTGAAAGTCCTTGCCTGTTCGCAAAAATCTGTTGGCTCATATCCCCGTAAGCAAGCAAAAAATACAATGGCTGGTATATGCGCAAAGCAGAAGCTGAAAGACTTTAATGCGGACGTTTCCAAACCAGAACGACAGTGGCTGATTGCATTCATGTTTGAACGCTTCTCGCTTCGGTTTTGTACTCAGCTGAATGTACCCACTACTCTAAAGACGCATAGTCTTGGTAAAAAAAAAATTGAAGCCGCTGTGAACGGCCGGGGAGCTGCTGCGTTCCACTATCGTGGCGCTGCCACCATAGAGAAAGAAATTCAACAAGAGCGGACACTCCCATAGAGCCCAGTGGCCGATTTGACTGTAGCGCACCAAGCGGATGGGATTAACGCCACCCGGTTCGGTATTGGGCGCGCGCGTTTTGAACACCAGCTGGTACACGCCACGCCGGCTCCTCTGATGGGCGCGGTTTTCTTTCAAAGAAGCTTTACTGGCCGCGAACTTGCGATTTCACCGTGGCGGTGCTCCGAGGAGGCACATGACGTCACAACGCGCGCCTTGCCGCGGCTATTTCGCTCTCTCTCTCTCTGTCGCTCTACTGCGCATGCGCGACTAGTAGCACCGAGCCACAGGTGTTTCGCCCCTATCCGCCGCCGCCGTTTGGTATGACGTCGCACTACGTTCCTCGTCGTTGCGCTCGCCTCTGCTCGCTTCGCCAGCTGCGTCGCATGCCTGATAACGTGTCGGAGGATTGAAAAGGAGAGCTCGCGTGCGCCGCAACCACAGTTGAGGCAGCAGTATGGACGGCGACAATTATGGTAAACAGGCGGAGGCCTGGAATCGACATCGGAACGAGATGCAGGGGAAACGAATTGCCCAGGAGACAGACGAACAGCACGCTGAACGACTGGCTAAACGCCGAACATAGCTAGACAGCCAGACTAACCTGGACTTGCAATTAAGATTAACCAAGGCTTACCATGCTATGCCTTAGCTTTTGCTACGTATATCCTGGTATAGCCGAGCTAAGCCACTGCCAATTTTCTTTTTGCTTCTGCTGTTCAACCACACGCGGCCTTGGCGCGTAATCATTTCAGAACTTAGTAAAAATTATTGCGAACGATCTTCACAAGCTTTCTTAGAATCTGTGCCTCGTGCAGTTTCATAAACGAAAGACGTATTGTCTTTGTATCGTCGGAGAAGAGTTCTGACCTGCTGCTTCTTGCTTATGGGGATTCTTGGATTTGTTTTAACTATTTTTTTTATTTGCAGGTACTGTTGGCCGATTCGGCCGTTACAGGGGAGGGGTACAAATATGGCACAAAACGCATCATGGCTTACGTAAAGCAGCACTGTATGGCTAATACATATACTTGCCGGTCACAGCGTGCCATTATACATAAGTATAACACAAACTCTGACTTAACAACCATCATGTGAAACACAAAGCAGGAATTTGTAGCCGAAAAATGCATCACGATACTACATACTACAACTTACATATTAAATATTACATATTACAGAGATTTATGTCGAAGTCTGGTCGGGAACTATGGTCGTCGAGGTAGATGCGGCAGAATCCGAGAGGACAAACGTATTGCTGGTTTCCAAAATTTCATCGAAGTACGCGACTGTCGTGCCCTTGTTGATGTGCTTGAATTCCTGCCTGAAGTTGGTTAGCATCACTTCCGCATTCCCTCCGTGGAGTCGAGTGATCCCTATCGCGACGCAAATTTCACGATCGAGTAGTAGATGTTGGTCGCCCTCCTCGAAGACGCCTTCTACGTCAGCGGCTGTTTCGGGGCCGACGGAAGTAATAATGCTCGAGCGCGGCGGGATGCTCTCTTGATGTTCGAGCACACTCAAGGCGGGGTGACTACGAGAGCTCTCTGGTGGTATCGCTTGATTTCCGACATCGTTATCGATTTCGACTTCAGGTCGATGATTGCGCCGTGTTGGTTCACGAAGTCCACACCGAGAATGACATCTCGTGAACACTGTTGGACGATCACGAAGGTAGCAGGGTAAGCCCGGTCATGAACCGTAAACGGGTATTCTTGCGGTGCAAATTCCAGTCAGCGTTACTATGTCCTCCAGCAATCAGAATCTGCGGGCCTTCCCATGCAGTCTTTAGCTTCTTCAATAGGGCGGCGATGTATCCACTCATGACGAAGTAGTCGGCTCCTGTGTCCACTAAGGCGGTGACTGCATGGCCATCGAGAAGCATGTCGAGATCGGTAGTTCTTTGACTTCCGTTGCAATTAGGTATTGGTGATGGATCACGGGTACGTAGTGTTGAACTGAAGTTCGAACGTCGCGTCGTCACGTCGTCTTTTGTTGGCGTATTCTTGACTTTCAGGCTTTGTCGGTATGGTGTCGTCTTGTTTATATGTCGTCAAAAAAGTCTTTTCTGCGTCTTCGTCGGTGTCGGCAACCGCACCTCCATTGGTTTCTGCCGTTAGTTTTCCGGGTATGGGCTGATGGACTGGACCCGGCCTTGGCCAGTGTTCGCCATCACCAACGTCCTGGTGATGGCGAACGGGACGGTGGTCGAGGGCTCCACTGTGTGGCAGCGAGATAGTCGGCGATGTCACGTGGGCGTTCACCTTGCTGTAGTCGCGGCGCGTTAGCTGCGAACCCTCGGAGTCCCATCTCCCGGTATGGGCATCGGCGATATATGTGCCCGGCTTCTCCGCAGAGATAGCAAAGCGGACGCTGGTCAGGGGTGCGCCAAACGTCAGCCTTGCTTGGAATGCTCCGTGGGGTAATGGGTTGGCTTGCTGACGGCGCGGGTGGTGGCGGATGACGGAACTGTGTCGTCACTGGGCCCCGCCGTGCACGAGGAGGGCGAACGTGACGGCGGGCTACAGCAGCGTACGTCAACGCTTGCGGCTGAGGCTGCGGCGATTCAGGGGCTACTCCTATTTGTTGAAGATCCTTACGTACGACGTCGGCAATTGAAACCACGTGAGGCTGTGACGAATGGGCCAGGTTCTGTAGCTCTTCCCGCACGAACGCTCTTAGTCTCGCGCATGTCGTCGGTGGCCAGTGACTGAACTCCGGCGTAGTTTGTTGAGTTCGTGCGGCAGTTGAATTGCCGTTTCCGCATTTCCAATCTTTTCTCGATGCTGGTGGCCTCGTGAAGAAACTTGTCGACGGTGTTCGGTGGGCTGCAGCCATTCTCTAGAAAAGTTCCTCCTCCACATCATGCATTAGTAGGCGGACTTTCTTCTGCTCAGGGTCGGCGTCTCATTTCTTCTGTAAAGACTGCAACATTTTCGTTTCGTAGCTGCACTCGGGATTCCAATAGAAGCTCGGCTATTTCCTTCCGGACGATGCTCGAGAAGGTCCCCAAGGCTATTTCCTTCGGAACAGCTCGCATGTTGTAAGGGTCGACTCCCCGTTCTCAAACCACGTCTTCGCGGCATCTTCCATTTCGCAGCTTGTCCTCAGAGCTTCAGCTGTCGAAAACCTAGATCCGTTCGAAAGACTCCAGCCAGGTTTCTGGATCCTCCTAGGAAGCTCCATGGTATGTAGGTGGCTCTCTAAGTTGTTGAAGCACGCTGAATCACTGGTGCTTCCTTTGTGGTCGTTGACTTGGTAATAATGTTCCTGGAAGTCTCAGACAAACATCCGTGCTCCGGGGGCAGTCATTGCAGCCTGCGGCTAGCTCGCTTGTCCTTGGCCACGGTGGTGTTGTCTTCGTGGTTCGGGCTTGGATCACTGCTTTACGGCGGCGTTCGGTACATGAACGCACTAGCACTTCCACCAGATGTCACATGGTAGTGATGGTGAAGAAAGCTAAATGGTGAATGGTGAAACTAGCATTTTATTGGGCGAACTTGTGTACACGAAAGCAAGTTACACTTAAAGCACAACGATAGCGGCGGACACGGTCGGCGATCCTAGGAAATCTGATCAGCGAGTCGAGCGTGTCTTCTTTTTATTCATCAGTGATCGAATGTTCCACAGTAATCGCTGGGAACCGCATGTCTTCCACAAAGTTCTACGTCATTCGCGTCACGCATACATGAAATCAGATTTCACAAGGTTTGGCGACAGACAGCGGATGGAACTATCGATAATATTCCAGAAACTTCTGATACTGCAAGCGCGTCCTAAGCTGTGCGATAACATTTGTTAGGCGGTGAAACGTGGTCGCCCGATAAAGATGAACGAGTACACGTGTCAATATCAAAGTGCAATAAATGTTAGGCTCTATAATTCCAATATAAATATAACGTTATTGTTAAGGCGTTTATTAGTCACCGGCGTTTGGGACCGACCTTTAGAGGAGGGCACGGACTCCCAGCTCGAGCGGCATTCACGAGCAAAAGCGCTGCAGAGGACAACCCACTACGTCGTTCCAATTCTTCTCTGCATTATCAATGAGAGCAACAATTCGATCGAGCTCGCATTACTCAACACAAGTACTCATGTAACAGATAACCTTGAGAAGAAATTATACACGGCGGGACGGTTCGCTGACCTACGCAATGCGGTCGACATCGTGTAACACCACGTTCTTTTACTTAAACTGAGCAAATTTGGCATACGAGGCACTGCACGTGACATATTACAAAACTATTTAACCAGTCAGAATGAATATGTGGTCATCAACAGAGTCATCAGCGCACGTTGACATGAAGAAAGTACATGGTTTCATACTTTGTAGTGTGAAAAAACTAGAGATTTATGCAGAATATATTCATATCTTTTTGTGCGTGCTTAGCTTACTACGCGCCAAGAAAATTTGAATTGTTTTTGGTTCACCTGGTTTCTTGGTGAAATGGTAACAGGCTATGTCTGAATGCTATTATGACTTAATACATGTTGTTTGCCACAGTGAACGAGCCACGATATTTTAATGTGGGCATTTCATACATCGTGCATAGGTACAGTATTCAAAAACGTCGTCCTAGCTAGGCTTCAGCCGCACCCAGAAGAGCAAGCCTTATCTCCGCACAACACAAGGTTCGGTTTCCGACCGGGGCTATCCACTCAAGACGTACAGCTCCATATTAAGGAAGAGATAATTGACCAATTCGGCACCCAAAAATACCAAATTCATCCTTGCATTAGACCTCGAAGGCGCGTTTGATAACGTACGTCACGATGTCATACTAGCGGCGACCTAATGTGGCCGATGATTATATATAATTACATCCGGGCGTTTCTCAAAGATCGCACAGCAAGAACAGGTATAGGACATATATGTTCGGACTCCATCGCTCTTGCGGGAAAAGGCACGCCACAAGGGTCAGCACTTCCCGCCGTTCTATTTAACATAGCTATGAGCAGACTACCTCCACTAATGGATGCCATACCGGGAATTAGACATTCGTTTTATGCTGATCACATCACCACCTGGGCCACCAGTGGCTTAGATGGTGAAATAGAGGACGCACTACAAGCAGTAGCGCACGTCTCCCAGTAATATGCACAATCAGGAGGACTTACGTGCGCAGCTCAAAAGTCAGAACTGCTTTGAGTAAAAAAACTCCAAAGGAAAGATCACCTACCCCCTGAGATAACGGTGATTTTCAAGGGTGAACCTGTAAATAAGGTAAACAAATTACGGTTACTGGGACTCCACGTCCAAGCCAACGCGAAGACGACATATACCCTGACGCTGCTGAAGAAACAAATTAATTAGGTAGCCCACATGATCTGTATTTTCACCAACCTCCGTCACGGCCTAAACGAATCCGATGATATGCGCATCATATGCGTCTTAATCGTAACTGCGTTTTCTATCACGCACTTTACCACGCACTCACCCAAAAACAAACAGACCAACTAGACGACCCCATACGCACAGCGGTGAAAACGGCGGCAGGCCTTCCTGCATAACCTCAACAGTCGAACTATTACAGTTTGGTTTGCAGAGCACCATGGCCGAATTCATCGAAGCTGAGCAAGTCAATACGAGTGAACGACTAAAACGTACATAGACCGCGTCACATACTCAATTACAATACCCAACATCAGAGTTTGCCCCACGCGAGCCTCTGTCAATCACACAAAACGTCAGAGAAAACATTACAGTAGCCCCCATACCCGGAATATGCACCCCGAACACCATAAAAGTAGGCGCGCTGCAGGTACAATGGCACTGCACCGAGCATACAGCTACGACCGCGACACATATACAGACGCTGCGTGCTAACCCTACATTACAGCTTAAGTAGCGCTTGCCGACTGGAGGGGCGAAACAGTATTATCAGCCACAATACGGACCGCCAACTGCACGGAAGCGGAAGAATGTGCCATAGCTTTCGCCATCAGCGCTCAACCTCCGGAGAAGATCATATATATTCTTACAGATTCCGAGCAAGCATGTCGAAACTACGCACAAGGTCGGATTTCCTCGACGGCTCATAAAATACTACGCGAGAACCAACACAGTCCCCTAGTTCACCTGGTTTGGACACCTGGGAATGCATCCCTTCCTGGCAATGAGTGCGTTCATGCGACTGCCCGACGAGGCTTCACCCTCCAGGCGCCGGTGAAAGGCCAGTCGAACCCAGATAATATGGAAAAGATACCACTTACATACACGCATATACTACAGCATTACACACTATCCCGTAGAACGTCCCCTCCAACCCACGTGACACTATACAGTGCAGATGCAACTGCGTGGCGCCAGCTACAAACTAATACCTCGCCCAGCCTTGCTTTCCACCACACATTTTACCCTACCGAGTGTCCCAACAAACGTCCTTTCTGTGGAGGGTACGGAAACCTCTACCGTTCTACGTGGGAATGCTCCAAACCACCCGGCGTTCCTACAATACCCAACGCCTCCCCATCTCCCAGTGGGATGCCCTTCTTTCCAGCACAACCTTGGACGACCAGCGATGCCTGATTGACCGGGCCAGCCGGATAGCAGCAGCAAATGGGACTCTCGACTGAGGGCTCCACCCTCTGAGACTTCAATGGAAAATAACAAATAAAGTTTGCTACTGCTACTACCACTACTACTGCTACTACTACTACTACTACTACTACTACTACTACTACTACTACTACTACTACTACTACTACTACTACTACTACTACTACTACTAATGCTGCTGCTGCGTGTGAGCCGGTGCAGGGCGTTTCCGTGATGAGTTCCAGTAGTATTTTAAAATACCCGCTTTGAAACAAAGCGACGTTTCCTTTAGAGACATTGCGACCACGTGCTTCAGGTGATACGAAGCAATTGCTAACTATTAACCCATAAAACTCTCACAAATACATTCTAAACTTTTATTTGGGCTGGCTTATTGAACTGAGCTATTCGAACCAGATCTCTGTAGTAATTATAAGTACACGACATTTCATTTTTTAGATCCGGAAACGAAACGCGAATGCTTGTGGAACTGGGGCATGACAGAATTCGGCTATCAGAGCGCGCGAGACAGAAACTGAGGGCTTCCACACGTGCATAGCTGCGTATCTCGGGGCGACGTTCTGCTGACATCAGTCATTGCGAGGCATGCTGCGTGTTGCGGCTCCTTTCTCAACGCGCCCTTTCCTTTTATACGATATGAATTAGCCATTCATTGACTCCTGAAATGATATCTATGGGCAATGCTTTGTCATATTTCAAAAATATTGAAATGCTGAATATTATGAGTGATCACTAGCTACTAGGCGTTACTCGCTATATTAGTCATCTTTCATTTGCCGCTTCAATAGTTTCCGCTGGCGACGAGGACGAACGACTGCTGTAACTGAACGACTGCCACAGCAGAAATGCAATTTTCCAATTCTTCACTTGATGCAGATAAACTTATGCGTTGTATATACCCGACGACAGAAAACTTGCAGTATCACCATCTCTAGTAACTCTCGGCATTCGTAATATTGTTCACCTAACAGCTTGTTTATTGACATTAGTCCTACCCAACGACAACGCGAAAAATAAGGATGATCATAGTAAAAAGTGCTTTGTAATCACGTGTGCCTCAGACTTCTCTGTTTCTAATTATCACGGTTGAGTTAGCTTTAAATTACCTTTTGTTTGATATCTATGAAGTTTAGATTTGTAAATAGGCGAGCACACGTAATTAATCCCTAGTGATCGCCAGTATTTTGACCATGTCTGCTATGCAATCAGAAAATAAAGTTTCATGAAATTGATTCAAAGAAACGACAATGAAAGAAAAAAGAGTACCACAAAGCGATTCGTTATCGCTAGTGGCTCACACCTGCCATCTCTTTGAAATAATATTTGAATTACCGTTTTTATAACTTGTCGTTTGATATCCATGGCGCTATATGCTGCTGAGAAGTACGAGCACATTGAACGCAAGTATCACTATTGGCCACTGATAACACGGCATCATCAGTAATAATGGTAACTAAAAATACTAATGCAGTTACTTTTTGATTGATACTAATGACGACGTGCGCGAATGAAAGCTACCACTGCCATACTGAACAAACTGATTTGTGATTGCTAGTGACGCTGTCCTACTACCCTTAGTTGAAATATGTGTATCAAGGTTTATATCTTTCATTTGATATCCATTAAGCTATACTGTACAAAATACGAGAACATCAAATTGAGCATATCGCTATTGATGACTAATAAGCCGGTATTTTCGGTGAGCAGCTGTATCCAAAGAAATGTTCCTTGAATGACTTTTCGATTGATATCACTGACGATTCTGTATAAAAGGTAGACTGGGCGCTAATATTTAGCAATGGTAACCAGAATGCGCAATGAATTGAAGTGTTAATGAACCCAATGACGTCGTGTACAAATCAAAACTGCCATTGTACCACTAAAATAGATGATTCATTATCAGAATTGACTTCAGCATATTATATTCCAGCTGGCATCAATGATCAATTATTTCATTTGATATTCGTGACATTACAGTTGTGTAAAAGCGAGATAGCTTAGTATGTTGGTAAGAAGCTTGTGATCAGTAGTGAATATAGTGTACTAATAAGCTTTGTCGCGTAATTATTTAGCTAATTGCTCATTATTTCAGTGTAATTGTTTATGGGTTTTATAAGTTAAGCTAGAGCGTAATGTTTATCTTTCTGAATACCAAATAAAACAATTTACCATACGCCGAAAGTTTAGAAAGTATAGCGCGCGTAGGCGGCATCAATGCTTGGTTGCCATTCTATAAAGCAATTCGGTCCGCTGCTTGTTGCAAGATCTGGCATTGTCAGCTTTCCTTGCAGATCTAGGAACGAATGTGCATCGTATCTGCACATTCGAGCCCATGAGCCCTTTCCCTTCAATACAACGACGGAGGCATATTTTGCTCCTGTAGTGCTGCTTCGCCGCATAGTAGTGAACAGAAGCGCCCCAGACGAAAATATTTGCGAGAGGAATAAAGCCAAAGTGGACCTGTATACAGAGGGAGGCCTCGAGTATACACCACTGGAGTGCAGTTGGCGGACGAGCTCTCGCTGCACTGCAGTCGCATGTGAAAAGTAAGCCATGCATTTTAAATTTGTCTACAAAAGTGCGCCAGCATAAAAAAATGTGCAGCCAGCGGAATTAAACTAAATTTCACACATAGCGTGAGACCGTTGTCGGGATGTAGGGCCTAAAGTGCAATTTGCCGAAAATCATGCATTGCTCATTATACGATTTTTAAAAAATGCTTGCCATATAGCTACCAGGACCGCATCGCCCCAGAGTCGGCTTTGCCAAAGTAGTAGAGTTCCCGGATTCCTGGACTTATTCGAGCACATGCCGTTACCGGTGGGCCGATATTGTAGTCGTTCAGGCTCTGAGGGAAAACGGATTAATGTAAAAGTTTGAAAGTTTATTTTTCTTTTGTTAAAAGAAAGGCCGCGACTTCGGCTTCAACGACGTCGCGGCGCTTTGTTACATGGCAACAGTGCAGCTTGGGTACATTCTATACATTTCGCAATAAACGACACATTGTAAGAAACACTTACAAAAAAGTAATATTTACAATAAGCAAAGTATTTCAAGTTAATGCAAGTGCAGGCAATTCTTAATCTTGCGTAGCAGTAATACTTGCAATCGAAGTAATATTTACAATGGGGAAAATAATCCAAGCGAGAAATATGAAGTGCATAAAATGCTTGCGGTGTCACACATTTTCACTGCCGCGACAATTTGTTTTTGCGGAGTGACCTGGTTACGAAATCGCCGCTGTGAAAATAAGAGTCACAGTTTTCCTTGAAGATGTAATTTGATGGGCTGGGTGCTAAGTAACGCAAGAACGGTTCGAATAGGAAATAGGCCCCAGAAATGGGGACCATCTAGGGCTGTTTATGCCTAGTTATCCTCGCACCCGTCTTCTCTTGCAGATCATCCAAAGAAGTAATATTTGGAATGTTGTGTAAAGTAGATTTGTAACAAATATTACGCTTGTAATCATACAACGAAAACACTCAAAGAATAGCGCGCGTGGCAAAATGTTCTTTAGTGGGGTACATTTGAGGAACGTTTGCAATACAACAAACTTTTTTCTGTAAGTGTAACTAAGATCTATGCCGCCCGCGGTGCACCACTGAGTGACACAATACTGCATAAGCGAATGCCCTAGTGTAAAAGGTTAACTGCAACGGCGAGAATGTGCCTGAGGCACGCAATTAGCCAACTACAGGAAGTATTTCGCCTTTAATGTATTGATTATGCTCATTCCATGGTAAATGCTCTGGAAATATAACACCTAGTGTCTTCAAAAAATCTACGAGCTCTATAATTCACAACCCATGTAAACGTTTATAGAACTAGGCTTTGGTTTCCTTTCGGCACGTAAACATTTGCTTTAGCTTTGATAGAATTGATTCGTAAGCGGTTAGTATGAACCTACGTTTTTATTTCAGAACTTGTTTTGTTTAGCCCTTTATTTCCTTTTGCGATCTATGTGCAATTCGATCTATGTGCAAGTATATTCAATGTAATGCACACTAAAAGCATTACGTGCGATATGATTGGCGCATATTAGGAACAATAATTTCGCTGACCATTTAGCGGTAACAGGGAAAGAAATTCGTTTGCATTGCATCGCACGTCTTTGACGTCGCGAATCTATTATTTAAATTGTGTTCACCACATCGCAAAGAGTTGTGCACCTGCTAGCTAGCAAACTCATGGCAAGGTTGTGGACTGGGCGTGTTGCTATAGAATATGAGAGGCTTGATTGCGCAACATTTGGACGACACACAGAAGAGAAGAGAGCGTTCTCTGGTGTGTTTTTCTCCTCTGTGTGCGTCGTCCAAATGTTGCGCAATCGAGCCTCTAATAAACTCATGGCACTGCGCGTCCGCAACGCCGCCTGATGGAAGCACACCACTAAAGTCAGCGACAGAGGCTGGGGCTAAGGCGGAGTCACGCCTATAGGATCTCCCACACGCGAGCAAGGACAGGAAACGACACTCGCGCTACCAACGCACACCTACGAACGCATACGCATGGGTCCTATACCGCACAGCATGCACCCAAAACCCTGCACAGCCCACCATCAGGGACGAGCGCAAGGCCTCCAGCGACGATACTTGCGCAACGAATCGGCATTGTACACGGATGTTTCCCCTCACTCGGGAAGAAGCGCTGCGGCGGGCAGTGAGGCCGACTCGACCCTCGAGGAACGAGCGGCCCTGGCCGTGAGCACCAGGGACGTCCTCGAAGCGGAAGAGATGGTCTTGGCCATAGCCTTTGCTGCGCGAGTACAACACGTGCCGTATACACTCCGACTCCCAAACGGCCTGCGGGAACTTCGCGAGTAGACGCATATCCGCGCCCGCCATCTCTCACTCACTGAACTACAGCTCGTGTCGCCCGCGCTTTACTCCCGTCATTGGCCTCACTGCGCGGTGCACGCGTCGTTACTGCACAGTTTATGTGTGCAGACACGCCCCAACACCCCCAACATTCCCCCCCCAACTCAAATCCTCCTCCTTGTCGCTCTCTCTCTCTCTCTCTCGACACACGTCATGCCTCTCCGAGGAGTGAAGTACACCTGACGCGCTCAATTAGGGTCATACAAAGCGAGCACAATGCAGGGATGGCGTAGAGGTAGAACATCCGCCTCGCGTCCAAGAGAGCCGTGGTCCACATCCCGGTGCCGCGTAATTATCCACTGGTATAAAAAAACAAAGAAAACGCGTGTTTATAAAACTGCATAAAAAGGCCTGGAGTGCGGCCTGATCCCGGCGACCAGAACCGGTAACGCACTCCCTCACTAGAGCAGGATTGGCCACCCTGATGCAGTACTTGACCACAACCTCCTATATGAATACAACAACCAAACCCCGGCCCTCAGTCCCCAGCAGCTGCGAAGCAACTGACCACGGCGGTGGTCAGACCTGTGACGCAGCAGAGGGTGCTTAGAATCTCTGGATCCGGACAGACCGCCATTGGAATATGAACTTGGCAACGTTTAATGCTAGAACGTTATCAAGTGAGGCGAGTCTAGCAGTGCTATGGAAGAATTAACAGGCAATAAATGGGACATAATGCGGCTTAGTGAGGTTAGGAGGACCAATGAAGCACATACAGTGCTAAAGGGCGGGCACGTTCTGTGGTACTGGGGCTTTGCGGAGAGACAAGAACTAGGAGTTGGATTTCTGATTAATAACGATATAGCTGGTAACATACAGGAATTCTAAAGAATTACCGAGAGGGTGGCAGGTCTTGTTATGAAACTTAAGAAGAACAAATTGAAGGTCGTACAGGTCAACGTGCCTACATCCAGTCATGATGACCAGCAATTCAAAATCTTCTATGAAGACGTGGAATCGGCGATGCGCAAAGTCGAAACAAAATACACTATACTGATGAGCGACTCCAATGCCAGTGTAGCCAACAAACAGGCTGGAGACAAGTCAGTGGGGGAATATGGCGTAGGTTATAGGAATAGCAGGGGAGAGTTATTAATAGAGTTTGCAGAACGAAATATTTTGCAGATCATGAATACCTTCTTCCGCAAGCGGGATAACCGATAGTCGAACCGAAAGTGAACGAGGAGAAGCCCGAATGGCAAAACCAGAAATGAAATAGACCTCATATTCTGCCCTAACCCTGACATCATACAAGACATGGACGTGCTCAGCTAGGGGCGCTGCACTGACCATAGAATGGTAAGATGGAAAGGAAGAAACTGGTACATCAATGAGTTCGTGGTAAGAGGGGAAAAAGAGGAATTCCAGATCAAGCTGCAGAACAGGTATTGGGCTTTAACTCAGGAAGAGGACCTTAGTGTTGAAGCAATGAACGACATTCTTATGGGCATCATTATGGGGTGTGCAATAGAAGTCGGTGGTAACTTGGTTAGACAGGATGCTGATAAGCTATCGCAGGAGACTAAGGATCTGATTAAGAAACGCCAATGTATGAAAGCCTCTAACCCTACAGCTAGAATAGAACTGCAAGAACGTCAAAGCTAATCAACAAGCGTAAGATAGCTCACATAAGGCAGTATAATATTGAAAGACTTGAGCACGCTCTCAGGAACGGAGGAAGCCTACAAGCAGTGAATAAGAAAATAGGAATAGGCAAGAATCAGATGTATCCGCTAAGAGACAAACCAGGCAATATCAATACTAATATGGATACGATATTTCAAATGGCTAAGGAGTTCTATAGAGATTTATACAGTACCAGTGGCACCCATGACGATAATGGAAGATGCAAGAGCCTAGAGGAATTTGACATCCCACAAGTAACGCCGGAAAAAGTAAAGAATGCCTTCGAAGGCATGTAGGAAGGATCAGGTAACAGCAGATTTGTTGAAGGATGGTGGGCAGGTTGTTCTAGAAAAACTGGCCACCCTGTATACGCAATGCCTCATGAGCGTACCGGAATCTTGGAAGAACGCCAATATAATCTTTGTCCATAAGAAAGGGGACGCCAACTACTTTAAAAATTATAGACCGAGCAGCTTACTGTACGTTGCCTGCAAAGTATACACTAAGGTAATCGCAAATAGAATCAGGAACACATTATACTTCTGTCAGCCAAAGGACCAGGCAGGATTTCATAAAGGTTATTCAACAATAGAGCATATTCACACTATCCATTAGGTGATAGAGAAATGTGCGGAATATAACCAACCCATATATCTAACTTTCATTGATTACAAGAAAGCGTTTGATTCAGTCGAAACCTCAGCAGTCACTACGGAATCAGAGCGTAGACGAGCCGTATGTAAAAATACTCAAAGACATTTCGGCTCCACAGCCACCGCAGTCCTGCATAAAAAAAGAAGCAACAATCCCGATAAAGAGTGGCGCCAGGCAGCCAGATACGATCTCTCCGATGCTATCCACAGCGTGCTTACAGGAGGTATTCAGAGACCTGGGTTGGAAAGAATTGGGGATAAGAGTTAATGGAGAATACCTTAGTAACTTCCGATTCACTGATGTATTGCTTTGCTTAGTAACTCAGGGAACAAACTGCTATGCATGCTCACTGACCTGGACAGACAAAGCTGAGGGGTGGGTCTAAAAATAATCTGCAGAAAACTAAAGTAATGTCTAACAGTCTTGGAAGAGAACAGCAGTTCACGATAGGTAGCGAGGCACTGGAAGTGGTAAGGGAATACATCTACTTAGGGCACGTAGTGAGCGCGGATTCGGATCATGAGACTGAAATATTCCGAAGAATAAGAATGGGCTGGAGTGCGTTTGGCAGGCATCCTCAGATCATGAACAGCAGGTTGCCATTATCCCACAAGAGAAAAGTGTATAACAGCTTGTCTTACCAGTACCTACCTACGGGGCAGAAACACGGAGGCTTACGAAAAGGGTTTTACTTAAATTGAGGACTACGCAGCGAGCTTTGGAAAGACGAATGATGGGTGTGACATTAACGGATAAGAAGAGAGCAGGTTCGGTGAGGGAACAAACGCGAGTTGGAATCAAGAAAAAGAAATGGGCATGGACAGGGCATGTAATGAGGACGGAAGATAACCGATGGTCATTAAGGGTTACGGACTGGATTCCAAGGAAAGCAAGCGTAGCAGGGGGCGGCAGAAGGTTAGGTGGGTGGATGTCATTAAGAAGTTTGCACAGACATGGCCACAATTAGCACTAGACCGGAGTAGTTGGAGAAGTATGGGAGAGGCCTTTGCCCTGGAGTGGGCGTAGCTAGGCTGAGGATGATGATGATGAAAGCCAACAAAAGAATCAAGGCAGGTACTTGCCTAGCTTCATTCTCTGCTCGCTTCATATATATATGGATATGCATGGAATGGTATAGACATATACGGGGCCAGAAAAATACATTCCTCTACTACAAGCCGGGCGTACGAGGCGATGGAAGGCTCGTACTGCTTGCAGCACATATTCTCCGAGGTATTTTTTTCGTGTGGTCATTTCACGTTCGTGAAATTATTCATAACGATCTTATTAAGTTAGAAACAACAGCAGATTCCACTGCACAAGTGAAAGAGGATACGATGGTGATAAACATTCAGATATCGTCAGACTAGGGAGTTTGGCCCTTGAGCTTCGTAATGACGGTTTACATTGGTGTCAATGGCAGGGTGGGGATTGAGAAAACCGCATGACACCACTGCTTCCTGAAATCAAAAAGCAAGGCATATTCCAACGTATTGGCGCAAATGGTGTTGCACTGCTCTGCAAAAGAAGTGCTTAGGCCTTCTGCTTTTAGATTCGAAACCACGGCACCTGAATGTAAGTTTGCCACATTAGTTATAAATTTGGGTTTCCGCGCTAAATATCAGGATTTTTACGATTTTATTTTTATATGAGCTCTTATAGAGGAGCTAGAATTTTACACTACCAACACTTCGCTAGCGGAAAATGTCATTGCCGAAATAGGCGTACCAAAATGTTTCACGAGGATTTGAAATATGGAGCTTTTGAAGCAGTGCTGAGAATGAATATGCTAGGGCGCTATAACGTAAAGCTATTCCAAACTTTTCTATTCTAATTCTGCAATCAGCCCTCCGCGATTGGTCAAAAAGTATTTGGAACCTTCGCCTGTCTGTCACGCGAGGTAACGAAAACCGCGATAGCTCCCCATCTGATATGAAGCGTACACACTGATTATGCATCATTGGACGAAACAAAAAAAAAATGTTATTTCTGATTGCACGCCTTTTAGCCATTAGCCCTTGGCTATTGGTCAAAAGCTATCGGGCATCGCCCACTTCACCTACCTGCCACGCGACACCACAAAACCACGAAATGTCACCGCGTCAAAATGACGTGTAAGAGTTAAAGTTGCCTTAATATGCCGAACAAAACTGAATTTTTTTTTTCTGTATAGCCGCCGGCTGATATTCCCGTTCCGAAAGGAATATAATATGTGTGCCGCCGATCGCTCAGGCGCTGGGTACTTGCACCTGCCGGAGAGCATTTGTTTGTTTGCGTATAATAAATTTTTTTGCGTGGCCGTGTAACATTTTCGAGCACTTTCGGCACGTTTACGACCTCATTCTGAAAACTGTTCTTTGCTGAGGATCCGTTTCAGCGTCATTCTTGAGCTTCCGTTGCATGCCGCCGCAGTTTTCGACCAGCCACCTCAAGCCAAGTAATGGAAAGGGGACCAATCGCAGACGCCGGCACCACGCTCTTCATCCGGTTATTTATTTTCATTGCACTAGCTCGGCCCCATCGAATCCCTCTCGTGATCCTCGCCTCTTTTCAGCCTATCAGATAAGACAAGCCGTTCAGTGTAGGCAAGGTTATTTGTTTTAAAGCAAACAAAAGAGACCTCCTATAAATGGGGAGAGCGTTTGATTGGTCTCTGCATGTCACCACCCGATGTTTGCGTCCGCGGTTACGCAAATTTGACATCAGCAGATTGGAATAAAACCATATAGGAATAGTGTTACGTTATAGGGCCCCTGCACTGTTACATCTCAGCGGTCTAAGCTATTTCCATTGCGATGCTACTAAAAGCGAACGAGGTCGCCACAGTCACTTTAAGGTGTTACGTCCATATCCTGCCGGACGATAAATTTTTTGCACATGCGCACCTTAGCAAGGAAGGAGTGCCTATCTCGAACACTTCCTTTTCCTACACGTGCCTAGGCGTGAATAAAAGCGGTAGCAGCTTCGCAACCATCACAGCGCACAGAGTCTGTCCGCAGAAGATTTCGCAGCCGACGACTTCCTCGGCAGCCGGGTTCGGTTACGACACTTCGCCGTTTCACGTGAGTGCCTTTGACGTTTTTGTGCCTGTAGAAGCCGTGTATTGCGTGAAACATTGCCGACGTCTGAAGTGGTCGATCGTTTTCTTGACCGCAGAAAGAAGACGTCCATAGTTGCTAGCATTTGAACAGCGGGCAAGCTTTCTCAATGCTTATTTTTTGAAAATGGCTATAAGCAAATCTGCGAGGAGGCGTGGAAGTTTCTGCTGGGACGGGTAACGTAGATACGTCAGATTTCGTTGGCAAACTAATGCGACGAGGACAAGCGCGTCCAATGTGCGGACATTTTCTATAGGGATTCATGAATCGCTGTCGTTTAATTAAAATAAATAGAATATCTCAAGAAACCTACTTAGTGTTATCTCAAGCATATTTCATAAACATTTGATCGGTATAGCACCACGGCAGGAAAGAGATAGAGGGTACACAAGAGTCGAAGTAGTGATATGGCCAGGCAGGAAGAGTTTGCAGCCTTCGTCACATATTCACCGACTGCCTCTTTAATAAGGTAACCTCGCCGAATTCTGACTCTCTTAAGGAAGAAATTAGTATGCGTCCATCCCTGCCCGCATGTTATATTCGAATTTGTATGAGAACACAGATATACTTTTTCATAAGTGGGAAACCCGCCATCCTAACCAAAAGCACGCCGAAAAGCCTAGATAGATGCATCTCTTGATATCAGTAGATAGCGTTAACACCGGAAACTGGAGTGCTAGTAGCCATTTCTTGACAAGGCGTGCCAAAATATACAAGGAGTTCTGCATCTGCTTGCGTCAAATGGATGTTTCGGGAAGTAAACGGCAGAAGAATGCCCATAAATATTCTCTTTTTGCTGTTACGCAGAAACATTCCTCCAAATCTGCAACAAAGTTATATCCTGTATCAATGCATGTTTTGTGTCTGAAAAAAAAAGTCAGCACCACGGCCTCATTACCATTTAAATATTGTCATTATTGCTTGCTTTGTTAGCTACTTCATTCCGTAAGTGATTATTTGATAAACTAACCAGAAATGAATGTTGTTAAGGGTTGCTCACACGGAGCACCACGCACGGTACTGGCTGCGCGTCCACCTCAGCTTGCGCGGCTCGGTGGCTTCTAGCTTCTCAAGCGAGAGACTCCGAAAACGGAATCACTTCGCTCTCTTTACACTCCAGGAAATTCTACGCGCCCGTCATAAACAGCAAACGAAGTGAGGCATGCAAGTGTCTCGTAGTTTTCTACATATCGCGTATCGGGCTACGCGCCCTGAAGGCGAGGAAGTGCGGGCATTAGCTGTATGTCTTTTCTAAGGATGCCTCGCAGTGCCCGTGACCAGACATGGTGCTTCTGCAAATTGTTGCAATCTTACTCAGCCGACCGTCGGCCATGCATTTACACCATTTGAGACGGGCTCTCTCGTGTGCTCGCCCTATTCATGCTCGCTAGCCGACATGCTCTTATGATTATCGATGTATGGGAAGCAAAATATCGATGTAAAT